>NC_137455.1:94217791-94790558 GCF_964235325.1 Thermobia domestica
GATGGTGTTTTCAAAAGAAACAGATAATGAAATGAGATGAATCTTTAGAGATGCTTATAAGATGCGAAATAACGCAGATCTTTGTAACTAAAGATGATAGGCATTAAGAACTGGTGGGGATAAGGTGAAAATTAACGAATCTACATTAAATGGACAATCTACATTTATTAAGAATAGCGAGAAATGGCTGGCGATGTTGGTAGAGAAGACAAGAGAAAATGAGATGATTGATGGAGCCAGTATCGAGACCACAGTTACAAAGTGGAGTAGTGCATTTCGGAGAAGATATAAACGTTGGGGAGTGTACAGAATGTGAAGTCTGTTACGGAGTGGAAAATGGAGGAGAGTATACGTGCGCTGGATATGTAACAGATGTGGTGCAAGGTCTAGGTAACTGGTGTATATGAAAGGGAGAGATGCAAGATATGGAGAACGTTTGCGGCCCGTACGAAGGTGTCGGAGCAGAGTGAGTTTAGGGAGGAGAAAGGATCAGGTAAATTGGTAACGTTGAAGACAGAATTTGTCTGAGAGGTGTTTCAACTGAATTGCTAAGGATGGAGCTCGGGTCTCAGAATAAAGCGCAGTAGCAGCAGTGGTGGAAGGAAGGCTAAGAGTACGGCAGAGAGTAGTATATTGAAGGGATTGGAATTTTTGAAAAACCCTAGAGGGAGAAGATAGAAAAAATCATCATACGTTAAAATAGGTAAGTAAACCTGTTTATGACATGGAATTCTGTAGACCAAGTAGAAGTGGAAATAGACCGAACTAAACGTAAGAAGGATGACGCTTTTTGATGTAGAAGTTGATAATGCGGGGTCCAACGTAAAGAAGAGTCTAAGACGATTCCGAGGTATTTAATAGAGGGACGGCTAGGAAGGGTAATACCGGTAAATGTAAGGGAGGGTAGGGCGGGAGTATGTTTGCGGGTAAAAACGAGAAAGGAAGTTTTATTCCAGTTTATTCTTAAACCATGTTTGGAACACCAGGTGGAGAATGTGGTAAGAGCTGAAATGAGTTGAGGTATAGCAAATTGAGGGGAGGTAGAAGTAATATAGAAGGCTAAATCATCACAATAGGAAAGAACCCGTACAGTGTTACTGGTTTGGCGAAGAATAGAGGCCAGAAAGAGATTGAACAAAATAGGAGATAATACAGAACCTTGAGGAAGAGCTTGGGAAGTGGTGCGAACTTCAGAGAGTTGGGAACCGGGGCGAAGATACAAGGTACGTTGGACCAGAAGGTTGTAAATAATACGGAGATATTTCGAAGAGATGCCTTGTTGCCAAAGTATATCTATGAGGTCATAAAGGGAAACAGTGTCATAAGCCTGAGAAAGGTCAATGAATACGGTAAAAACAAACTGGATACGGGAAAAAGCAAGCCAAATATCGGAGATAAGAACGGACAGACAGTCGGAAACACTGGAACCAAGTCGACAACCGTATTGTTGTTTGTAAAATAAAAGGTGGTGTTCAGAGAACCATTGAAGGCGTTGTTTCAGATGTTCGAAGACCTTTAAGCGACATGACGAGAGGGCAATAGGGTGGTAATGTTCAGCGATTCCAGGTTGTTTTGTGGCTTTGCGGATGGGAATAATAAGGTTGTCTTTCGACGGAGGGGGAATTCATTCAGAAGACCATACAACGTTATATAAGGCGAGTAAGAATTGCTGGTACGGTGGAAGATGTTGTAGGTGTCGGTAATGTATGCCGTCTTTGCCAGATGAAGAGTTGGGTAGACGGGATAAGATGAGAGTGAGTTCAGACATGGTGAAAGGAAGATGGATAGGGGTGGATGGTTCTGAGGAATAGAGAGGAGAGAGCCAGAGAGGAGGGAAGAGGCACGTGGATGGGCTAATTGGGAATGGAATTGATGGAGCCGGGAGAGGAAATAGATTCACCAGAGGGAAGACGACACGCCTTGTTAAGAAGGGACCGGTAAAATTTCCAAATGGAGGATAAAGAGGAACCATAACGTAGGTTTGAACAAAATTGTCGCCAGGCATTACGACGGGTTTGTTGAAGAATACGGGCCGTGGTGGCTTGGGTTTGTTGATATACCAGGAAATTGGAATAGGAGCAAGTGGCGAGGTATGTTTTAAGGGCTTGACGCCTTCGGAAAATCCATTGCTGACATTCTCTAGTCCACCATTTAGGATAAGGAGAATGGGCAATGGAGGAATGAATTGAGTGAGAGGGATCACGGTGGGAGTGTGATATTGTCTGGGAAAGGCGAGAACATAAAGCAGTGTGAAGATGTAAAGGATTGTGGAACAAGGGAAAGGGAGAGAAATGGTCAAATCAGGAAGAATAAAGGGACCAATCGAGGTTAGTAGAATATGGGTGACCTGTAGGGGATAAGCAAGGTCCGTCGACCCTACTGTTCCTTTCCTCTTTTAAGGTCGCGCCATAACTACCCTTCTTTGAAAACCAAAGATGTAGTAAAATCGTAACGTCACCGCGGGAGCAGAAACAGCTTTCGCCCAAGGTCCTTCTCATTCACCCATGCTTGTTAGTTTGATTTTTTGCAATAAAGCGAATGATTGTTTCCCTGTATTGAGAAAAAATAATTACTGTAGTGTTCGTGTTAGCTTATAAGCATGTCGAATTGTACGATAAGTACTTGCAATCATAGTAGAAATATTAAGAGTTCCGAAGTTATTTATCAGATATTTCCCTCGGAACCTCTGTGGAAAGTTTGGCAAGAGAAATGCTGTCGAAAAGACACCTTTATAGTTAAAAACGCCAGCGTCTATTCAAATCATTTTATTCCCGAAGCTTATAAACGTGATTTAAAACGTGAATTTCTAAATATTCCACTCAAGAATAAGTTTAAACCGATGTTGTGCCTTCACTGAACTTATCAGTGTCATACGGAACCATGTTCCTGTAAATAATGAAAGAAATAAGTGTACGAAAGTTAGGTGTTTAGAGTAAAAACAAATCAGGCATTTGGATACAGTCAGATGAAATAACTATTATGACCGGAACAAAAAATAACTCTTTATGTTCCGTTTGTTCTGTGGAGAGTGAGGGACATGAACTAAAGGAATAGCTTTCCTTTTTGCATGAAGAGAATGAGAAACGAAAATTAAATCTTTTAAGTTTTACGTCGCATGGTTATACCGGGTGGTCTAAAGGATACTGTGATGATGAAAAATGAATGAAATAGTGGAATAAAGAAAGTGGGAGGAAACAGGAGAACCCCGAGAAAACCCACGCACACGGTGTTTGTCCACCAACAAGTTCACTTGGCGCGCAGGGATCGAACCAAGAACGCATGCACCAGAAGTGAACGCTCTACCATTGAGCCACGCGGCCCAACAAAAAACTAAACTCTGTCAGTACGTATAAAGCCAAAATACTAGTCTATATTTACAAACGAAGTTAAAAGAATTGAAAAAGCAAATATATTAAAGAATTTAATTTCAAAGACCGGTTCTAAAATATAATATTGTGGTCGTTTCAATAGAATGGTTAATAACCGGTGGTGGATATATTACGAAAAAATTTTTTACAGGGCCAAGTAAATATGCTAATAAATGGCAAGAAAAAACTAAGATGGACTAATTAAGATATTATTCGTGCATTAACACAACGCGCCACCGTGATAAATTATACAATCATCTGCGGTTATATGTTCTAATCCGCGTACCCAATGTGTCAACACTTCGACATTGCATGCAAAAATAACCATTTTCTCGTGGTATTCTTACACCAGTTTTGAAAATTTTGACGGAGCAAGGGCGCTGCTTAAAGAGTGTGAAGAAATTTTCAGTGCTTATATTTGATTAAATGAATGTTAATGGGCGCGTGTCCTATGACGAACAGGTTTACGTAATTTTGGAATGACACAGAAATGTCCAGGTGGCAATGATTCGAGGCTTGATAGATGTGTGGAAACAGTCAGTATATGAAGATTTCGATAAGACTATGAGTAAAACCTTCGAAATCATATCGAAAGTTGAAGTCTTAGGATTAAACATAGTTGCAATTCTTTCCAAGTTGAATGGTGGCAAGGTGAGGCTATGCTGTGGTCTCATTTTACCTTCTTCCCGGTGGATGGAAGCAACAAAAAATAAAAAGATGTATTTTGAAAATTAAAAAAAAAGTCGAAAACAAAAGAACGTGATTGGCTGACCATTTGATGTCCTAAGAAAGACACTTCTATGTTGAAACTATTCGACAAGGCTAGGACATTCTTCAGAATTCGGTTTTTGAATAGAAAAACACGGGAACTTCGGAAGAAGGATGCTTTTAAGATAGTGGATGCAAAGCTATTCTTCAAGTGCTGCACAATCCTAAAGTAAGTACGTATTGTATCTGTTTGTAGTCTATTTTTATCGCATTTTAAAATTTATTTTCCTTTGCAAATTGCTATGGCGGAACATTGGCTTAGCCTACGATATTTGTCCCTGCTTCACCGCGGTGACGTCACACTACAGCTGGAGAAAGTGGCTACGTAGAAACAGCTAGTTATGAAGGGAGCTGTAAAAGCGTGGAACAGTAGGGTCGACGGACCTTGGGGGATAAGGAATGGAAAGGGAGGAGAAGTAGCGTTATGTAAAATGATGGAGAAGTGATCACTGCCGTTGGGGTTGGAAGAAAAAGTCTATGTGAGGTGGCTAGAGTAAGCAGGAGAACAAAAGGTAAGATCAGGAGCGGTAGGAAATTCGCGGGGACGGGGAAGACATGTAGGAGTGCCGGTATTTAGAAGAGTACAGGGTAAGGTGGAAAGTAGGCGATACAGGGCAGAGCCAGCTGGGTTGGAAAAGGGAGCCCCAGAACGGGTGATTATAATTTACGTCACCGCCACAATCCAGGGAGGGGAAAGGAAATTAAAAAGATAAAGCCAGAGATGATCAGGGAGGTGAACGTGAGGGGGAATATAAAGGTTAACCAGGGTAAGAGAGTGAACGGTGACCATTTGGCATTGAACTTCTGGGTATTGGAAGGGAGGAGGGTGTAGAACATAAGGTAAAGTGTTATGAATGCCGAGAGAGAGAGTCCCCCTCGTCCGTCTGGGCGAATATCATGAAGCCAATGGTAGGAAGGGATGATAAAGCGGTAGGAATCTGTACGCCAGGTTTCTTGGAGTAGGAGAAAAGACGGATGGAATAAAGATATGAGGTGATGTAAGGCGTACAGTTTACTGTGAGAACTCTTCATGTTCCATTGTAAGAGATTGGAAAAGAGTGAACCAGATGATGTTATAGTGACTGTCATTGTAATAGCTTGAATATGGTGATGCAAGATTTATAGTTAGGAGGAGAAAATATATGTTGCGATTTTTCTAAAATAGTAAGGATAGAAGAAACAGCGGACAAAAAAGAAGGTATAGGATCTGCCGCATGTGACGGTTTCTGAAAAGCTGCGACGGTGCTGGGAATGGGAGAAAATGCTAAAGGGGATTGTTCAATTGGAAGAGATGGATGCCGGGCAGAAATAGGAGGCGAAGAGTGAGGACTAAGAGATCGCTTTTTTCTAACAGCGGAAGGAGAATGAGAAGTGGAAGGCCGAGAGATAGCAGTTGAATATGAAAAGGAAGTAGAGGTAGGGATAGAGGACGGAGTAAAGCTAGAAATGGCGAGAAAGGACGAAGTAGAATGGGGAGGTGGATCTTCCTTTAAGAAGCGTTGAGCAGGAGTCGAAGTCAAATAGCGTCGTTTAGCATCGGTATAGGATAGATGTTCTGTAGCCATGAGGATGTTAATTTGAATTTGAATGAGGCGTTTGGGACACTGAGATAAGGTAGCCGCGTGGTCACCAGCACAGTGCTTGCACCTGGGAGGTGCAGAGAAGGAGGGAGAAGGGTGGTCTGATTTGCCGTACGTGACACAAGATTGCTTACCACGGCAGGCCTACTTAAAATGGCCGTAAAATAGGCAGTTAGTACATTGTTTTAGTCGGGGATATATGTTTCAACGGGAAGGTGAAAATAGAAAAGAGTGCAATGGGAGGGGAGAGTATTGGCATCGAAAGTAACTACGATTGTTCCGTTGGGAATGGAAGAGGATGTAGAATCCGTAACAGAAGGTTTAGATTGTGAGGTTGGGGTTAAAGAAGAGCCAGATGTAGGGGGAACAGAAGAATCATCAGAGGAAGAACGTTTACGAAACATGAGGCGAACATGTAAAATTGGAGCACTACATCCCAACGCAGTGATGAGTTCATAGTTCGTTAAGGACGGGTCGACTCCTCGTAAAATGCCCTGACAAGAAACGGCATAGTTGGGAATGTAAGCACGCCAATTATGTGCCATCAATAAAGGATGTTGAAGGAAATCGTTGGTGGCTTTGCCAGTACGAAAAAAAGACCTTTAAGCTCTGAGGGCCAAGAGTACGAATATCAGTTACATCTGTAAGATTATTATTGTATAAGAGTCTACCTAGTTTCATAAAATGTTTGCTCAAAGCAAAAGTGGAGGAAACGTGGATGACATAAGGTCCGAGATGGTGATCTTTATAAGTTTTGTTGTTAGTATGTGCATAAGGCACATTTGATACATGGGAATTTGAAGAATTAGTAGGCGGAGAAGCATCCATTTTAGTGTATCGAGGCACGTGTCCCTCTGATGAGGCTGCCATGTTAGGCAGCGACGAAAAAAAAGAACCTTGCACTAATGCACAACACACGGAGAAAATAAAAAGTGAAGAACACTACACAAGTCAAGTACACTAGATCACCACAGAAGTATCACTTTGAATCACTCGGAATCTGTTGTATGCCTATCACAGGTGTACATCCATTCGAAGCGAAATCAAAAGTCCCACAAGCTTTCTTACGCGCAGACGTTAGGAAGCACCTATTAATTTTGTACAGGTTTGCGCTCAGTGGCGGCGATTGGACGTTAAAAGTCGGGGGCAAGACATGATCTGAATATTTATATATCAATCTTAATTTTCCTGGTTGTTTCTAACACTTTGTTTCACGAAAGGTTGTGTAACTAATAGGATACTATATTTTAAAGTTAAAATACTGTATATCGTATTTCATATTTTATTAAGTAAATTGACAAAACCAACGCAAGTAGGTACTAGACCTTTGTACTCTGAAATAACGGAAATGTAAGAAGAGATTTGATTCCTTGCTCATGAACATCTTAAAATTCTGTCTGGAAAATTGTGTAATCCGATTATTTAGTAACAAATTTGAAAACCAAATAAATAGAAATAATAATATTAATCATAGTAATGAATGAGGAGTCTTGTTTTGTAGATGCTATACTGAAACTGGGGATAATTGAACAACCTAATTTTTAGTTCCACACATGCTATTAAATGCATGTTATTACTCTTAGAAAATGAAAGGCAGTAACTACTACAAGCATATGCTACGACATTTAAAGCAATATTTGCTTTTGCAGCTTCCCGAAACATGTTCCTTGCCACTAGGTGCAGTTTTCACTTTTTTGGAACACATTAAAAGACAACAATACTTGGAATCACTCTACACTCCAGCTACACAAAATAATCCTAAAACCTAGAATTATGTTGAATCCACTAAATTTAATTGTATATACAGTTACACCCTTAAACACACACCATTTCACTCGTATATTACATTACAAAACGATGGAAAAGGTAGAAGTTGTTTCTTATTACGCTCTTTTTAATCAATATTCCTTACTTTAGAAAGAAGAGAAGACATTTTAGGAATTGTCAATTTTTGTGCAATTAAAAAATAACTTGTGATTTTTTTTTTTTTTTTTTTTTTTTTGCGAAATGTTCTCTCAATTAGTTTCAAAGCGGCTGACTAACATATCGAGCCCTTGTAAGAAGGGGTTATAGAAACAAAACCTGCTAAATCCATTTTTGAATTTTGTCTGGGAACGAAGAAAAAGTGACGCCCTCATGTTTTCAGAATTGTTGAACAACTTTTTTTGTTTAATGGTTGATTTCACTCATTTGTATTAAGTAGGGACCTCTAAACAAGAAAATTGTTAAACAATTCTGAAACATAGGGGCATCACTTCTTCGTTTCCTGACAAAACTGAAAATGAATTTAGCAGGTTTGGCTTCTATACCTCTGGATTGAAAGTATGCTCGAATTGTTGTGCTCCAATAGGTTAATTTTTGGGTTGTTTTCCGTCGCACTTAAAACGCAATTCCTGTAGCTTTCTTAACTTCACGGGAAGACAACCAATACGTAATCACGCAACGACAAATGTTACATAGCACCATTTTTCTAATGAAACAGTAATATATACATAAACTTTATATTTCCAAATGAAACTACGGTATATACATTAATGGGTTGCTTCAAAAATGTGGAGGGGGCAACTGCCCCCCTTTGCCCCCCTAATCGCCGCCCATGTTTGCGCTAATTCAATGCGTAAAGTTGGTTGTAGTTAGCAAACATTGGTGTAGCATTTATAATTGCTTGGTATAGCTTTCGTGTTGCGTTGTGGCATACAAACTTTTGCGAACAGTGAATGGAATGTACCCCTGAGGCCCCAGTTGCACGATTAGAGACACGGCACTAGTCCTAAACGGCGCAAGACCTAAAAATCAATTTCGCGGCACAAGTCCTAAACGGCATAAGCCGTAAACGGCACTGGATCTAAAAATCTCTTGTGGCGCTAACATCGCGTCCGTGCCAAGAACACTGTCAATCTGTTAGTCAAAGTTTTAGATAAACCCAATGTGCCCTCTGGGAACCATAGCAGCTACAGACCGATCACACTATTGCCGTGAATATCCAAAACTTTTGAGAAGATTCTCCTTCAACGTCTCATGTGGTGGGCAGAGTATTACAATATATTTTCCCCAACCCTGGATGGGTTCCGTTGAGTTCGAAGCACTCATGACGCTCTTACCAGTCTCGTCACTGACATATGGAGTACTTTTCAACGGAGGGAATACCTTATGGCCGTCCACATTGATCTTGCACTAGCGTACGACAGTGTACCCTTGGATGTGCTCGTCCACGAGTTATCTGCAGTCAAGATTCCACCGAAATACCTCCGCTTCATCCATAATTGACAAGTTTCAATGCATGTTGGTTACCGCTATACTAACCCCAGGATAGTATCTCAAGGATTACCACAGGATTCTCGCCTTTGCCCGCTTCTTTCACATCTGTTCATCATCTCGCTTCATAGGCAGCTCAGAACGTTGGTCAGAGTCAATCAATTCGCCGACGATTTCTTGTTATATGTTCACACTTTCACAGTGATCCATGGTGCCACTAAACTTTGTGAAGCCATAGACAACTTACAACAATGGTGCAGAGATCATGGCCTTAGTGTAGACTGGCACAAAAATCAGTATATCATCTTCACCCGGAAATGGCGCAACATCACTCTGCCGCTAATACTTCCAGACAACTATCGCCAGTTTCTCATCTTCATTACCTTGGTATGACCTTCGACTCTAGATTACTTTGGACTGCACATCTCGACACGCTTAACACCAAAGTACTACCCATCCTCAACCTTATCAGCGGACTCAGCACTAAACGATGGGGAATGGATGTCAGGTCACAATTATGTATTTTCCGTCAGTGCTTGGAATCTAGGCTTTTATATGGCTGCCCAGCTCTCTGTCCCCTACCTCGGCGGCTAAGTGAACTGTGTGTGCGATTACAAGTGCAAGGACTCCGTTCCATACTTCGGCAACCTCGAAACTCACCGAACAAGTCACTCCCCGAAGAAGCACATATAATTCCTTACAATATTAGAGATTTTCATGTAGCTAAACTGTTCATCTTGAATCGAATGGCAATTACAACATCACCCATCATCCCCAAAACAACTCCTATATACTATTAACAGTAGCAAAAATCTACCCTACCGTCGACAACTGCCTTGGACCTACTTTGCGTATCTTCGTGTAAAACAACGGATGAATTTTATCTACCGCACGCCTAAACCCCCATATACTACCAATCATCATACACCACATACATCACTCCTACGCAAGTGGAATTTCCATCTCTTTCGCCTTACTGGCTACGTAACGCTCCCCATTCTCTATGGGACATCATTCTGACGCTGTGCTTATTTACACGGATGTCTCTAAACAGGTAAAGGCTGGACAATCGAAGGTGGGCATTGGTGTCTTTATACCTCATTATAATCTGCGCTTTCATCAGGCATTGCCTGGCCACACGTCAAACAACATGGCTGAAGCACTCGCTATTCGAGCTGCAATGCAACGTGTGTTATGCCTCCAACCACCTGTTAGCTGTATTTGTAATGATAGCCAGAGTGTTCTTCGTCGTCTTCTTCCTACAGCTCAACCGGTTCATTCCAACTAGATTCTGGTCAATATTCTACAACGGGCATGTCAAATACAACGTAAAGGACTTCAGGTAACTTTCATACATGTACCAGCGCACAAACAGGTACAAGGTAATGAGGAGGCAGGCCATTTATGTAAACAAGGAACGTTATTAGCGCCTGTCGCAGTGAAGTTACCGGCTACCTCATTTATTCCAACTCTTGGAGCACAACAGCAGAGCGAATGGCGAAACTATCAACTCCAGGCTAGAGGCGGACCAGGTAAATATTACTGGCGAATAGAACCTAATCCTACCACACGTTCTTTTATTTATCACCCTAAATGGACTCATGCTCACCATGTCTTGTTCAGTCGAATTCGACTCAACACCGTACAGATTCCGGTGCAAAAATATCGTCAGGACCTTCGGGATACCTTGAATCACCTAATCTATGCCTGTACATACACACAGCATTACCGACCAGTGTTTCTTACTTCCTTGCACTCCTTGCTTGGTTATGGTCCCATTCCAGTGTGCACCATTCTCTCCATTAAAAATTCCACCGCGATTTATCATCTCCTTCGGCTTCTTCTTCTCAAAAAGCTCGACCTGTATTCTCTCTCAGCAGCCCCCATTATCGTTACCTGCGCTCCATGACTTCCTAATCTAAGCTAATCTTCTCCGTAATTTACCCTTGTACTTACCTTTCTTCATACACCCCATGTTCAAAGCGTCACGGCTGGAACAAAGCTGAGGAGCATCTCCTCCCCCAGAAGTGGAAGTGGAGGAAAGTTTTAGATATGCTGTTTCATATTACAGAACCAGATTCCAGCTTAGTTCTTACAAGTAATTTGTATAAATACTTTGTATAAATACATATTCTATCGTTCTGAAATAATAAATAAATAAATAAAGCCTATTGTTTTTTCTTGCTGTTTGCATGATAGCATTTGCATGTTGACAAAATATTAACTACTTATCAAATGTGATTCCCAGATCTTTGATAATGTCTGTTTTGTTTTTTTTTCTATTTCTACACCATTGGCCTCGTATTAGTAACATAATGTTGTGTTTTAGTTTTATATAAGTCATAAATTTTGCTTTCTTTGTGTTGATTTGAAGTAAATTATTATTACACATATATTTATCATATTCAACTCTTTCCGTAGCAAATAGTTGTCATACTCGTAATTAACTACTCTTTACTCGTTACCCTTATTAACAATAGTTTTAGTATTACTAACATAGCTGTTACCGTTGCCGTTAGTAATAATAATAATAATAATAATAATAATAATAATAATAATAATAATAATAATAATAATAATAATAATAATAATAAATTTCAAATATTCTACATTTTTAGACCTGAGCCTTGATTGTACGTGAAGTTAAAATCAAGGGTTAAGTCACGGACGGCAAATGATGGCTTAACTCCCAAAACGAACTCTTGGCCCTCAAGTGAGGGTTAGTCTGTGTTTAATAATTACGGAAAATTAATATTATTTATAATAGAATGTGAAAGAAAACCTTTTTAAAAAATTAAACTACGTCAACTTGTTAAAATAATTAAAAAAAATCTAATTAATCATCCACTTTGTACTCAGATTTGTTTAACTGGACGAACCCAGACCTGAAGGGAGAGTTTTCTGCCCAAATCTCATAAGCAGTGGGAAATTTTAATACTATAGAAATTGACTTTAGTTACCTCTTAGAAATGTAATTTTCAAGACGCTGAAACATATATTTTATTACTTTTAGTTAAAAGTTGAAATACCTAGTTTCATGAATCAGTTCTTTACTATAAATTTTTTTCTGTATAAGTAATGCGGAACTCGAACATTAAAGGAAATGCAACCTTTGTTCTTTCCCTTTCATGTGTTGAATTTTCAGGGCTTTTTTTGTTTGTTTATTTTACAATGGACAGTTTATAAATATGTCAAGTTTCATTTTACTAGCTTCAGAGATTTGTGAGATACCCTACTCTTAAAAAACAATATCTTACCCCACCCTTTTTACGATACGTATTTCCGAAAATTCTTCCTTATATCCTGCTTTCGTAAGAAAATGTTTTTTCTTTTAGTTAAAATTTAACGACTCTACTTGTAGTAGTATATCCAGAAAGTCACTTATCTTAACTCTTTTCTTTATCTCCTTTCCGTACGGGAACTTTTTAACATCTTTATAAATCCCCAACCAACTTTAACCGCAAACAAAAGAAATACGAACTCTCATATGAGATTGACGCATGTGTAGAACTCATGTAACCCGAAAAATTGTAGCGAGCCGTCCCCAGCCGAAGAAATAAAATACAACACAAAAATATATAATTATTAGTAATTGTAGATGGTATCCGCACAACCCGCACAATCGTGCGGGTACTTCGCGAAAGGGATATAAGAGTACAGAAGATGAAGACAGTCAAACAAATGGACTTTCATGAACAGTTTCCGATTTCTTATTCGTACATTTCCCACAAGCTGTAGTTTTAAATTCACGTACTGTCAAGACCCAGGGACCCAGGTTTCAAAAAGGTAATAAACTGAAAATATAATAATAATAATAATAATAATAATAATAATAATAATAATAATAATAATAATCATCATCATCATCTTTATTTTAGTGCCGCGAACAGCTTTTGGCAAAAAAATACAGCACGTGGTATCAGAGCATTACATTGCGATGGAATAATAATAATAGTACTAATATAAAACACAATGTAGATAAAAGTCAGTTAAGCAGAAATAATTCCTTGTCAACGCAGTAAAAATTATCAAGTTCTCCATCTATTTAAAACAACAAGAAGCTAAGAACAGCAGTCTAAAATTACATTTTGGCTTAAATGTTTCTAAACGTCATTGGTTAAAAACTCTCAGTCAGATCACATAAAACTTTCACATTGTTCAATACAGTAAATCTGAAATGAGCTTAAAGAATCTGTCGATCTTGAACTAAAATCGTGCTATTTCTTATGCTATGATTTGGTAGTTTAAAACCTATGTTTTGTAAACAATATTCACTGATATAAACGATATCTAGTATTTTTTGCATGCATACTCTGTCGAATTTTTTTCGCCTATTCATAAGACTTTCCAAACCCCAATAATCGATCCAATATTCATAGCTATGTGAGTAGTAGGTCATTTTCATTTTAAAACATTTTTGCACAGATTCAATCTTGTTTGTCAAAGTTTTAGAAATGTTGTTCCAAATTACCGAACCAAATTCTAATTTTGGTCTTACAAGTAATTTATATAGAAATATATACGTTTTATCTCTTTGAAATACAAGCAACTGTTTAAAAATAAAACCTATTATCCTTCTGGCACCTTAAACAATACAATTCATGTGATTAGAAAACTTTGACTGACAGTCAATGCAATACCTAGGTCTTTAATAATGCTTACTTTCTCTATTTGTACACCATTGACCTCATATTTACTCACATAACATTTCGTTTTATTGGTGAAAAGTAATATGTAGTATATATTTATTGTCTTATTGAAGCTTTCGTAATTTGAAAATATACAATTGGTTTACTTTTAATATGAAAAAGCCTGCTCCCCTGGAAAAGTTTGCAGGTTACATCCCTAAATGACTAAGTATTGGTTTCTTCAAACGTATTGTGTTGCGTATTGCATTAGTAACTTAGCGTTATTTGTTGATTTTTCTTGCTTATACATATCAACTCTATCAAAACACACTGCGAAATATAGTAACTGTCTGCGTTCTTAATGTATATAGTCGTTGTTAAATGTTCACTTGACACGATAACCACTGGAGACATACTTGTGTTAATAGAAATATTATGGCTAAATGTAACCTTGGGAAGTAACTCCACCCAGTTTCCTGAATTATCTGGGTCAATGTTGAGCTCCAAATTACGTATTGTTACCTCAGCAAGCCCAATAGAAAAAAGTGCTTTTACGTCTGCAAATTTCAACGTAACACCACAAATATTGCACAATTCCTTAAATATAGCGCTTGTAAAAGCAGCTGCCCTGTCTAGGCAAAGTTCATAAAATAACCCATATTTTAAAATGACGTCATTGAAAAGGAATGATACCAAAGTATTGGCAGTGGTGTCTGGAATACTAGCTGTTATCCAAAATCTTGTGGCTTCATCCACACAGACTACAAAATATTTGTTTCAAAATATTGTTAGTGCAATAAGTGTGAGTGTAGTGAGTGAGTGTAGTAATATATTTCACAACACTTGTGCTAATTAGAATGAAGAAGATGTAAAATATTTGCGATTTTCAAATACCAATTGGCGATGCGGAAACTGTGAGAAATCGAGGCGAAAATCTATGTCCGGTGAAACTTCAACGAGTGTTGAAAAAAACCTACATTGGAAGAAGTGTATCAGTTGTTACTTACCATAAAGAAGGAAGTTGATGATATTAAAACGTGTAACACAAAATTAGAGCACGATTTGGGGAAGTCATTAAATGTTGCACACGAAAAATTGGATGAAAACTCAAAATTACTGAAAATTCAAAATGAGGAAATAATGAAGTGTAGGACTACTATTGAAGCGCTAAAAATGAAAATTCTTTGTTGAAAAAACAGGTAGACAAGTTGAAGGTATAATTAGATGAAGTAGACCAATATGGGCGGAGAAATACTATTGAGTTACATGGTATACCCATTCTTCAGAATGAGGATGTCAACTCTATTGTCAAAAAGGTTGGTTCTGCATTAGATCTTAATGTAAAAGACGATATGATAGATATTTGCCATAGAATGAAAAAAACACCTACTCAGCCTAATCCATGTATAATAGTCAAATTTGTAAGAAGATGTGATAAAGATTCTTTTATGAAAAAAAGAAAAGTTAAAAGAAATTTAAATTGTAGTGATATTGGTTACACAACTGGTGGAACTATTTATGTGAATCAGAATTTAACATCACATAGGAAAATGGTATTCAAAGAGGCAATGAGGGTTAAGAAAGAAAAGAATTATGACTTTGTCTGGATAGATTATGCGGGTAATGTTAAACTGAAAAAGAGAGCGAGTGACACCTATGTGTATACACTTGGTACTATCGATGAAGTTCATGCTTTGCTTTAAATACAAAAATGAATTTTAGTCAAACGTTGTTAATTTATTATCAAAATGTTCAAGGGTTAAGGTCAAAATTGAATGAATTAAATACAAGTGTCCTTGTCTCTCACTTTGATATGATTTTACTTACAGAAACCTGGCTGTTGGAAGGTATATTTGATAGTGAATTTATAGATCATAGGTATGATGTGTATCGACAGGATAGGAAAGGTAAAAATGGGGGAGGAGTTCTAATAGCAGTCTTAAAGGATTTCCAGGTTGAAAATATACCTATACACATTGATTCATTAGAGATTGTATGTATAAGGTTAAGTTTATTATAAAAAAAACTATTACATATTCTTAGTAGCCTATATATACCACTAAAAACAAAAACTGATAAATATCATGAATTCTTTTTTAAAATTGAAAGCATTGTTACTTGTAGAAGTAAGCATAATAATTTGATAATTTTGGGAGATTTTAACATACCAGCGATTACTGGTTGCGATTATGATTTATTACAGGGGGATTCAATATGCATTTCGTTAGCAAATTACCGTAATGTAAAATAATAATAATGGGAAGACTTTGGATTTAGTTATAACTGATATTCAAAATGGAATTACGGTAAATAGATCTGAATTTCCACTGCTACCTGAAGATACACATCATCCCTCATTAAAATGTGAATGCTTGTTAAAAGAACCCATACCAAAGGTTTTATTAAGCCCAGTTACTATATATAATTACAATAAGGCAGATTTTTAAATATATACAAAATGCTACATCTACAAAATTGGAAAAGTTTACTAGAATGTAATAATGTTGATGATGCTGTTAAACAATTTTATGATATTTTTAATCATATTATTAACAAAAATGTGTCTATGAAAAGAATGTTTAAAAAGAACAGATATCCAAGTTGGTTTACCTCAGAAGTTATTAATATTTTAAAGAAAAAGAATATTATAGGAGGCATAAAAATAAATCGGGCTATAACTATGACAAATATGTTAATTTACGTAGACAATCAAAAAGTAAAATATCTCAAGCTTACAAATCATATATAATGCAAGTTGAGGATACAGTAAGTGGCAATGCTCAATCGTTCTGGAATTTTACTAAACGTAAAAAGAGAAATAATAACACAATTAATTGTATGTCATTGAGATAATATAGACCTAGAGGTGCCCTAATGCGAGATCTTTGATGGTATCGAACTCGCAAAAATCGAATCGATCCGCAATATTGTGCAGGGAATAAAAGATAATGATAATGTATATTTGTGTTATGTGTTGATTATCTGTGTTTTGAAGAGAAATTTATGCCGAATGAATAAACTTTCTTTGGAATTTCATAATATTTGAAAGGTAAGTTATTTTCTTTCCTTTATGGCTTAAATAAATAATAAAACGTGATTGTGTACTTGTAATAATATTGGGTGAATAGGCATATGCATTGCATTTACACTGTCAAAAAGCTCGTAAAGACTACTAGCTAGAGAATTGTCAAACTGTTATTAAGTTTGCTTATTTATTAAATTGTAGGTTTATGAGTTGGTAATTTTGCCAAAATTATAGAACCTACAAGTGTTCTGTGACACCTTGGCATTGAAACTGTATGGTTGTAGAGGGAGTAGGTCTACTTTGCCTATGTTAAAAATTGCTAATGATGTCAATTACTGGATAAAATAATCCTCACTCAGTGTTAAAAGCAGCAATAGACATATCTCTCATACAAGTCGCACGTTATTTATCGATATTCTGTACAAAAAAAAGTTATTTGTAAATGGGTTCACGTTCACTTTAGCAGACGGTTCTACCAAATTTTTACACATATCTTACATTTTCAGGATAGATTGGAGCTTTGTATTTCTTTTAGCGGAGCATGCACTGAATTAGGAGCTCCATTACTAATTGTAGATTGACTTCAGGAAGGCTCTGTATAAGTACAGTGTGGACGTATGGCATAAAAACTGGGCAAGGTTCTAGAATACAGGCCCCCCTCCCATTTAGCTGTAATAAAGACAGAAATCAACGTGCCCGGCGGGGTTCTAACCCGCCTCCACTCCCTCGGCAATACACTGTGAATTAAAATTTAGACTTTGGTACAGAAAGGAACCAACCTTGCTACTAACATATATGGAGGACCTGTGTTCTAGAACCCTCCCTTGCATAGCATTCGTGCCATTTAGTGGCCACCTAGCACAAGTTAGGGCTATTGTTTAAACTTGGGGGGAGTAGCATTTTCACCTACTTTTTTGCGATATTTTATTCCGATTCTGTTTCATTCCGGTCGTTGTATGGTTTCATACCTTAAATTAGGATCCATAGCATATGTAGTAGTAGTAGTAACAGGTGAGAAGGCCCGCAGGGGTTCGTTAGGTTCTGTTCTCGACATGAAATGGGCAATCACTACCACTTACCTTTATAGTTGGAACAGGTCCCATACTGCCTACATAAAATTCTGTACGATACTGTCTTGACTACTTGAACACCACTATCAACTCATGTCTCCAGTAAATTATATAGTTCTGTTGTATTTTACCATTCTTGGCCCCCCAATACTAAACATTTACCCAAGTTCCTGTTTTATGCACTGCAGTTTTTAGGGAATGTTCTAGAACACAGGCCCTCCCATAAAGATTAGTAACTAGGTTGGTTCCTTTCTGTACCTGTTCTGTTCTACCAGTTTAAATTTTAATTCACAAAGTATTGCCGAGCGAGCGCCAGCGAGTGAAGGCGGGTCAGAGCCCCGCCGGGCACGTTGTTTCTCTCTATTATAGCGAAATGGGAGGGGGACCTATGTTCTAGATCCTTGCCCCTATGCAACCGAGTCTGAGCAGAAGCGCAGCAAGGGAGCCCGAGAGGCAGCCAGAGTGTGCTTTCGGAGGGAGCGGGCGCGTTAGCGACAGAGGGTATACGTATAAGCGAGAACAGTGGAAGAGGACACTTACACATACAATACTTTTACTATAACTAAAAATTCATTTGAATATGCTGTACACTGCCAGTAATTACTTATATTCACATTTCCATTCCCTCACGAAAAATGTTTCACCTATCAATTTTCTATTTGGTAGATCCGTCTGCTTGAATAAATCCTTTATATTTCATGTACACTATTATATATATTTTGCATTGCTGGTATTTGTTACTTAAAAATCACAGGCGTTACAATTTACCTTCAAAAAAAATAATTTCTGATTTAGTGTTGTAAAGCGTAGAACGGATAACGTAAAGGGTTGTTGCACTTGGTATTGTTCAAAATCTACGGTAATTTTTAGGCACTTGTTCCAAGTTTGCCTTCCACAGATTTTCTTGACTTCCACTTTTCTTTCATCTGCACCATTTGAGGAATTAAACTGAGTTAAATACCTCAAGAGCAGAGCGCTGAAAATATGACAAGTAATACAATATATGGCAGAGGCGCAGACAACTAGCCCATCATATGGGTACCATTAGTAAGTGTAGTATTTTCTAAAACGTAAAGGACTAAAATGTTACTTATTGGCAAGTTTCGCAGGGTTGTTGTGAAGTTGACGCACTTCTCACATACAGCATTGCCTATGGTTTCGTATTACAAATTAGAGAGCTCCCAACTGGGGGGTCCGCGCCATTATTTATACGCATAAACAATAGTTTGGGTTAAACACGTCTTACTCCGACTATTCTCACCCACTACACGCTTATAAGACATTTGAGATCCTTCACACTTCGACAGAGTTGACAGTGTAAATCATAATAATATAGCAGTTTTTAACTGTTTTGGTATATTTTTTCTTGAAGAACATTGGCAACATTAGTCGATCTTAACGCCACTACTGGCTATAAAGCGAAACAGTAGGGCATCGTAGCTCAGTGGTAGAGTACTCTTAAAGGTAGGGTCCCTAGTTCAAACCATGTCCAATTCAAACTTGAGCTTTTAGTGGACAACAACGTGCTCTCAGGTTTCCTCGGGTTCTCCAGTTTCCTCCCACATTCTCATTTCACCAATTCTTTCTTCATTCTCATTCACATCCTCAGAAAAAACACCCGGTTTTTCCGGGTTGGACCCTTTAAAGCACCCTGGATTTTTTTATATTTTGGGTAGTATATTATTCATACAACTAAGCTAGGGTGACCAACCGTCCCGTAAAAACGGGATTGTCCCGTTTTTTCACTACCATTCCCGGTGTCCCGAAAAATTCTCCCGGGACGCCAAAATGTCCCGTATTCACGTACATTCGGTACAAAAAAAACTTTCGAATCGCTAAAACTTCCTAATTTCTATTATTTTTTCTAAGCTATGTGATTATATTGGAGTATGTCCAATTACTGAGCAACGTCATTACGACGTTTGCGATATTGGATGTGGTGGCTGCACTGTTTTCCCTCCTAGGCCTCCCCACTCCGCAGACGACAGTGCAAGGGGCTGAAAGTCTTATGAAGAACAATGTAACCTGCTTTTAGTCTCTGTTTGGGCGCATTGAGGCGCTGTCATCAGTGTTTCCGTGATTTGACTAAGATGTAACATACTACGAAAGGGTAACAAAGGTATAGAACTATAAAGGTCAAAGTAAAAAGAAAATCAATTTTAAGTTAAATAATGTTTAAAAGTAACAAAACGCAAATAAAAGGAGTTGGAAACCCAAGCTGGGAGTAATGTAAATCCTGTCGGTGACAGATTTGAGCGCTCATATATTTTTAGTAATGTTTTTCAAATATTTCATCTTTTAGTTGCTGATAGCTACTTGTTATTTAATTAATTCCAGAACCTTTTAAATAGGTTTTACAACTAAAGAGTGTAAATTTACTCTTTTTTGTGGGGGATACAGAAAGAGGGAGATAGGGAACGGAAAGACAAAAATATATTTTACAAAAAAAATAATAATAAAATAAAGTGTAAAATAAAAAATAGATGAATAAAATAAAGAAATTGACGATGGTGATGATATTTCTACTCACTGTTTATGTATGATGTTCCCTTTCCTCAAGACTATGGTTGCGTGAATGTGTCACTGATTGCTGAACGCGAACCCACCGGGCCCAGACGGGTAAGCTATCAACACTCACTGACCCATCCACTACACCAATCATCTCTGGAAAATAGAACTCAAGTCGACCCAAAATATGAAGATTTCTAAGCCTCCTTCATTCTCACTCGCAGTCCAGTATCCCGATCCGCAGTTCATAGCCTGCATCCCATCGCGAGATAAGGTTACAAACCACAATCCGACAGAACAAGACACTGACCCAAGAGTGAAACTGACGGTGAGTGCTTCGAAAATCTAAATATTTGTAGTTACTAACCCAGATAAAAAAAATTTAAAATGCGCAACGGGATGGAATTTCGAGAAGAAAACTGAATGCCAAAAATGAATTTTGTCGATCTTATTAACGAAGTGAAAATTTCCTGGCAGGTCTGTGATTCCAACCCCGGTCACACTAAGTAAAATCGATTCTGTACGCTTTCAAGATGCTATAATATACTTTCGTTACATTATTCACGTACTGCTTTTCAAAACTCTACTTTCTGAGTACTAACAATACTATTGAAGTTACTTTACTACATAGATTTAAGTAATTAGCTCTGCACTGGATAATGAAAGATTTTTTTTCGACTCGCATACTTTATTTACACTAACTTCCTGTAAGATATGAAACAAGCCAAACGAAACAGAAAACAAAAGTCGCAATGGTAATTCAATACGAATTGAATGCTTTACATAGCTGAATGGAAAAATTTATCATTTGATTACACATTCTCTTCACATCTCATGAACAAGCTCTACAAGCGTTTAGTTTAGTCGTTTTAAAAAAACAATTTGAAAATAAGGACATTTACTACCATAATCACATTAGCCTTGTACTACACATGTACTACTTATGACGGCTGTGTGCTACATACTTTACTTTCTTTCCTTAGTATTTTCTCTCTTTAGATACCGTTGTGCAAGTGGGGTCAGCGCGGAGGATTTATACCAACAGGGTGACCTCCCTTGCATGAGCTCAGACCTGTCCACTTTGATTCCCACAACAAAACATTTTTTATCGAGACAATACATATACTTAATGAATCCACATGAAAAGAAAGGATACTTAACCTAAGTCCCTAGCCTAACTATCTAACTAACTTAACCTAAGACATATAAAAATCACTTTTATTCAACAGGTTCGTAATATAGCACACATACCGCCTCTTTCCGAGGACGTATTGGACGTTGACCATTCAGCTTTAATTTTGTATATTGTTAGATAAAAAAAGTCCTAAAATATGTTCTTAAAATTCGACTTTCTGTTTTTGGTGAAAAGAATTCAAAATACATAACGAACGTGTTATTGCTGACGAGCATCTCCCATTACCAATAGTTGTACGAGCACCCTTGTTATCAATGTGAGCCGAAACTTTGTATACATTTTTGTCTCATCGTATTCAAACTAAAGTAAAGGTGAGCACAAACCAGAGAATGGATTTAATTCTGTGATATAGCAGTACGGAAAAATAATAAATAAATAAAAGAATATACGAAAATTACATATTCAAAATATAATTTTGGGGTGAAATGTATGTATTGGAAAGTACACACATTTCATGGACTGTTGGTAACAAACGTCCACACTCAAACTCCAAAAGAACAATTCCCCCCATTGAACGAGTGGTTTATGTCACATCTCTAAGTTTGTATATTGTATAACTTAGGGAAAACTACGCAGCGTTTAGCACATAATATAAGGCATCACAACACCAAAAGAATAAGCCATAACGAAATCCGATGATATAGGAATTTTGCAGGTTAGTTTGGCCGAAAACAACAACTTGGATTTTTCTGCTTACACACTTATTTGTTGATTTCCTCCATGGAAAATAGAATACTAGTTACTCTCCTACCTTGTCAGTCCGGGTTTGGTATTCTTGAAGAAATATCCTACACCACCGCTCTGGCTGAGCGGTTTCCCGGTGTTTTAAAAAGTATTGGAATTCTCCTTCGAATCCAGGCGACTAAGCTGCACCAACACGATGGCTTACGTCAACCACTCACACCCTGACGTATGAATTTTGCTCTCACAGCTGTAGTTTCATCGTCCATTGAGCACAGCAAAACACTCTCTGTATACATAGACTGTCCAAAGACATCAAAGGTATCAATTATTTTGTGTCGTAACCTTTAAATACTTCTATTTTTCACGTTTTTTATGGACGGAGATAATCGTAAGTCCATCACTTAACACCGCTTCTGGTAAAAGACAAAGACAATGGGAAGACGATCCCTAATTGGAGGTTCATTGTGACGTAACTATACTATGATAGGTGTATCTCTCAAGATCAAAGAAGCCGAAAAATCTCAACCACACCTGTGATTGCGGAAGATCCAATCACAGATAATTTAGATTAAACAAAGAGATGCTTCAAGAAGCTACTATGGCTGACTTTACAAATATAAAATTTTAAAGAAGATTTTTGAAATGAAAATTTTGAATTCTTTTGAAGATCCCCTAAGCCAAAAATATGAATGAAAATTGACTGGAAAGGATTAAAAACGACCAAATATTACCTTATTTCCTAAAATAATATTATATTTTAGCTAAATATACAAATAATTGTTCAATGTAAATATATTACCATATATTTCCCTCTAAATATACTAAAATCATTGTTCAAGGAACTTAACGCAAATTTTGCGATCTACTTCAAATCGAGTCATTGATTAATTATATATTAAAATAAAATTTTAATAAATATTAAATTCATATATATACTGGTTGCCCAAAACTTCCGGGCCATGTTACATATATTTAGGGGAGCAATTCATCCAGAAATAAAAGGTGTCCCGTTTTCCAACAATAAAACCATTTACTTTACAAAACATAAATTTAATTTGGAAATTTTTCAAAATCTCATGGCACCTCTATAGACGTAATTATAATTTTTATGTATTGATTTATTTTTTTTAAATATCAACACTCATTGATTTTTGTTACATTGTTTCAGGCAACAAAAAAGTGGAAATCTCCAAACGACCGATGTGTAGATTTTGAAGATCAGAGCATTCAGCGTGAGATTATTCAATCAAGCACATCAATTCCCAGACAAGTCGACAATCGTAATATGGTGTTGGAGTCGTGTAACACAACTTTATCTACCTTAAAGCAGCCTTCCTATGGTGTTCCTAATGACTGATACGCAGTCACTTGACCCTTCTTGCAGTGGAATGGAATTAACACCACGAAAAAGACTTTTGAAAAGGAAGTTGTTTGAAACAGAAACCAAATGTATGGAATCCAGAAAGAAGATGAAAGCATTGTACTTGAAGAATAAACGTCTTAGAGAAAAATGTGCAAGTATTCAGGATATTGTGCAAAATCTTAGAGAGAAGTGTATGATAACAGAAGGTACTTTAGAAGTGTTGTTAAAATCAGTACCCCTCAGTGTGGAAGGTAATGGAGTGGTGAAGTCGCTCTTGAGTCCGTCGGGTAACAAAAAATTTGATCCGGCTCTCCGAAGTTTTGCGTTAACACTTGACTTCTATTCCCCAACTGCATATGCGTATGTTCGTAAAACATTTAACTGTGTGTTGCCGCACCCACGGACTTTAAAAAAATGGTACTCTTCAGTGAGTGGAAAGTTATGCATTGTATATTCCTTATTTTTTGCTGATATATGAATGCATTGTTTATTGAATGATCTGATTCAATTTCTTATGCTTTTCGAAATTATATTGCTTGTGTAAATTTTTCATTAACTGGTGACCTTGACATGTAGAATTCAAGAAAGGTTAATCAAGAATTTATTCTGGATTGTTAATATTACAAGGCCTAACTATTTGTATACTTATTATTTAGCTATTTTCAGTTAATTTCTTTCTTTAAATTGATAGATCTTATGAAATGTAGGTCAATCTTATGTTTAAAAAAATCAAATCTGATAGAAAGAAAGTGGGTAAAGATTTTTTAAAGCCTATTGACTGTCATGAAAACCGAAAGTGTTCATGGAAGCAAATATGTTGTATAAATTCAAAATTCAAGTATTAAAGGGTAAACCTATGTAACTTCTTAGGGCTCGAATTTTGTAAAAACTGTTCATAGTACGCATCTGCATCACAAATTGAACCTACTGACCAAACGTAATAAATCTAGCTACGGTGGTTTTCGCTGCGCGTTGATCAGTGCGTAAATCCCCCAGGTACCCTTTGAGACTTTGTAAAATCCGTTCTTAATACGTCTGTACATTATAAAAGGAACCTAATGCCCATATTTCATGGTTCTAGCATCAGTGGTTTCCTCTTCTTGTTGATCAGTGTGTAAATTCTGTCCACCTCTCCTTATTTACCTCCTTAGAGTTCGATTTTTCCAAATTCCGTTTTCAGTACGCCTCTACATTACAAAATGAACATACTGTTCACATTTCATGCATCTAGCTTAAGTGCTTTTTGCTGGGGGTTGATCATTGAGTGAATGTGTCAACGAATCTGTATTTCGCTTTTATATGTTTAGATGTATATGGTTTATTGAACGCTTCATACAAAAATTGATGTACAGCATTAGAAAACGTCTATATTCACAAAAGAGAAAAAATGCTTTATTTGTGGGGTTCTTTCTGTGACTTGCTACATCATACACAAATGCAATATTTAAAGCTTTAACTTCACATTTATGACATTTGCTTGCTTTCATGAACGCTTATTAATAATGATTTTAATAGGCGAAAAAGGCCGATCTTTACGCATCCCCCTTTAAAGTGGAGAATATGTGACAAGTATAAGACATTATATTCTGTTCTAAGACCGACGACATTTCTGTATTTCTTGTATTTCTGAAGCATTGTATATACAAATGTACTCAAACCTAAATGAACAACTTAATGAATATAGCTATTATGAAAAGTAAATTATGTATTCGTTTATTGACGTATATAAATTACTTCTATGAGCCAAGTTCATGGAAATACATTTGCCAATTGGCTTCATTCTAGTCGTTTTGATAGAAACAAAATGTAATTAAAGTGAATGAATTGCTATGACAGTATTTAGTCAGTAGTGAGCGTAGTAACTGAAATGAACGAAAAATTTGCGCCGCTTTGCCACTAATATAGTTCTGCTCACGAAAATGCTACGGAATGCATAACGTACTGTAATAGTGTACAGATATTGCAGAATCATGTATGGTACTCAATTCAAATTACTGCATTGTGTGTGAAAATAAGCATTGATTGCTAGCGGGTAAATCCTGGGTTCGTTATTCAAATATGTGAAAGTAACATTCAGTTTTCTAGGAGGAATCCTAATGGTTACTAGGGACCTAATTCCTGTCTTCACTCGCAATTACTACGTCATTATGTTGGGATTGGGCTTCGTTGTGTTTGTAAAGTTAAATAGGCTGAAGTTGTCTCCGTGAGTTCCTTTTCTAAGACAATCTAATACAAGGTAGGAAATTTCAATAAAGGAAAGAGGGTATTACCTCATAGCGAGAGTATGATTTTTGCCTACGAAATTCTTAAAATAGCAACGAATTCAGATAAAGGCTACCTGCGACGGATGTAAAAGTGCGATTATTTCTCATTTCTTAGTTTTTATATATATCCCGGATCGGAAAATACCCACCTTTGCTCGCTTCGCATACAAACTCAGGATAATCTATTTCTTTTTTTTCACACTGAATCCGAGTGTCTATGATTTTCTCTGTTTGAAGTGAGATGGCCTTACCATATTACGCGCCTCTCGGTACAGTAATTCTTCCAGTAAGTAGTTCATGGATTCAGTCCTCAAAACTTTCAATATTTAGCACGGGGGCGCATATTACTGCATGTTTATGCATTTAATGTTCAAAACTTACTAGGTATTAGGGCAGATTTTATAGCGTTTAATGTTGTGTACAATAGCCCTCTACGTGAAATGTTTTATTAATTCAGCATTTGAATCGTTTACTTATGGAACAACGTTAACCCCAGAGACCAAATTTAGGTGATTTTTCAATTAAATGGAATGAACCGTCTTCGGGAGAATATTCAGACACGTTCATATAGAAACCTATCTTTTATTTATGAAAGAACGTAACTACATTTTTGTCAGAAAGTTAGTTATGAGTTTCAGATCATTATCGTGGTAAAAAAAATGATTCTTTTTAAAATTATTTTTCTCTCCTGAAAAAGCATTGTCTCTGGAGTTTTTGTTTCATAAATTAACGATTCGAACACAAAATCAGGGGACTGAATTAAAAACACACTAAGGAACTGTTGTACACAATATTAAACGCTGTAAGTTTGCTTTGAAAAAAAAAGGAAAATTTTGAACATCAAATGCAGAAACATGCAATAATATACCCCCTCTGCGAGATGTTGTTTTTTTTTTTTTTTTTTTTTTTTTTGTATGAACTACTTAGGAGAGGAATTGCTGCACCGAGACGTTCCTACCTTATTTAGTTTCTTAGTTTAAAGGAAGGTCCACACTGCCAGTGAGTCACCTACCCTTCTGCTCACAAGAGTTTGGACATCGCTTGATTTCCTGTGGAACGGATTTTTCATATCCTTCCCACTCCCCTCACCTCATGACTCGAGATGCCTACATACGGGCATGCTGAAGGATGCAATTTTCCTAACAGATAACTTCCTACCACTATACCGGAGTTAAGAGAAAAGATTCGGCCATTTGCTTTGTCATTCTAGCAAACCGTGTTCACTAGCATGTTCGATCTACAGGACCGCTATGAAGAATATGTGCGACATAATGTTCAACATTTTGAACACATGATATACAGGAACGAAATTAAATGGAATGAACCATAAATTTACAATATGTGTTGAGTAACATTTAGTTGACATGTATTTGCCAACCTTCTTATGTTTCATTATGTTGTACAATAAATAAATAAATTTCAGCGATGTGATTTCAGTACTGTTTGTTTTGCCGCATACAGTAGAACAAGATGTTAAAGTTAGTGACATTTGGTTACGATGAAGCCTACTTTGCATTTTTTTTAAAGAATAGATTTTACAATTCATTGCAGTGAAAACAATATTGAAAAGGTATTGAACATATATATTACCGTCCTATGAAAACGTCTGACAATCATTAAAAAAAACAAAAAAACAAAAAAAAAAACCGATATGGACGCCGAGTAGCCAAGCATGGACATTGCGAGTAGCAATGATTTGTACGACAATGTTTGCTCTGCATGAAGTTATAAAACATAAAATTTCGAACAACAAATAGTTACAAATGTACTGAAAGAAGTTTATTTACTGTGGTAAATTTCTTAAGAATATAGTAATCAATAACCGATATTAAAACTTCATATTGTTTGTTAGAATATTTGGCGCTGCAATATCACAGATATTTGCGCTTTGCTTACTTTCAAAATAGTTATCATAGTATGAATGCACAGGGATAAAGATGGAGTAAGGACTACAGTCAAATTAGCAATACAAACTGATCAGTCATTAAAAGAATCATTGTTACGAGGTGGATCCGGTGACAGAGCGTTCCTTGTTTTCACATAATGCGCACGCACAAGCATCAATATGTTGAAGCCTTTGTGTGACGCATACACGTGGACACTCCTCTGTTCTAAACGTTTTGGTCTGTGCGAGAACAGCTAACCATTTCCAATATTTCTTAAGTAATATTTTCTGTTGTCCATTTTATTTGGGCCGCTCACCACTTGTACATTAAGGATGCATTTCTTGATTCTAAATGTTTCACTGCTTTTCCTGCGAGGATTTCTTTTTGGAATATAGCTACAGTCAATATAACCTACAACTCTAGGAAAACTAGCCATTTGATGAAATTGAACTTGAACTGTCCTCAAACAATCAGGAATGGGGAATCAATCACATCAGGCGACGAGCAAAGACTGATGATACTTTCCTCACAAGCTGGCAAATTGTTGGGTGGCTCATGAAATTGGTTACCTTGAATGTATATCAGTAAAACAAGCACAAAAATACGTTACATAAAAAAATTCAGGAATATTCTTTTTGGAATCTTTTTTGCTAATTTAGCAACTTCAAAATTTATTCAGGTGATAAGACTGAAAATTATTCAGATACACCTTTCCCGTGAGAAACAACGCTACCTATAATTATGGCAAGTCACATTTGTGTTTACTTTTGATTATACGAATGAGTAGATGAAAAATGGTAAAAGATTAGCTAATTTTTAATAAAATCCCTTTTGGAGCAGCCTCATTGCCGTTAAGTTTAACAACTCTAATTTACAGTTTATTCGTTTATATCTGTAAAATAAAGTATATTAATCAGAAAATGAAAATTATAACTAAGTTTCTTAGATTATGTTATTTTGCATCAAATGCTGTAGCTAAGACACCTACATAATTTTATCAATTATCAATTATGAAGATGCAATGGGAGAGTAGGAGTAAATGTCTACGTGTATATTCTTCTCTTTAACAACTTGTATAGTTCTTTATCTTGTTGAAAATTATTGAACCATGAATAAATTGATTTAATCTGTTATTTTTGTTCTGAGCTATTTTCTAAAAGTATGATATAAATTAATTACGAAAGTGACTTTCATATTAACAAACAGTATTGCGAATTATGCGGTTGATTCATCAGATATAAACTTTGATATCTAGCACTGAATCATGGTTTCTAGCTGCAAAACTTTCAAGAAAGGAAAAGAGCAATTATGTAAAAGATTAAAATATTGATTATTAGGAAAGATAAGACAAAGATAACAGCATAAACCCTTTTTGTATAATTCGCCATTAAAATATAATCACATAATCGCTGGTACCTACTGTTTATGTGACAAAATTTTGCTGTGAAATGTTCAACACCATTAAATAATCGAAATTGCATTGTGTGTTTGGTGATGTAACATTTTGTTGGGGACTACAAAGGTGTATATTTTCTATTATACGAAGTGTAACCCAGTATCATGTAACCGAAGAATCATCCGGTTTTAAACAATAATATCTATTCTGTCTTTGAGTGAACAACGTACTGTTGGAAAGAGGAACATCTCTAGTTGTACATGGTTTCCGCTAGGTAGCAGCAGTGTGCTTGAGTGAACGACCACTACGATTCTGGTTAAAATGGCGTCTGGACAACAGAAAGCGTTTTGTGTACTACGTTTTGCGGAGTGCAAGTCAGTGATAACTGTTCAGTGTGACTTTCGTACTAAATATGGTGTGGATCCTCCTACTGCACAGAGCATTAGACGATGGCATGAACAATTCCGAACAATAGGCTGTTTGTGTAAGGGAAAATCATCGGGACGTCCTCGAGTGCCCGACGCAGACGTGAAGCGCGTCCGTCAATGTTTTACACGCAGTCCGCAGAAATCCGTTCGTTGTGCAGCTCGACAGCTCAACATACCTCAATGTCCCTCTGGCGTGTGTTGCGTGTTGTTTACACATGAAACCATACAGAATTCAGCTACTGCAAGCTCTTTGTGAAGGTGACAAAGAACGACGTATGGAGTTTTGTAATTTCATTCTTGGCAAGATTGCAGAGGACGACAGTTTTGTTCAACGCTTAGTGTTTAGTGACGAGGCAACATGCCATTTGAATGGAAATGTGAACCGCCATAATGTGCGAATATGGGGAACGGAACACCTACATGAAGCTGTAAAACATGAGAGGGACTCGCCAAAAGTTAATGTGTTTTATACAGTTTCCCGAAAAATGGTGTACGGTCTATTTTTCTTTGCCGAGAACACTGCGACGGTGATAACCTACCTTGATATGCTTGAGTACTATCTTTTGCCACAGTTGGAGACTAATTCGAATGATTTCATCTACAACAGGATAGGGCACCGCCACACTGGCATGGGAAAGTGCGGGGATTTTGAAATCGAACGATTCCACAACGATGAATCGGTCGCACTGGACCAAATGATGCAGCGTTACATTACTGACCTCCAAGGTCTCCTGACCTTACTGTATGTGATTATTTCTTGTGGAGGTTTATAAAAGATTCCGTTTATGTGCCTCCGTTACCAAGTACATTGAATGAATTGCGATATCGCATAACGGCAGCTGTTGAAGCTGTAACTGAAGACATGCTAGCTGCAGTTTGGGACGAATTTGAATACCGCATGGGCATATGCCGTGCATCTCACGGGGGGCACATTGAACACCTATGAACAGGTCCAATAAAAACTTTTTTGAGTTTCCTGTCATGCAAAACAGAAACTATTTGTATATGTTTATTAGTTTCAGAAATACAGACTTGCCAAAGTGGATGAATCTTTCTGATACACCCTGTATAATAGTATGGTCTGAAAATAATGAAAGAGAAACATGATTTTATTACTGGCAATATTGAGCAATAAAATATTAAACTAGTTTTTGAAGAAAACAGTGAAAATGGCAAACTACATTTTTAAATTCATATGTTATGTGCTTCAAATAAAATAGCGCCTACTTGATAGTTCCCACTCACACAGAATCTTAAAATCGTGAGTTCTTTAAGAATTGTTAGTAGTGAACGTTCCCGCAAAATATTTTCTAAATCGTCTCCTAGTAATGGAAAAAATTGTCTCAGAAATATTACTTTCGAAAACCTGAAACGAGAAAAAAATACAGTTTAAAACGAAAACCTAAAACGAGAAAAGAATACAGTTTGAAACTAAAACCAAAATCGACACACTTTGTGTAATAAACCTATTATCAACAGAAATAAAACCTAACCTAAACATTTCCAGTTAATACTTGAAAATCAAATTAGCGTGTTAGCGGACTTTAAAGGTGGAAGACAGGCCATGACCAGTTTGGAGAAGGAAAATAAGTGCGGTGTTAGTAGTTAGGTTAGGTTGCTGTCGTTTTATTTCATACTTCAAAGTGAAATTCTATCTCTGCGTAGAAGTCATGCTACAGAAATGACCAGGGCGAATATATGAACAATGGAAGTGAGACCGGTTTTTGAGTACATGAACCTTTGTACAATACACATGTGCAGGAGACATGCTACGGAAATAACCAGGCGCGGAGATATGTACAACCGAATAGGCCTTTATGTCCGCCCCTCATAATTTCCGTAACATTACTCTTACACAGGTGTATTCTGTGAAGGTCCTTGTATCTCTGCTGAAAATTTCATGAAAAACGAGGAATATCACAATGGAAAATGACACTCAAGACGAGCAGCGTATATGTGACGTACAAGAGAGTGGAGCAAAACAAAACTTCAACACTACCAACCGTCACTGACGCACCTGCTCCCTTCGAACGTAGCCCCGTGCTACAGATAGGGGCAGTTAGTTTCGCCCTGCCCTGACTCGTTTAAATAGCATTCGTGCTCTTTAAAGGCTATCTAACATAAATTAACTTTTGATTTTTGAACTGTCGTTTTTACGACATGTCTGCACAAGATATGTCATATAATGTTTAAGTCCCCCTAAAGTTAATCTATACATATGAATGCAATTCCCTCCATAAGAAACAATGGAGTATGTTTAGTACAAGGGGTCCAGAAGCACGTAAAAACACAAAATTTACAGGAGAAATGAATGATGCAAGTACTTAGACGTAACATAACGTAACCAAATCTAACCTAACCTAACATAAACTAACCTAAGCTAGCCTGAACCAACCTAATATTAATAGAAATAAGCGAAATTCTATCATTTTTGTAAGATTATACAGGACCTCTACACTAGTATAACACAAACTAAACTAACCTAACCTAACCTATCCTAAACTAACAGAATGTGAACAGAAATTACCAAAAGTGTAACATTTTTTAGAGAAAAGAGCTGGACCCCTTCTGCTAAACATAGGCCGAAACAATTTACAAGATCCATTTCCGGACCAAAAGAAGTCATAATTAATGAATTCAAACATGTATACTTAATCTAGAATAGTACCAAATTGTGAAAATTTTACATTGTGTACAATTAATGCCTGCCTAACCTAATCTTGTGTCTACTTCGGTAGCAAATCGTAAACATTTTACATTTTATGTAAGGTGTGTCTGCTTCCGAATTGTATTATACTTTTAGGCTAAAGACAACAAAACACTACCTTCTTAATCTAATGATACGAACGTGCAGATATATTTAGATACAAGTTGAGCACGTAAATAATTTCCTTCTGCCAATTTAATTTTACACAAACACAAACCAGTATCAAATATAAGATTTGTTTACACAAGTAATGAATTTTGGTAATAGACTATATATAAGGTCCTACTTTCCTTTCTCTTCATGTTCCTTGGTTCCTGAGTTGCACGATTTTCTGTCTTAACCTTGTGCAGCACCCATGCGTATGGTTATTATGTTATTGTATCTTGCACTAGATGTATTACAAGGATCTCCTTTGAAAATTAAGTTATCCTAACCTATTTTGTTATTGCATAGTAGTAAAATAATATGTAGTTATTGTGTTAAGAAGTTTGCTGTAAACTTGAAACTATAAATTATACTTGGGATTTTTTTTACACATGGCTAAATGAAAATTATGATTAGAACAATTTAAACATAGTATAAAACGCCATGAAGTGAACGTTTCTTGGTTCAAAAAATGTGACGAAAAAGTTAAAACGAAAGGTCCAAAGGGAGAAGTACCCAACGAGAATAGGTTCTACGATCCGTAGCGAATACGGTAATAGTTAAGAACAGCTACTTCTCATCTCCCGTGCACGAGGATACTGTTGCACTACCTTACTGTTGCACTACCTAAACACCCTAAGTACAAGGGCAAGAACTCAGTCTATTACCTACTTTTTAACATCCTAGATAGTCAATGAATAATTCCTGAAAGTATGGCGTTTCTCGTCCTTCCCTAAATGGGAAATACGGCTCCTTAACTATAACCGCAAATACAACTGTAAAAATTGCCAGAAAAGTAAAGGAAAATGAGTGAAACCACTCATACTTAGTTTGTAGAATGAATATTTGTTATTTTTGTCACTATGTTACTGTTATTAAATTAGCATAAAAGTTAAAATCAAGATGCATAGTTGACTTATTTGTAGCTCTCAAAGAATTGATTATCGTTATACAGTTCCAGTGGATTTTCCATGTGCCTCGTATGTCTTGATGCATCATTAGTCATCGCAAAGTAATATTTTTTATATTTGTTCTTCCACATTCAACAAAATCCATACCAGAAAATTAATGACTATCCTGTTAAAGAACTCAAGGAAGGCTTAAGGTTGGTCGATACCTTAACCTATCTAATCCTTGTACATTGTATACAAATAGAGTTCGATATGTACGTTTTCTTTGTTTACATATATCAGCTGACTGTAAATTGCGGAATACGCCATCTTGGGAAGGGATATCTCGAATCGAACGCTACATTCGAGAGTTCGCTCGAATCAACACTGCGACATAGGGAAGGGCACCTATGTATTATAATAATCAACAGTTGAATACTAGTAATTCTATTGTAGATGGTTTTGCACGTTATTTTAGAAGTGTATATCCCGTTCACTCTGCTACATATGATTTCCCTCATGCAGGTAAATTGGCTGTTTCTCACCCGTTATTAATTGATGCAATTACAGATAACGAAATTTTAATCTCTATAAATAAGTTAAAATCCTCGAAATCTAGTGGTCCTGATATGATTCCAATTTATATTTTTAAGGGGTGTGCTGATGTATTAATAACACCTCTAGCTCACATTTAATCTTAGTTTAAGAACATCCACTTTTCCGGCATTTTGGAAGACTAGTAAGGTATGTCCAATACTTAAAAAAGGTAATCCAGACAAAATAGAAAATTACAGGCCGATATCTTTGATTTCAGGCCCAGCTAAAATATTTGAACAGATATATACAAAAATTTTCAACCATGTAAAGCCATATATTTCGATTTATCAGCATGGATTCTATGCAGGACGGTCTACCACTACGAATTTATTTACATTTATTCAAGACATTTATGACTATCTTAATAACAAATCTACAATTGATGCTATATACACAGACTTTGCAAAGGCTTTTGATAGACTTGACCACGATATACTGCTAATGAAATTATCAAATATGGGTTTTTCTGACAATTTGTTGATGTTGCTATGCTCTTATTTACAAGGTAGGAAGCAGTACGTAACATTCAATCAAACTAACTCAATAGTATATGACATAACTTCAGGTATACCCCAAGGTTCTAATCTTGGCCCATTATTGTTTTTGTTATTTATAAATGATTTGCCTACTGTCATTAGAATTTCAAAATGTCTATTATATGCAGATGATATGAAAATATATAAGGAGATAAGAGATAGTAATGATGTATTACAACTGCAAGCAGATTTGGATAACTGTTATGCATGGAGTATTAAAAATAAGTTACCATTTAATATCAATAAATGTGTATCAATTTCGTTTTCGAGAAAGATCTCTAGTTACGTTCATGACTATAAAATTAACAATATTATTATACAAAAAGTGTATGAAGTAAATGATTTAGGTATAGTTGTAAATAGTAAATTATGTTTCAAACAACATATTGACAATATTGTAAACGATACATTTAAATCTCTTAGTTTTTTTAAATACGAAATACAAGGGAGTTTAAACAGATTAAAGCTTATACAACCCTATTTAACAGTATGGTTCGTAATAAAATTGAATATGTTTCCATTATATGGTCCCTGTAACAGACCGATTACCGGTTGTTTACATTCTGTTCAAGTTGGCTCCCGTATTATAATGTTTACCGGTTGAAGTTGGTTGCCGTATAGTATTGCTGTGCCCAGTTTTGTCATGTGTAGGTTTATATTAATTTTTAGTGTTAATTCGTTCTTATTGTTAGCAAAAGACATGGCACAGAAGAATAAATGTACTCAATTTTTAATATGAGATACGCACGTAAACACATCCGAAAATTTAATCCGAAAATTTTACCATTTTCTTTAAACCCAGTTATTACCGATTTATTTCAAATCATGCAACAGTTTCTTTACAGTCTGTGCAGTATTCTTAGGACAACTAGCATAAATGAAACTAAATACTACTAAATTTTAGCTTAAAAAGTTTACCTAACATCTTGTGTGTGATGAGGCTTCTAATTTGTTTACATTATATACACTGTCATGGCGGTTCTTCTGGTTATTCCCGCAAGAGGGCATTCGAGTCACTATTTGTCAAAAACGAAATGCTAAAAAGTACAATATGGCGGATAGAGACGCAGTCAAAATGTTTTGTAACCAGGGTGATGATAAATAAGGACCCGACGGGAGTAAGTGCATATTTCTAAATTATTAAATGTGGTTCTCGGTAAGTTAGAAATTGTAAATATATATAGAGTTTCATGATCTCTAAGGTTAGATTCTTGTATTGATATGTATTTGTGGTAAAACTGTGTTAATTATAGTCGAAGATATATTTAAAAAACGCGTTTATTAAGGTCTGGTGACGCGAGAAAGATGACGCAGTGAATCGACAGATTTCAGTATATAAAGACGATGGCCTAGGTCAGCTCCTCTAAATTTAGAAATTTCGTAACCAAAAGTGCTAATTTGGAATTCAACCTAGTCTAAAATGTGAATTAGAACAACCTAAGTTATTATTTGGAAGAAAATTGATATTGAGGAGTCTGACTGAAGTAAAAATTTAGCAACAACCTTTCTTTTCGGCCAGAGGCCATCGAGTATTATCTCCGCCATTACTAGTCATATAAAGTAATGGAGTGGGAGATATAGTTATCGAAGTTGGTTGCAGCGGTATACGGGAACGACATCCTACAACCGTAGGATGTAGAGCTGTTATTCCGGGGACATCAACTCTCGATTTTTAAAGAAGCAGGTAGTTGAAGCCTACTCTGCAGATTTGAAGGTTTGACAACCCAGTCTAACCTGTGGACTATTTTGTGGGAACTCCTACGAAACGGGTAACATCCATTTCTTTATTTTTCATAAACAGTATAACAATTTGCCAAATGGAAGTCTTAAGAATCAATATGTGTAGCTAAACCGAAGGGCGTTACGCGTCTCTATACTCATCACGTTATCCACTCATATACATATACTGCATGTCATAAGCATATGTGATTAAATTATTAAATTTTATGTGTTTAATACGTGAACTTGAAAATTTGTATGCATAGATTTTGAATGTTTAGGTTAGGTAGGATTACTTCAAACACATTGCTAAATTATGTCCCATAACGGTGTTTTTGTGAAATATTTGTTGTAGGATAGGTTAGATTTAATTTTGAATGTATGTCCCATAATATACCATGTTTTCCTTTTATGTCGGGTAGGTTAGAAAATTTAATTTCATCCGTGCTTCTCAATCTAATACATGCCTTTTTGTATTGTAGTGTGATATATGTTGCTTTCGTTAGGGAAAACCTTTACTTTGAACGCACCTATGAATATTTCATATCTGAATGATACGGTAAATGTTATTCTAAGCGGACCTCTATTGTGCATTCAGTGTATTATGGCAGAAGATAATTTGATGGTTGGGTTAGAATTTTAAGTGCTTCATAATACATTTCATTTGATTTAATATTGCTCCGTAATGTATGTCGTTTGTAAACGTTATGATGAAATTTCTTTGGGAGTGCCTTTATATATCCATGTGTCCTTTTAACGTCATACTTGTGATACATTGATGTAGGTTAAGGAAAAGTTCCATTTCGTACGTGTAGAGTCAGTAAAATTGTACTTTGAACGTGTTTTTTTTTTCATATTTTGTCGTGTGTCCCTTTGATATTATTTTGTGATATATCTCTGTATACGTGCCTTTCCATATTTTGTCGTGTGCCCTTTGATACTATTTTATGTTATATCTCTGTATGCTCAATACGTGTAAAGTCGGTAAAATTGTACTTTGAACGTGCCTTTTAATATTTTGTCGTGTGCCCTTTCATAGTGTCTCGTAATATAGGTTAGTAATTTGAAATTTTCTTTCGCGCGTCTCTTTTCATGTTGCCTTGTAATATATTGGTGTAGGTTAGGGAAATTTTTAACTAGTGTGTCCTTTGCTATTGATATTGTGTCACGATGTAGGTTTAAATAATCGGTCTGTGCCGATTCGGTAAAACTTTACTTTGGACATACCTCCGGATTTCAATATTATTATTTCTAAAAGTACCACTTCCTGCTATGTTCTGTTCTTATAGTTTCGGTAGATGTTTACTTTGAACGTGCCATGATGACGGTGTGAAATTAAATGTTCGTGCCTACTTATTAAACATATATCTGCCTCGTCGTAACCGATACCATTGAAATATCACTCAACTTGCTACTCTTAAATAGAATAGGATTTATTATGCGTATCCATCACTCTTCAAGTTAACGAGTTGTGAACTAAAATAATAAGTTAAAAATGATAATAGTTCTTAAAAAGGCGTTCTAGTATTTGGACCCTGTCGCGTAGATGTAGATTTTTTTCTTTCGCTAGACATTTGTAAATATATCATTTTCCATTAATAGTAGTGCTTTTTCATATTAGATATATTATGTGAATGAAGCATAGGCTAATGTGAAGTAATATATGATGCTACTTACTTACTTTTAAATTAAAATGAAAATGTAGTAGCGATGATACGGCCTATGCTTGCATTTTTCTTATTTTTTGACAAATGACAGGGATATTATAAGCAATGAACGCCCAAATAATTTTCTTTTGTAAATACATAAGTAAAGAGGATGGATCGCCAATTCTTTGAGTGATAATGAATTTTCTATGTGTATTAACGAAAATGTGTTTTGACAATCTAGACAATGTGTTATGTTAGACCGCTGTAATAACAGAATTTCATAAAATGTTGATAAAGTATCTTTAACATACCACAATGGAGGCAAATGTTTAATGACAATTTTTTTTCAAGATCTGTTACGATGTAATTGTTTAACGATTGGCACGAACAAAATAGTCATGAAAATTTTACTCTATGATTTCGAATACAATTTATAACTTAAACTTATACAGTTCTAACTGTTCGTTTTTTTTTAGTAAAGTACCATTTAAGTTGAACAATGTTGATTCTTCTTTCACTCTTGGTTGGCCACTAAACAAGAATTTGGAAATCTTCTGATAAACTCATATATATAAACTCAATATATATTTCATAGTTAAGAAATCTAAAGCTAATATAACCTGATTTTTTTTCTTTCTTCAATACCCTGAGATGGTGTTGTTATAAGTGGCTACACCAGTCAGGATTGATTAACTCTTCTCCTTCTTGCAGTGAGAAAAAGGTGTAGTATCAGAATAAAACTAACACAACCCAAACATTAAGTTTAAGTAACTGTGCAAACTATAGGTTTGTTATAAGTGGCTTATCTCAGCCAGGATTCTATTTACTTTAGCGTTAAGACATAATGAATAAAAACGATTTGTTATAAGTGGCGACCTTCAGCTAAGGATATGTATTAACGTATTTTATAATTATTGTTTTGTGTGCCAAACTGAGATGAAATGTAAAGTAATGAGTGGATATAACGATGATGAGTTATTAGACGCGTGACCCAATTAATGAAAAATGAGTGACGAAAGTCTTAGTGTAGATGGTTCTACCGAGCTTTTTAAATGTTGTGAAAACAAGTACAGTTCTAGTGACAGTGTATCCATACGCTGTGAAACGTGTGATCAATGGTTCCACATCCGTTGTTTGAACATTCCTGATGAGGAACAGGAAGTGCTACGTACCACTAACAATAAATGGGTTTGTTTTGATTGTAAACTAGACAATACTTTAGTCACAGAAATGGAGCAACCCGTGATGAGAAATCCAAAAAGGAAAGGTGTACCCGAAATTGAAATTGGTGGAGGACCATTGCTTAAAACTTTGATTGGGATAATCAAAGATTTGCGAACGGAAATGTCTGTCATGAATGGTAAAACGGATGCCGGTAAAAACGACTTAAAATCTGACATAAACAAGTTAGGTAGTGACATTGTTACGATTAAAGAATCTCTTTCCACGGTACAGGAGGATTTATCCGCTGTCAAACGCGAATTGAAACGTGAGGTGTCACAGTTAAGAACTGAATTGGAAGACAGTAACCAAAATTTAGGTCAAACTGTAGAAAATGTCAGAGAGTTTTGTAGTAAAGAAGTAGATAATTTAAATGTTGAAATTACGAAGGTTAGGTCAGACTTAGAAAATACAAGTAAAATTTGTAAAGAAACTGCGGAAATTGTAGATTGTAAGGTTGAAACTCTGGCTAAAGATATCGAAACTTTGAAATGTGATATTAGTAAAGTAAATGTAAGATTAAATAGTGGCTTGCAAAATGTAAAAGAGAGGCAAGTTGAGGAACATAGACAACTTCGGGAAGCTAATGAAAAGACAGTCAATATGATACAATTAATAGAAAAAGACGTAATTGATGCGTATCGTCACAATCGTGATCGATGTGAACGAAATGCTGAAACTTTGAAAAGTCTGATTGAGAACCGTGGTAACCCAAATTTAGTTGAAATTCCCTCCGAAAGTCGTAGATTAGTTCGGGATGGCAATGCACTTCCGAGAACTCCGGTTTTTAAACTTGATGACATTTCAATGAATAATACCGAGAATAATACGAATTATTCTTCATCTTTGTTGGATTCTGAAAAATGTTGCAAAGAATTTCGTAAACCTCATCGGCTAAAAAGGAAGAAAAAGACAAAGAAATCGGTCCGTACGGGGATTAGTGAAAATCAATATGATCGTAAAGGTCTTGTCATTAACGATCAAGACAATCCAATGAGTCTAGAGCTAAATCAAAAGATTAAACCTTGGGAAACTAGTCGTTCATACAAAAGGGGGGCTGGCACATATGTTAAAGAAATTCATCATTTCCCTAAATTTGACGGTCAATTAACGCAGGGGGTAGCTCAAATCTTTTTAGATGATCTACAAACGATAAGTATGTATGTTCTCACTGATAGGGATCGTATATATATAGTGGGACGAGTTTTAGAGAAATCTGCTAAAATTTGGTACCGTAGTGTTGCTTCCCAGATAAAATCTTTCCGTGCGTGACTTCGTGCGGCTTTTTAAGCTTCAATACATATCGGAGCGATTAGAGAGGGCACAAAAGCGCCACCTCTACTCGTTACGATATGATAAGTCAAAACATTCTTCACTGTTAGGATTTGTGCGTCACATTGTGGAGAAATATAATTCAATCGTAACTTCACCTTCGGATCAAGAGTTAAAGGATCTGATCCTGGACTGCCTTCCTGAAGAAGAAGCTAAAATTCTGAAACTAGGATCTGTTAGCACCGTGCAGGATCTGATGTTACGAATAGCTGAATTAGAGTGTAGCCCAACTCCCATCTTAGGAAATCAGGGTAGTTCAAAATTTCAGCCTAGAAAACCACAAATTAGGAAAGCATTCTTTTTACCGAATAACTCTAATCGAACCAACAATTCGGTACAAACCGACCCGATCCACAATGAAAGTGGGGGAAGAGAAAATAATTCTAATTCTCAATTTAGGAATAATAACCTTCAAAATTTCAATGGAAGATCATACCGGAATAACTGGAAAAGAAATCGAAATCAGAAACAAGGATGGGAAAAGAATAGAAATAGTAACTTTAGACCCATAAATGGGATGCAGCCAGTTCCGATGTATGGGGGTGTACCAGTACCAGTACCTTATACGGTACCGGGAATGTATAATTTTAGCAATATAAAACCGGTTATGATGCCAGGTCCTTCTGTTACTATGGTAACTTCTTCGTTTCCCCAAAGCGTAACTGTCGTGACTACTGTCACTTCCGCTTTGCGTCCACCGTATCCTTCGGTGACTGCGGAACCGACAAATAGCAATATCGGATCCCAATTTATTGGCGAACCGGTAGTTGTTTCGGAAAACATGTCGAGCAGTCGTCACTGAGGGAAGACGACGGCTGCTCCAACCAACTTCTCTCCCCGAATCAAAATGTTAGTAAACCTTATCCTTTTGAAAATGAAAACGTGTCGATTGGAAATGAGTCTTTGAAATTATTGACCTATTTTGTGTTAAAAGAAGAAAAAGGGAATGTGTCCAAACAAGATTTCGAAATATTTCCTTCCCCTTCTATAGATTGCAAGGTGGGGGAAATGCAAATTAAGTGTATCCTTGATACTGGGGCTGAGTTGAATCTCCTAAATTATAATATTTGGCAGAACTTACAAAATTCCTTTCGTTCGGCAAAACTCAAACCATTTCGTACGTGTAGAGTCGGTAAAATTGTACTTTGAACGTGTTTTTCCATATTTTGTCGTGTGTCCCTTTGATATTATTTTGTGATATATTTGATATTATTTTGTCGTGTGCCCTTTCATAGTGTCTCGTAATATAGGTTAGTAATTTGAAATTTTCTTTCGCGCGTCTCTTTTCATGTTGCCTTGTAATATATTGGTGTAAGTTAGGGAAATTTTTAACTAGTGTGTCCTTTGCTATTGATATTGTGTCACGATGTAGGTTTAAATAATCGGTCTGTGCCGATTCGGTAAAACTTTACTTTGGACATACCTCCGGATTTCAATATTATTATTTCTAAAAGTACCACTTCCTGCTAAGTTCTGTTCTTATAGTTTCGGTAGATGTTTACTTTGAACGTGCCATGATGACGGTGTGAAATTAAATGTTCGTGCCTACTTATTAAACATATATCTGCCTCGTCGTAACCGATACCATTGAAATATCACTCAACTTGCTACTCTTAAATAGAATAGGATTTATTATGCGTATCCATCACTCTTCAAGTTAACGAGTTGTGAACTAAAATAATAAGTTAAAAATGATAATAGTTCTTAAAAAGGCGTTCTAGTATTTGGACCCTGTCGCGTAGATGTAGATTTTTTTCTTTCGCTAGACATTTGTAAATATATCATTTTCCATTAATAGTAGTGCTTTTTCATATTAGATATATTATGTGAATGAAGCATAGGCTAATGTGAAGTAATATATGATGCTACTTACTTACTTTTAAATTAAAATGAAAATGTAGTAGCGATGATACGGCCTATGCTTGCATTTTTCTTATTTTTTGACAAATGACAGGGATATTATAAGCAATGAACGCCCAAATAATTTTCTTTTGTAAATACATAAGTAAAGAGGATGGATCGCCAATTCTTTGAGTGATAATGAATTTTCTATGTGTATTAACGAAAATGTGTTTTGACAATCTAGACAATGTGTTATGTTAGACCGCTGTAATAACAGAATTTCATAAAATGTTGATAAAGTATCTTTAACATACCACAATGGAGGCAAATGTTTAATGACAATTTTTTTTCAAGATCTGTTACGATGTAATTGTTTAACGATTGGCACGAATAAAATAGTCATGAAAATTTTACTCTATGATTTCGAATACAATTTATAACTTAAACTTATACAGTTCTAACTGTTCGTTTTTTTTTTAGTAAAGTACCATTTAAGTTGAACAATGTTGATTCTTCTTTCACTCTTGGTTGGCCACTAAACAAGAATTTGGAAATCTTCTGATACTCATATATATAAACTCAATATATATTTCATAGTTAAGAAATCTAAAGCTAATATAACCTGATTTTTTTTCTTTCTTCAATACCCTGAGATGGTGTTGTTATAAGTAGCTACACCAGTCAGGATTGATTAACTCTTCTTCTTGCAGTGAGAAAAAGGTGTAGTACCAGAATAAAACTAACACAACCCAAACATTAAGTTTAAGTAACTGTGCAAACTATAGGTTTGTTATATCCCCTTACTACAAATGTTATGAAAAGAAAATCGAACGTATTCAGAAGAAATTTTTGAGATATTTGTGTTATAAAATTTATAAGCTAAATTCCATTAGAGAAAACATATCTTATAAGGAATTATTAAATATATTTAACTATTTCATGTTATCTGTAAGACGGGAGATTTCGCTGTTACTTTTTTGTTCAAGCTAGTAAATGGCACTGTAGATAATCAGGAATTACTGAGTAAATTACATTTTAATGTAAAAAATACCTTTCTTCGTAACAGGGTGCCATTCCATCTTACAAGAGCTAAAACCGAAGCATACTTGAATTCACCACTAATGAGAATGTGTAAAACTTACAATAATTTATCGGCAACCAATATTGAGTTAGATTTTTCATCATCTTTTTCATCTTATATAAAAACAATTAAATCTATTGTAATATAAGCAGCGTGTGAGTAAATACTAAGCCTTGTGAAAATATTTAAGTTGAATATTATATTTTCAAATTATCTTGTACGCTATGGAGTTACATTATTAGTGTCTTTTTAACTTTTATTTATCTGTTCTCTTTTCACTTTTTTCTTTTCCTTTTTATATTATACTCACTGATGTTTTACTAATATGTAAGCCTATTGTAATTGGGATTTATTTCCTGTAATAGGTACAAATAAAAAAATAAAATAAAAATAAAATAAAATAAGGCCCAGCTACATCCAAATACAGTCGGTAAAAGGGCATAACACTAGGGTGAGTTTGCAGCTTACCATAACTCAAACTAACTCTTTTCTTTAACATTTGGCAGTGAAGGCATTCTCTACAGCGTCTATATACAAAACGTTTGATGTGAGGAAAATATACACTGTTAACTAATAATTTATATGTTTTACTAAAAGCAGAGTGATGGCTCCCAAAATCTCATGACACTTCTTAAAAACTGTTTCCCGCAATGACAAAGGAATTGCAAGCAAGTAGTTCATACCCATAGGTGTTTTATTTTTTCTGTAAAGAATGTTATTGCGCAATTCGTAACAGGAAGCTTGTCTTTCATACTGATTGTCTTTAGATTTGCCCTCAAGCCAGTCAATAATGTGCTTAAGAACATTATCTTTTCTCTGAGCTTCGCTAATATTAATATCGGTGTTATCTTATAGAAAAAACACAGGGGTCCTCTGAACTTAACTTTTCATCTTCGAGATCTCTTTTATTGGAAGCAAAACGACTGATATTATCAGCTTCTATATTGGCGGTTCCTGAGACATGGGATATTGTAAAGTCAAATTGCTCCAGTTGAGAAAGCCACCGAGCTAGCTTGCCACTAACATTTTTAGATTGTTTCAGAAATGTGATCGCTCTACAGTCCGTTTTTAGAAAAAAATGTCTTCCGATGAGCCAGTAACGAAAAGAACGTAGTGCATACACCACCCCAAGAAGCTCAATCTCATATATTGAGTAATTTTTTTCTGTGGCGTTTAGAGATCGGGAACAATACCCAATAGGAACTAATTTACTGTCAGGGTTATCATCAATTGGTTGCTTAGCAACCGCCCCCACCCTAGATTTACATCCATCCGTGTACAGAAATAATGGTCTGTTGGGGTGATAGTTCATTAAAGTTGGTGAATTTATTATTGCTTCTTTGAGTTTTTCAAAAGCATCCTGTTGTGGCTTTTTTCAGCTATATTTAGCATCACGCTTAAGTAATTGTAAAAGAGGAGCTGAAATTTCACTGAAATTCTTTACAAAGCGTCTCACAAAACTACAAGTGCCGAAAAATGACTTGAGTTGTTTAGTTTTTGGACGTTTGTAACATTTTATAGTGTCAACCACTGTCAGACACAGAAATACCATATTTATTTACTTTATGTCCAAGAACAACTACAGAAGTCTGTGCAAACTTGGTTTTCTTTGGAGACAATTTTAAGCCTCGCTTGCGAAAAGCATCAAAAAGTAATGTGCATCATTCTAACATTTCTGGTATGGTGTCAGCTACTATAAAACAGTCATCTAGATAATTCAATATATGGGGCGATGGAATGTCGGCTAATGTCAGTTTTATGAGGCGGTCCAACGGCGCAGAAGAACAAAGTAATCCCTGGGGAACCACATTATAATGAAAGGATCCTTCCCCCGGAACAGAGAATGCTGTGATTGGTTTGCTATCTTCTGTGATGCGGATTTGGAAGAAGGCATCTTTTTGATCACACGTTGTAATAAATTTCTTTCCAGAAAAACGATTTAACACGTCCTCCATGCTAAGAATTGGAAAGGAATCCCCCCTACATTGAACATTTACAGCTCGAAAATCAGAAACAAAACGATAATCACCTGTTCGTTTTTTAACTAAGAGAATAGGTGAGTTCCATGGGGATATAGTTCTCGAAATGATCCCTCTTTGTAATAAATTGTCCAGCTGTTTTTTAACTACAGCGCGCAAATGATACGGTATAGGCAGGGCTGGTTTGCAAATAGGCGTGTGGTCTTTGAGCTGAATTTGATATTCATAATCCTTAGCAAAAGAAAAATCTTGATCGTGCCACATGAAAATATCAGTATAACGATAAGCGAGATAATAAAATTTCTCTTTATCACTTTCAGAAAGTTCGGGGTTAACCTGAATTTGTGACCTGTCAAACAGTTTTTTTTCTAAAATTTCAGGTGACAATTCCTCCTGACTTTGACCTACTAGATAAGCAGAGTCTTCCTCTGATATTTCTTCAAATTCTTCGGCTAACCCTATTTCTTGACCCTCGTTTAACGTTATGTCATTAATAGTAAGATTCGTAATCCATACACAAGGCTGAGATGGTGACAACATACAAAAAGGAATAAAAATTTCTAATTTATTCTGCAAAGAAATATTTGGCACTAAAAGATTCTTATTCCCTTCTATGTCGTAACGTTTAGTGAGAGAAACTCGAGTATGCGTTTTCGCTGGAAGCACTATTCGTTCAGAAAGTGTGTAAATAGCTTTAGAAAGAGACGCTAATTTCTCTTTTAAAGTTTCAGAAATTACACCTTCATTGTTATTACGTGGAAGCTGGTTTAGAGGTGGTTTCCCAAATCTATTGACTGAAAAAATATTGTTCTGAAAATCCAGGAAAACATTGTGGGATGTTAAGAAATCCTGACCAAGCAGGGGCTTAAATGGAAACCGAGGAATTATTCTGAACGGGTGTGTAAAACTCTTTTTTCTTATGAAGAAACGCAAAAACAATATGAGATACTTCAATTGTGTTGCCCGTCACTCCCTTTAATTTTGTAGTAATTTCTATTTTCTTTGCTCTTTTAGGAACTAAATTTTCAGGGGGACAAGAAACTTGTGATCCTGAGTCGATTAACAATGGAGTGTACACGCTCCCTGCTCTAATATTAATGTATGGGAGTTCTGATTCCTTGAATATAGGGACTTGTAACACAGAATGACAAATAGTTGTGTTCCCAACCAACTATTCCGTTTCTTCGTTTAAAAATGCGCGACAACCTCGGGCTATGATTTAATCCTTGGCAGCGCCCACAGACGATGGGAGAACGTGGTGGTTTAGATGTTCCCGCAACGGGGCTTGAACCCTGGTCACTCGAGTTATTGTCAATCGCGTTACCTCTGTCACCATTACTCCCTTGATTTTGAGCATAGTTTTTGTAGTAGCGAACTTGGTTTCCCCCTCTACCTCGACCTCTTCTTCCTCTGTTATTACCACGAAAAGATGAACTTGCATTTCCTGTGTTTGTCGATTGACCTTGATTTGCAGTGAGAGACGTAATATTTAAAGAAAGTTTCTCTAACTGTTGCTGTATTTGCTGCAGTGCATTGGAGTCAGGGACCTGAGAGTTTACATGTTTGTCAGCATTTTTCTGAGCAGAAATTTTCTCAACTGCTCTGGATTGTGTGGTAGGCTGAGAGCAAGAATGCGTATTCATCGGGTCAACATTCGTATTGCTAGAAACTAATGAAGACTGCAATATCGATGAATTACGCTTAATGTATTTCTCGATGGTTTTCCGTTCTAATAAGATCTTTGTTTTTTCCTCAGTTATTAAGTCTGATCTCAGTTTTTCAACTGAATCATATTCCTTACGAATAACGGCCCTAAAATACTCAGGTTGCAACCCTTCTATGATTAATTGTGTTTGTTTCGCTTGAGGGGGGGCTTGAGGGTCTACCCTCAAAATGAGGTTGAGTTAGAATAAACATAATCAGATATGCTCTCAGTTTCTCCTTGTTCGCGAGCACGCATTTCACTTTCTGTCAACTGAGGCATGGTGTTGCTCCCAAAAGCTTCTATAAATTTTGCTTTGAGCTCATCGTAAGTCCAATTGGCAAATTCGGGTTTTTTGGAAGTATTGTCCATCCAAAATTTAGCCGGACCTTTCATCAATGTACATAGGATAGCTTTTTTCTTATGCCTGTCCAATTATTGATGGAGGCAATAGCCTCGTATTTCTGGAAATACCGCGTGATGTCTTCTCCTAATTTAGCATAAAATGGTTCGGGCCTTACTATCGTATGAATCGAGGTCAATGAACCTTCTACATTCTCACTATTAATCTGGGCCATGTTTAAACTGTCCGGTGTGAAAGAATAAGAAATACTTGAAACTGGGGGTAGATAAATGCAAATTGTCTTTAAGATTGGTATAAAAATTTCTAGTAACTGGAATGGCAATCGGTGAACAAATCGGTTCAGGTTCAAAGTACTGCGTAGTGGAAATATCGTTTGGATCATCAAAAGGTTGTAGATACTGTTCAGCTAATAATCGAAACATGCAGAAAATGTTAAGTAAACATGCATATAAAATCAGTGTCAACACAACATACTTAAACTTAAAATAAACCCAATCTTTGCGTCACTTAAAAAAAATAAATAATAAGAAAAACATGATTTGATGTAACAGAATGGTAACAAAAAATGATATGATAAAAATCGTCGGATTGATGTTAATTTAAAAGTCTTATGGTTCGGAATTTATAATAACAATGTCTCACAGAAGCTGCATTTCTACATTAGGAGAAAAAAATCCTAAATGCTAGGCAAAGGCCTCAAAAATCTTCACAAAGTGAAGGTCCACATTTCCACCATCTTGCTGTACTCTACTGTGAGGTTACAACCAGTTATTTGTCTCGATTATCAGTTCTTTACTAAAAGAATGTGGGGATAGCACTTCGCATGGCAAGAGAGAAAGTACGTGGGGATCTGAGCAGTACAGCGCTGAAGTAATTAATTGGGAATGAATGAAATAAAATGCATGTTTTCTAATAGAAGAGATCACAGAGACGCAAAGGTTAGGAAAGGAAAGGGTCTTACTGTACCTCAGCCATTTCGATATGATGACCCTCTTCAAATATCGGGTGAAGCCTTATCCTCCAATCCGTTGAGTATTTCCGTCTGGTATCGATCCCGGACCTCACGTTCGAGAGTGAAGAACCTCCCTACCTCAGGGCAACAGCTTTCAGATGTCCTGGCCTCCTCGAAATGACACCTCTGTCATGCAGTGGATGGTGAGGGCCCAGGCGTGCCAACCGTCTCTCAATTGCTGCTACGACGACTCTTCTGAATAGGGGTCAAAAGTGTGTTTCTGGCGGCTTCTGTCACACTTCTCACCTCGAGGGTCCCATGTCCCCTGGTTTTGTTCTACTTCCTTGTTTTCGCTTCTTCCTTGTGCTCCGCACATGGATGACCAGCTCATCACAATTATCTTGGTCAATAGGGAAGTTTGTTAATTGCTGAAACGGCGTGGCTGAGTTTGTTTTGATGAAGTTACGGAAATTAGGAAGAGAATGGTAAGCATGAATTTGTATTGGGATGAGGTGACAACATAGGGAAGTCTCTTCTATATTATTTAATAATTACAATTTCTTGTTTGAAGAACAATAACAACATACAGGGAGAATTCAAAATAGTCGCTAAGCCTGATATCCTCTACACTCCCTGCTCTATTTCTCCACGATGATTTTGAAAAAAATTCGGAGTGTTCTCCTGGAGACAAGTGTTGTTGACCAAAGGATGCTGTAGTAATTCTCCAATGTCCTAGTGGACTTCTGCCCTAATTAAGCAAACTTTGGTGGGCTTTTGTCCTACCTTTGGAAAGTTAGTGGGCTTTTGCCCTACTCTTAATAAAATACACTCCACAGAGTATATATAGAGTATATATATATATATATATATATATATATATATATATATATATATATATATATATATATATATATATTGCAATTCTGAATGCTTGCTTGGTTTCAGAAAAGTCTGGTAAAATATGCTGTTTAAACATTTTTATTATTTTTTAAAAGAAATTTGTTATGTGATCCTCGTATCTCCATTTGAAAGAAACGAATATCTTAACCAATCATATAATTAATTCTTAGAATGAAATAGGTTATATAATGTAATTCATGTATAACTACAGATGTGATAATAATAATAAATTTAGTAGTACAAATATAGCTGTTACCGTTGGAATTAGCTACTTTCGTAACATTATTGCCAATTAGTTACTGCATCGTAGCAATTTCGTGTGGTGGTGGCGAATTTCAGAACTAAATCAGGTGAATGAAAAAGGCACAGGACCTAAACGGCACAAGTCCTAAAAATCATTTCGCGGCACCAGACCTGAACGGCACTAATCCTAAAAGGCACAAGACCTAAAATTTAGGATTAGTGCCTATATTTTAGGACTTAAGCCGTGTAGGTCTTGTGCCTTTTAGGAAGCGACTACATCGAATCCGCTTTGGATTCTGTTCAATTACGAGATTCAATCAAAATTGAAGCCTATTGTAAACTTGTTCTCTCTTGGTCGATTCGAAATCGACCACCAATTTCATTTCAAAGATTTTTAAGCGGAAAGATACTATAACAATTTGTTACGTTATAGCAGTATAATTCAGTGGCGACTTTAGCGGGTAGGCACGGATCTACCAAAACATTTTGAAAAATAAATAAACACTAAAAGATACAATAAGAAGTAAATATATTTTCCACCATTCATATTAACGATAGATAGTTGAGATTAACAAATAGCACCAACCACTACTGTAAAGGGAATTTCCTACTGTCATTAATCAATCAAATGTGTGGGAGCAGGAAAATTCGGTGTAGGAAAACTTGGTGTAAGAAAATTTGGTGCACGGAAAATTCGGTGTGGGGAATGCTAGTGTAAAGAACGATTCGTTGTAGTAGACCGTAGGATCTATTAGAAACTTAAGTTTGAGAATAAATGAACGTATTAGTTTTAAGTTCAAACTGTCTACTAAGTCTTATAAGGAATTTAAAAATTTGTGCTCATGAAATAATTTCAATTCGATATTTCGACGGATTTTAACATTTCATGACTAGAAATTTGTTTTTCTATGTTCGTTCGTGTGATTTAGCGGAGCGACCATTGCTACCAATCGACATTTAATTTAAAACTTAAGTTTTTATGCTGTTTTAGAGAGTGTCTCCCAGAATTTTCTACTTCCAAAAGTAAATATAGGTTACTGGACGAGTAAAGTTGAAAATTGCAGATTTTTCAAAAATGCTCTAAGGATTTTATGTTTATTTTATATATAAATATTTAAATCTAAATTCTTCAAAAACGATATAGTTTATTTATCATTTGTTACTCAAAGGTGCCAAAAGAAATGCGTCAACTAAAGTATCTACGCCTGATTGAAGAAGTCAATAAGGAGCCAGTACTTGCTTACCTTAAGACAAACTGAAGTGTCTGATTGGAGGAGAAGTTAACTATTTGTACAACTATTATCTGATAAAACCATCTTGGTTTATATTGCCCATCTCACTAAGACTTTTTTTATCATTATATATTTGCATCTTACATGTGTATATACCTACATGTTCTATGATGTATTATATGGAAGGTGTTTTTAGTTGTTTCTATCTCTGAACTTATAGTTGCAATTGTTTTATTTCTGACAAAAGGTGTTAGATTCATTGTATGATGAAAACTAATTATAGTAATAGCCCACAAAAGACATACAAGAGATATCGGACTCAAAACAAATAAATAAACTGCTTAACTTAAAATAAGTAATAACATTTTATTCGGTACATTTTGTGGTGTTTTCGTTTTCACAATATGAAGTTTCGTAAGTTATCGTAAATCGTAATATGAAATATGTATTACACCGAATCTTCCTAGATTCCAAATGTGTACATGTATCCATAAGCGAGGGAGCGGGCTTATCCAAAATTAAAATCATAGGGACGTTAGACTCAAAATCAACTAAAGCTGTCCCTGGTATAATTAAAAGATGAGATTATCATAGCAATGAGAAAGTAAAAGAAAACTATGTTGAGACTTTGAGAAGGAGATATTAAAAGGATCATGTATTTGAACAAAAGAATTTTCAAATGAACTCAAAACAATTGCAAAATACGTTAACCTATTATTAATGAACCTCTACTCCATATTGCTAGTAGTATCCGTCCTTGTACTTTTGACCCCTGTACCATTCTCCTGCCGTGCTTTCTATACTACTTCCCAGTTATTATATTCCTAAATATCAAACATTTCGTGTAAATGCTAGAGGGTTTTCCCACTTTTTTCATTTGCATATTTTAGTTATAGATTTGCCACTTGCATAGTTGTCTTCCCTTTGTTTAAGAGGCAAAAGATTTTATTCGTATTTTTTTTATGCTGGGCTCTTCTCAAGTTAAAGGGTTAACTACTGCAACATTTCCAACGAAAAGGTTAACTGCTGTATCGCTAGACCCATTTTAGAAAATATACCAGATGAATTGGAGAATTTATTTTGGTTTGTGAGTGAAAATCAGATGAGGGGAATAGTAGAAATAAAGAAAATACTTATTGTCTTGTAAGCGGCACTATATATGGAGGCGGAGGGACTATTTGGCGGACAGGTCACATTTCATGATTTATGGGAAAGGCGTGTAGAAATGTTGCGTAAATGACAAGATTGTGACACATTTCAAAGTTGAATATTGCGCAGACGCGACAGCTTGGAGTGGATTGCAGCAGGGGGATGGAAAATAGATAGGATGCCGTTTCATAAGAACTTCAACAGTCACAATGGACCTTCAGCATAATGTCAGGTAACAATGAAATATCTGAACAATCGCTGTACTTTAATGATTGACTTCGTTTCGTAATAAGTACGATCACAAAAAACACCTTGTTCAACACTCGAAAGATGTCCATGGTAACTGTTATGGTATTCCTATATAAAATAGCATCATATTTTCTTCCAATCTCCCACTCATAACCCACTCTAAGCTATCGCCTGCGCAATATCCAACTTTGAAGTGTGTCAGTCGGCTCCGAGCCACCCTAAACGAACTGAGGTAACACAATGTTCTGTGTTTCAATGTTCCATTGCGACTGATCATATAACGTGGCGTTTTTACCTCTTTCGGTTCCCACCCAGCCAACTAATATAAGTTATTACGCCTGCGCAATATTGAAGTTTGAAATGTGTCAGTCGGCTCGGCACCACCTTGTATTTGGGAATGCAATAGTTGGAAAGTGGTATAGAAAGCAAGGCAGGCGAATGATACAGAGGGCAGAAGTGCAAAGACGGTATGGAAAAAGAGGTTCGAAGAATTGATAGTATGGAAGAGAGTTCGTTAATAATGGGTTGGGCGTATTTTACAGTTATTTAATACTTATTGAAACTGCTTTTATTCAAATACATGAGCCTTCTAATATATTCTTCTCAAAGTCCACCCTCTTACCCAGAGTTGGAATAGACAGGGTTGCGAGGCGGAGATTTCCGCCTGCGCCTATCGTCTTATGGCACCCCTTTGTCACCATAAAATAGCCTTAGTTGTATTGAAGTCAAGACAATTTTAGTTAAATTTTCCATTATTGTCTTTATAATAAATATATAACAGAGTTATTGCAGTGCGTAGATTATTTCAAGGCTACAAGCTGTCACGACGCCGTGCTCTCCTCGTTGCGGGTGCCAGCACTGTCAGATATCCTAGTTGATATGTAAAAACTCGGTCTGATTTATTATTATCACAAGTGGTCTCATTCTCTCGTTGCGTTATTTGACTGAGGTAATGTAACAGTGTTAGCGTTGAGACTCAACGAAAGCGGCGCCTGCGTATTCTCAAGTAGGAAAGTAGATGTTAATTAAGGCAAGAATATGGTGTTATTTACAGTGTTACAGGCTATTGTTTACAGTGTTATTTAGTAATATAAAATTGACTTCAGTGTCATAGATGATGCTAAAAATGGATTTTTTTTATATATAAAATTTTCTTCAGAATTTTAATATCCAAATTATACGTAAATTGCGTTTAACATGTCTAAAAGACATCTTCACATTCCGTCTGGCTGAATTTTCAATATTTATGAAATTATAAGTTTATTTTGGTTAAAAGTTAACAGTCACTCTTTTGACTAGATCAGTGTGTTGTCTGCATTGTAAGAACGAAAACAATATGTAAATGTAACGTTTAAAATTTTGCTAGATCCACAGGGTATTTGGATTTTATATTTTATAATAAAGCCCAATATTTATTTATATTCTAATTTAAAATATAATTACATGCAGTGCACATGTGATGTAAAGAGAGCAGAACAGCCAGAGCAGTAAGTTTACGAAACAAATGGCTGAAATTCGAAACTAATGACAGCAGCTCTTTACACAAAGCTATGTGAGCTTACAACATTAACTTTGAATTACCCACTGTCCCCAAAGATAGACTACTTAAAGGCATGGGAAATAGTCCAAACATTAGCTACAAGTTTAAAGACACTCAGAGAAATTTTCTCACCTGTATGGAAACGTTAAAATGTTCTCGGAAAATCTTAACAGAGAATGAGATGAAAACGAACTTCTCAGGGTGGATGCTGATTTTGCAACGAAAAGAATTCGGTGTAAATTTTTTTTTTTTTTTTTTTTTGACGAAAACTGCTCTGATGAAGATTCGTCTTTGCAAGAAGAAGCCAAGTGGAAATGTTCTATAGAATTTGTAACACCGCTTTTACAAGTGTTGAGAAGAGGTTTATTCCAAAAGAACATTTAATACGGTAAAAGATTGTGCGTGTTTGGACCCAAAGAGATTTGAAGAAGTAAAGAAAATGGATTACCAGGTGGAGCCTTGAAAACATTAGCAGAAAATACAGGCGTATGTAAAGAAACCCTGTCACGCGAACTCAAACAATTTGCGACTCATTACAAAAATTACTTCAAGAATCTGAAGGATACTTCTACTAGTGACTTCAATGTAATTCAGTGCCCAGTTGATTCTGGAAATGAAGACGAATTGAGTGAAAACAAAACGGAAGATCAGGATCAGCTGAATCCAGGGTTGTATACACTGTACGTTTCACATTCTTGTATGAGCTGACTTCAAATGAAAGTACTTATAGCAATTCACAGGGTTGTCTAAGAAGTAATGAGACTGAGTCTATAAACAGGAATTTATTCATCCGATTTTAACAACTTCTAAAAAATTCTTCAAAATCGTCTTTTGAGCGTCGATATACTGCTGCCAGCGTGATTTCCATGATTCATACGTTCCCTGGAAGTATGCTTCCGAAATGCCTTTTAAAGATTTGGTTACGGCCGGCCTTCGGGGTGGCGGCAGCGTCATCAAAACGGCGACCTTTCAGGGCGGTTTTTACTTTGGGAAACAGGAAAATGTCTGCTTTACCTTTCATAACCTCCACCATTTCACGGCACACGTCAATTCGTCGTTGTTTTTGTTCATCACTCAACACTTTTGGTACCAATTTTGCACAAACTTTTCTCATGTTCAAATTCTCGGATACAATGTTGTGTAGCGTTGACTTGGATATGTTAAGTTTTTTCCGCTATTAATCGCAGATTCAACCGATGGTCAGGGTCCAAGAGTTCTTTCACCTTTGACACGCTTTCATCCAAAGAACTCGTCGAACAGCGTTCAGACCAGTCCTCAACTGTCTCCCGCCTGTCTTTGAAGTCCTTATGCCAGCAAAAAACCGGGCTTTCGACATGGCATTTTCTCCGTAGGTCTGCTCAATCAAGGCAAAGTGTCTGAAGCAGTTTTACCCAAGCGAACGCAAAATTTGATGGTGTATCGCTGCTCTATTGTCCGCTCGATTTTTCGCGTTTTATCCCGCGACCAAAAAAAGGCATTGCGCAAAGATCGATCCTCATTCTCTCACTGCTCAGAAGCAACTTCCGCGCGGTGCGATGCTTAGGGTAGGGAAGACCCTCACCACCGATACCAACCATTGAGAGCCCTCTAGTGGCGACTGGAGCGCTGCGCGGCGGCCAGTCTCATTACTTCTTGGACAAACGCTCTATGTTGTGTGTACAAATATGATATGGCTCTTCCAACTAATGTAGTAACTCGTGCATTCTTATTTACTAAGTTGAGGATCATTAAATCAAAACTGAGATCACTTTTTGAAGCAAAGTCTACTGGTAAATTTAATCCTCCTTAATACTGAATATGTCCAAAATTTTCCAGTAGATTACGATGTTATTGGAAGCGAAATAGCAAAAAGCTCAAGAGATCTTAAACGATTACTCATGCTATGAAATTTAATACAGTCATACAATTGTATTTAATGGTATCTTTTCCTTCTGTTTGTATTGGAATAGGTAGACTACTGCTAATTTATCCCAATTCACATTTTTGTTAGCTGTAATTGTAATATTATTCTGTACTATGCAACATTTACGGTATTTCGTCGTAGTCGTTTTATGTGCAACTGTGTATAAATTAAAAAGTCATTTTAAAAGCCAAAATGTTTGAATAAATTTATCCATGAGTCGCCCCTCTAAGTTTCCATCTCCGCCTAACTCTGACAGCTCCAGTCCGACACTGCTCTTACCAAACATTTTCTTCTCCACTATTACTGCTATTTTAATTTCGTATTTTAATTATTCTGCTAAAACAACAAATTGTAAACGCTCTTCAGAGAATGCAATATCAATGAATCCCCTCTTCCTCAACTACCAATCTCTTTTTTTTAATTCTGATGAATCATCAATTTGTGTGACATAAAGAAATACGACCTTACATAACAGAGCCAAAACTGATTTTAGTCAGTTTTTATAAATCACATTTTGGTAATGCTCCTTGAATACATGAATGTAGAATAACTTTTCTTTTTTTTAAGTTTAACGTGGGAAATTATACCCTAAAGTTGCGGGAGACGGCGATGATGCTAACTAAAAATTAAATTAAATTTTTCAGTTTAACGTCCCACGATTATAGAAAAATTGGTGGAGCAAGAATGTGGGAGGAAACAGAAGTACCCCGAGAAAACCAACGGACACTATGTTGTGTACCACAAATTTACTTGGCAGGGGATTGGACCAAGGACGCCATGCACAAGAGGTAAGCATTCTACCATTGAGCCCCTGCGACGATGATAACGAATGAAATATTGGAATGAAAAAAGATACAGAACCCCGAGAAAAACCTCGATGAATATGTAAGGGGAGGGAGGTCTCTCCAACAGTCCAGATCTTCTCTCTGAACACTTTTTTCTTTTTTTTTCTTTTTTTTTTAACGATTCTTGTTTAAAGCAAACATATGACATTACTAAAACATACTGAAAATGTTTTTATTTACAAAATATGTTTTCACATATACACATCCTCAGACTTTACAAATAAAAATGTACAAAATACAAAGTTTATACAAAATATCTTTAAGAAACGACTTCAAAAAATGTTCTTAAAATATTGTAGCGAAATAAATTAAAATTCTGAGGAACGCTAATTCTAGTTTAATCTGGATCTACTTCAACTAGATCCGGATGTATTAAAATTCTTTATCACATGCTAAAATAGAATGACTTAATTAATTACAAATTTTAAATAGTTTTAAAAACTAATTCCATAAACCACCCTACTAATCTCTAATGTAAACGTGCTTTTGTTGTTGGTTAATTACCTTTTCAGTTTAACACGATTATCAAATGAAATGCTGCAAAAAGATCTCAATATTCATAAATACATGAAACAATCAAATAGAATTGAAGCTGAGTAAAATGATAACTGTATCCTTCAAATGTACACAGAATCCTTTTATTTGGACTTCTGGTTTAGCATGATTGGATAATTTCCTTAAATTTTTTCAACTCCTAATTATTCCTTAAAAATATTGAATACGGCAGTAACCTCGATGAGATAAATGAAACTTTACGATAAACCGCATTACAGATCTCCTTCTTCAATATAAATAGCATAACTTTGAACATACGCTGCGCTAGCAATACCAGTCTTCAGGAAACAAATGTTGAAGGTCCAAAGACTGTTGTTGCTCTTAATGTTAATAATAACAAAAGTTAGATCTCATAAAAAGCACTAATCTACCTTGTTTTCTTACTTTCCCATGTATAGATTTTTCTGATTTTAATATTCAAAACTTTCAACTTTTGTTTCTGAAGACTCATGAATATTTAAAATGTTGTTACTCACAGTGGAGAGTAACATTAGATAAAAGTAGTTACTTTTTATATTTGTTTTCTTGTTCAACCATACCAAATTTGATAATACATGTACTTATGAGCGTTTGTTATTCGTTTTTTATTAGAAATGTGCACTGAACTGTAAGTTTTCATTAATTTTTACAAAATTATTTTTTGTACCTGCTTACCTATCTCAAATACAGATTATCTTGTCCAAGGTATCGCACTTACATTTGCTTATACAGTAGAAAGGCATAGGAAAGTAGATAAAAGTTCAGTGAATTAAATTCAGTGACTTAGAGACAGTTGTCAGCTTTACATATAAACATATAACAATTACACATCTTAAATATTAATGCATTCGCATGCTATCATGTAATTGTAAACATAGCGATTGAAATAAAACATCTTTTAAAATATTGGAACAGCTATTTTAACAAATGCTCAATGACGTTCGGATTAAATTTATCACTCCACGTACTAATACAAACGAACTTTTAAGTTATTTACCAGTAAATTAAAGAAAGAAAAAACACGGTATGACGATTGAAGTATTTTCATTTTACACTAGTGATGGCTTCAATAATTTTACTTCTGGAAGAAGGATTTTTGATGCCCATTTCCTCGAGATCGGATTCTGTCAATGAAAAGAATGTGCCGATATCGACCTGGAAAACAAAATTCACTTGTAGTTCATCTTATTTATGCAGCATTTGTTAATCCACTAAAAATTGTAGAAACACATGCAGGCTTTACGTTAAAGATGCTACAAATCTAACAATCTGAGAGCTCTATACATACAGTTTCCGGAAAATTACACAATTCACCAATTATTTGCTGGTCCTTCACTGTGATTCAAAAAAAATATACGGAACTTTTAAAGTCCCATGGTTATGTACTTTAGGTTAAAGGAGACGTATAGTTAACCCTCTACAGGCCGCAATATGAGTTGTAACACCATCGAGTGCAACTAATCCGTAAGATAAACAATATTTGCCAATTTCACTGAATTGGACTGAAAGAGTACTAAAATTATTAAGTTTATTTAAGTTGTTCATTAGAAACTAAAATTGAAGAATAAAGCACCCATTAGAATAATAAAATTGTACCTTTTTCTGAAATTAAATCTATTATAATCATTATCAACGTCAAGAAATTTGAATTTTGTTCATGAAAGACCTTGTTTCACAAGAAAGGTATAGCTTTATTATTCTAACGGGTTGTGTTGTTTTTCAATTTTAGTTTCTAACATATAATATAAATAAACTTAATTTCTTTCAGTTCGTTACAGTGAAATTACCAAATACTAATAAAGTTGCCAATCTGATAGATTAGTTGCTCCCGGTAGTATCAAAAATTTGTTGCTCACGAGCCATACCATTGAATAAAATATTTAGAACTTGATCAGATGCAATAAATCTCTCAGATTGTTTCACACAAAAGGCATCTGTTGTTAGTAACCTTTAGCGCTCAAGAATTATGGCATACTCATGAAAAGAAAATTCAGTTTTGGAAAATAACAAAAAGTTACACGATAGAACGCAAGTAATTCCACAGATTACAAGCTCACTACTCCAGACTGCATTGAACTGTGAGAAATAATAAGGTTATAGTATAGATGCAGTTAAAATAGGAAGCTATAGTGGAGCCAATGCCATTCCCGGGAAAACTAAGTTTGACGAATAAAAACTTTGCTCATCATCTTGCACAATATATATACACAACAGAGGGCCAATGAAGTTTAATGATTATGAAAGAACCGGTGGAATAAGACTGCGGAAGGACCGCGAGAAAACACATGAACATGATGTTCACCACAAACTCATATAGCCTGGGATGCAACTAGAAACTCGTAGCACCAGAGGTGAAACCTCTACCACTGAGCTACCATACCCCCCGTATAATAATGATACTTCGGAATCGTTATCACGACAGCGAAAGCTCTAGTGTATCAGGTTAACGCTTGTTCTACTGTTCTTGCACCAGAGAAGGATAATACAGTTGATTTTTTCCGAGCTGATAATTATTTTATTGACGTAATGTGTTCTAATAAAATATATATATATATATATATATATATATATATATATATATATATATATATATATATATATATATATATATATATATATATATTGAAGTTGAATTTTAATCATATATAAGCAGTTCATCGATTTATATCGTCATTATTTTTGGCTCTTTTGATCCGTTGTATAAATTAACTGCTTTAAGATTCGGTGTCAGCACCGAAAATTATAAACGACCACTGTGAATCAACCCTAGAACGTACCTTCAACTAACGACAAGCAAACTAGCCATTGGATGCATGGAAGACAACACTAACACACAACAAATCTTCAATAAACATCATACATTAATCTGTTTCAGTCATTATTAGACCACGGAAAGCTATATTTATTCTTCCCTCCGTAATGCCATTTAGCCTTCGCGGGAAAAAAAAGTGTTAAGTTGAGGAAGAGCTTCATTTCAGCTTCCATTAAAGACAGCAAACTATAATTACGTACATGGATCCCGGTTGAACACTATGCTTCAATTAAATTATAAGTTTAAAAAATTTGTAAAATAATTCTTTCTTACTAGAAATGCATCACATACATCTAATGCAATGATTGAAGAGGAATACTCCTTGTATTTCTCAGTCATCACATGCAATAAAATTAATTACTCGCATTAATTCTATGAATATACAAAATTTTTAACATCTCCCTCCCCCTTTTCACCCAAAATAATAAAAATAAAAGAATTCTTACTTCTTGATCTGAGAATAAAGGAATTAATGTCTCTAGTTGTAGTTTTGATAGTAATGCTGCAAGTTGTTCTCCTGTACTATCTATCGATGAAATCATATCTTCTGCTAAAGGCAATTTGGAAGCTTCACTCGACACTTGAACTCTACATTGTGTTAACGCATCATCCCTTACACTGGTAGGAACATTCTCCCTGTAACAAAGCAGAGATCGGTAATAGAATTAATTTAAAATATATTGAATAAATAAAACAGGCAACTGATCACTAGACTAGCTGGGTCTTTTGTCAGTTACTAGTGGGTGCTCTAGAACCGAAATCAAGTCTTAGTATCCACTGCCGACATATCAGTTCAATTCACTAGACCGCTCCCGGCAGCTGACTTTGAGAGGTAATTTACAATCATTTAGATATTTTCATTGAAGATTTTGCTGTTTTGTACGAAGATTAAATTCAAATCATTTATTACTGTTAAAAAATCAGCAAATTTTAAATTGAAAATTGAGCGAACGGAACACTATATATAAAATTTGGTATTCACAGAGAGTTCTCCAAAAAAGCAGTAGTAATTAATACTTTCTATATTTCGAACAATGTATTTCATCATCAGGGTTTCTTAAGATTACTAAATTATTGTCTCGTTTCTACATCTTGAAGTCAAGTACATGACTGTATTTGTAGATATGCGTATATATGCTTGTGCATGTGAATAGTGAGACTGTTCAGAATATTTTGGCGAGAAGAAATAACCACTAGAATAAGGAAACCTTTCGAATAAGGAAATTACAACACTGAAACAAAAAAGTAATTAGGAATTTCACTTAGTAACTAGGAATATAACTTATTATACAAGAAAAGTTACCAGTGAAAATAAGGACAAATATCTGTCGTCAATATTATGGAGCTGAGTAAGTTGTCAAGCATTCCAAGCAATGTGAGATATTTAAATACTGATCGGATTTCTGACTTACAAATTAACTTAAATTTCCAGGAAAAGTGTTAACAAGCATAGTTTAAGTACTGTTACTACTGAGAAGGTAAAAATTGAAAACATATTTACTCATAATTTGTTCGAAATTTAACTGATCTGACTATTCCGAATATTCACTGACCTCTTTAGGTATGGTTTTAAATTTGGTGGCTTTACGTACTTTTACAGGAACTTGTTAAGTTCAGAGGGCAGTGTTTTGTATTTTTGGAAACGATAAACGCGAGTCATTAAGGTAGACTGCAAGATATTGTTAATAATGTGCGGGAGCGTCATTTCAAATTTTGCTTAGAGGGAAGGAGCAAGATTCTCTACTGATATAGTTTTACTGTTTTCATTAGTATATTACTATATCAGGGTTTCCAATCCTAATGAAAAGAATATAGGAAATCATGACGAAAAAATATAGGAGGTTTCGTGAAGCTGTGAGAAAGGAACATTTTGAAAGAACAGGCAACAAAGAAACTATATAACAATATTTCCACCTATTGGAAGGAATATTTCAATTATCTAATACACAGAAATAAAAAATAAAAAAAAATAAAAATCCCTTCCTGAAAGAACTATCTGAAATGTAAAATAAAATCTAAAATATAAACATTTTGCAGCTGGCGCTTTTAAGGTAAGAGTTGACTATGTGCAACTATTCTACAATTATCTGCCTACAGTAAGTCCAAAAAGTACTGATACACCTAAATAAATCAATCATAAGTCTTTAGAATCACTACTTCATAGAACTTTTTAATGAATATGACGAAACTAGTTTACATTTTGTAGGTGTATGAATACATTTTGTGGTAACTGTATATTGTTTGGTGTAATTATTTTTAAACAATAAGCAGAAAAGGACGAAACATAGAAGTCTCTCCATTCAACCACGCTACTGTGGAGACAAAAGGCCCTTCAATCACCTACACCTTATTTCGTTATTTTATTTCCACAAGTGGAAGTAGCAATGCCACAAAAATATAGGAGGTTTCGTTAAAATGTAGAAAATACAGGAGTTTATAGGAAGAGACGCAAATATATAGGAAAAATAGGAAATATAGGAGCGTTGGAAAGCCTGCTATATACTATTGATTAAAATATATATATATATATATATATATATATATATATATATATATATATATATATATATATATATATATATATATATATATATATATATATATGTAACTCGAACTCTGGGAGAAAAGGAGAGGAAGGCTCCATAACTTTTTCTGCCATCTTCGCAGGTGATGTTATCATTCTTGCTTCCGTCTATTGCATTTAAAGTGCAGCATTTATTGAACGCCTTAACAACGAACAGATGGAAATGCTTTTCCATGCGACGAAATTCTAATATATCGCTGTGTGCCTGACTTTGCCGTATGGTATTACTGTTTCTGTATTTTAACTTGAAACGGCTTCTTGATGTTCACGTCCAGCGGTTGCAAGACTGGCCATCGGAAATTACAACACACTTACTCTTTATTAGTCGTATTTGGTTCTGACATTACCGGTCAGAAAAAAGTCCACGTAGAGCACCGATTTTGGACTCAACAATACATCAGATCACGCCTCCACATATTTTTCAGCCAGTTGATAATCAATTCCTGGATCATCCAACCTCTTTCGTGGTTTCTGATAACCACACCTTTGAGAAAAGCTATTCATTGGCCCGAGTTTTAAGCTTTCTTTCTTTTTTTTTTTTCCTTTTTTGTTGTTGTTTCTTTATGTTTTCAAATTTATTAAAAATGGTGGGAGCTGAAGTTCATCTGTCGTACCCGCCAGCATTTTGGTGATACGTTGTTTCTCACATCCGGACATCTTGATTGCTACTTGTTTCGCTCCTTTTTCTTCAGTCATGTAGTTTCGTGGATGTCCAGCCAGATTGGAGTCTCACCAGTGATGCAAATTTGACCCAATAATAAACAGTCTTTCCTTCCCGCGGGTCATGTAATGCAAATGTTTGCTGTTTGTGTTCAAAGTCTGAAGGTAGCATCTGACATCGCCATCTGGCGCCAGACAGACAGAATCATGCGTCTCATAGAGCAATTACCCACCCACGACTTGCTTTTAACACGTCCTTTGCTACATTTTGAGATCTCGCAATTTTATTAGCTTTCAGTCTGATGCGACCTCTTTGATCACATGACATAACATGCCGCAAACAATGCACATATATATCTATATCAATATTACAAGATTTATGAATCGCCCTTATTATCATTCTAAACATTCTTGTTGCAGTTCCTGTGTATACACTCTTAAGAGTCGAATAATTCAGTTAAGATCCCTTCTTCTTTTACTATGTGCAGGATTTATTAGCCATAAACAGTCGCACTTTTGATGTCTATTTGGCAATACTTTCAAGAGAAGGTTAAAAACAGAGGGAATGTACGTAGGACAAACGAAAATTATGATTATCAAATAGTAACAAATTATAATATAAACATCTTAAAGTTGCTCTACGTTTTCTTTTACTTTTGGTAACGACAGTGAAAGTCAATGATACTAAATCTTAGCATGAGGTTTATATTAGTAAGACGTACATGCTGACTCCTATTTTTTCTTTCTTCACAAGAATCCTTCGCGCATGATCACTTAGTACTTTAGAATGATTGCTGCTTTTCCATCTGTAGCTTATAATTATTTATATATTATTTTTACGATCACAATTTATTGTCATGTGTGTTATTGTTTCAATGTCAGATAATTTTTGAGACATTTGTTGCTTTCAGGTTTTAGTCCTAACCGATCTCGTACAAAGTTAGTGAGCCAAGAAATACCTACATGTCAATCAGTCAAATCGTTTCTGAGAAGTTGGTATTCACGGACTGACACACGAACGACATGATACAAGACTATAGTGGTTTGTCGCGAGAAATACAAACGACTAAATAATTGAAGCCATAAGATTGAATATTAAGGGTCTATGTGAAAGCGCGTACACATGCAACCAAACTATTGGGCACCTAGAAATTGTACATCAACGTACAATTGATGGAATACTTACAGAAAAATTAGCCTAGAATTTTGTAAAACAAAACAAAATCATTAATAGAAATCCTTACCTCCCCAAATGATCCATTACAGTGTTGTTTGATAACGGCAAGAGTGAATTTACATTTGTATAAATGTCAACTTCCCCGGTTGATTCTGACATTGGCTGAGTTACTACAATCAAAGGTGTCGAATTATGTTCAACTGATTTACTATTGGAAGATATAAAACAAGTAGCAGCTAAAAATAAATAAATAAATAAATAAAAATGAAATAAAATATAAAATAAAGATGCGAAGACACTATACACAACAGGACTACTTTTTAATTCAGTTTCCATGAACTGAAAAAAAAAGAAAAGAAAACAAGAATGATATAAAAATATTAACTGCACAGAAAACTTTCATATCTATGCTACTTTTTAAGTAGGAAATCTATCGATGTTAAAAGCGTGTTAGTGAAGTGCTTCTTTAAACTTACTAATTTTTCAGATTAACTGAACGCATGTGAGTTATATCTGTTCGATTGTCCATGATTGACTGATTTAGAGCTCAGAGTCCCATTTAGCACCGAGGCTATATGAGGCATGAACCTACAACTTAACGAGGGATCTGAACCACATGAACTCCAACTAGGAATCAAACCCAGGTCTCCGACGCCAAAAGCGTGTACGCTAACCATACAGCCCCGAGGGAGTTCTAGATTGTGCATGAATATGTGATGGCCTTAGAGACATGAAATGGTGGCGATAAAATAAATAAATAAAATATAAAAATAAAAGCGATACAAAAGTGTCATTTCTAAACAACAGCTATCTTGACTTTGCACGCCACGAACTGGAAGGAAGTTACCCTCGCATTTTCGTATCATGGATGCTCTTCAATTTAGAGTTAAGTGTTAGTTAAAAATACGATGAAGTATCAAAAAGTAATGCCTCCTGTCATCCCAGATATTTCATAGTGCATCAATTAACATAAACTATACATCATAGTGACGCCTTTTGTACATATGTTTACTGTTCCACATAATCACCGTTCCGTTCAATGCATCTATGCTAACGTTGAACCCAAGAGTCCAACCCTTGTTGGTAAAACTCTGGAGCTTGTGTTTGCACCATGTCTCGACAATTGATTTCACCCATCCACATCGTCGAACCCGGTTCCGCGGAAATGGTTCCTCAGAGCTTCAAAGAGGTAAAAGCCAAATAATGCCAAATCTGGAACGTATGGTGAATGTGACACCACAGACCCATTTTGGCAATTTCCTGTGCTGTTGCAAATGACGTGTGTGTTTGTGCATTGTAGGGGGATGCAGTTGGATGGAATGAAAATCTTTCTGGGTCGCTTCTTCCTGACTGCCTTCCCCAATTTCTTGAGTGCTGCGATTTAGGACTCGCTGTTGACTGTGCAACGCCCTTCCTAGAAGTCAATGAGAAGAATACCCTACGTGTCCCAAGAGATTGTTGTCATCATTTCCGCGTTGATCTTGTAGACTTGAATTTTTTGGGACGTGAAAGTCACTATGGCGTCATTGCATCGATTGCACTCTACTTTTCGGGTCACAGAGATACTCCCATGTTTCATCTCTAGTGTTTCAGCCTTTGAGAAAGTCGTTCTGATGTGTTTCGAACAAGGCTAGGAGCTATTGCGATATCTCCACAGGTCTAGTACGTTTGTCTGCGGTCAGTATTTTTGGGAACCCACTTAGCACATATTCTGTGGAATCCATACAACAGATTAATGCCTGAGCAAACCCGTAAGACAGGTTAAGTACGGCTGCCAGCTCCTTGGTTGTGATGCGCCGATCCGTACAAATCAAATTATCTGCCCGACTTCTGTTGTCTTCCATCAGTGATGTTGATAGACTCCGCTGCGCGATTTATCTCCAATATCGATATCTCCTTTGAACCTCTTCACCCAATGTCTGGAATTGCCCACCTGCACTACAGTATCCCAATAGACATTTGTTAGCCTCTTATAGATTTTTACAGGGGTGTAACTCTCTTTTGCCAGGAACTCAATCACAGCTCTTTGCTTATGCCTCAGCTCCATGGCGTCCTTCAGTCAGTCTGAAACATACGTATACAAGTGTTAGTCAAGGTCTAATAATATAACATAGTAATAACACATCAACAGCGTGCTACTTATTACGAAAACTTATAAAGGAGGTATTACTTTTTGATACCCTCTCGTAACTTCGCATGTAATGTCAGTAGTAATTTGAATAATTTAAAAATATTATTCACATGGCGTAATTACAAGGCGCACGCAAATATAACTACCAAAGTGCACTAATACTGCAGACTTTCGATAGACTTAATATTGATTCTAGGCAAGAGCATAAAGAAAGAAAGGGAAAAAAATGGAATGTGTGACATGTATATTGTTAACAGTCATATTAAGCCACATGATAGGGACGAAGAGTTAACAGTTCATTCTCAGGAAAACAGCAAACTCGAAACAAAGAAAAAAGAGAAAACTAACGTACACATGAAAATTAAATATCGTTGAAGAAACTAAAGTACTAGATATAATCTCCATGATGACATTTTCTAACGCGCACCTAAAGTCCTCTAATCCTACAGCACAAAGAGTTGGAAAATTAAAATATAGTAATAATAATAATAATAATAATGAGGAATATGAAAGAAAATAATACGGTGATTATAGCCGTTTTAATCGGAGATAATAGGTTGCTGATTGAATAGCAACACGTATTCTCACATTTTAGTAAAGGAATTACAATAATTTTGGACAAAGGACTTTCATACTGGTTAGAAAATGAGAGCTGTGATTAATAAGTGATAGGGTTTCTGATGTTACACGATAGTAATAGTGAGTATTTAGGACTATAGAAATATGGGTTTGGGTTTCGCCGATGCAAAACACACAGTGTCTGTAGTTCAATAATTAAGAGAATTGCAACTGATGAAATGTGAGTACAGTTTGTTGTTTCTGGGTAGCCCAACCGTTCAATAATTATCAGCCTAACAATTTAGTGAAGACAATAGTCAAGACGATATCTCAATGGTGTTTTTCTTTTTAACTTATTTACTTCGAACTTCAATATCTCGAAATTCAGCTATGATTTGAAGGAAAGGTAACTTAAATGAAATTCTTTTACTTGTTCTGATTCGAATGAAATTCAAGAGTTTCTAATGATATTTGGTCATGCCGAAATTCCTCTTTTTATTATTATTATTTAGGCAATAGAATATTACCTGAAGCTTTTTTGCCAGTTGGCATCATCAATTTCGTGCAGCTACGCTTTCTCTTTTTCGGTTTAGTTGGGAACGGTGGTATCACAGGCTTGATCATTCGGTCAGATGCTAACTTCAGAGAGGAGACAGGCTGGTCCTATAGGAAAGAAAGAAAAAATATTGAATAAATAGAGCACTTAGTTACACTAAGCTAACTAAGTGAAAAGAAAAGGTTTCATACTACTACAACCCACATTATCACTAGTATTATATAGTTTTATTCAGTTCTTTTAAAAATCTGATGAATTTCAGTTTTGAAAGATAAGGGACTATATTTAAAAATAGACGCAAGTTATCGCCACCTTGTAGAACTAACACTGGTTCACTTCTATTGTTATAGTTGGTATTACACTGCCTGAATGATCCATTACCGTTAATATATGGTCACTGCCCAGTTAAATGCAGTGAGTGTGCCGATTGAAGTACGGAGGTGACAGAATGACAAAAAGGGTCACTGGGTTCGGGCGTACCCACGGGTATACAATACGTAAAGTTGTCTCATTTGTTCGTGCATCAAAGCGGGGTCTCTAACGTGTTTAAAAGAAAAAAGGTCTAGAACACGTGTGAACGCAAATCAGTGTCAAAAGGTCGTAAAAATATCCGAGCTTAGTGGGACCGCCGACGAGTTCCACGTCTGGTCAAGGAAAATCTTTTTCAAATTTCTCCAGTTCACGAATGTAGCCCCATCCAAATCAATTTCCGAAAGACCTCACTTCTCACTGCACACCTTCATTAGATTCAAGAACACAAAATGGAATATAGCGGAGTGGAAACGTGCAATGTAATTCTGTGTTCCAATGATGCAAATAGTCAAGTATATTTAGAGAACAATAAAGTATTTTATCCGCAGTGTGTGGTTCAAGCTTAATGGTATGTGGGTGTTCTTCGTACTATGATTTCAGTTCACCTGTACAGGTGAACGTGAATATAAACCAACATGTTTGTTTTAGACATTCTTAGAGTTATAGATAGTGCCAATTCTCAACCTCGTCATGATGGAAATGCAATGCATATTCCATCTCCCAAGTTGACAACTGCCATAATTCACAGAGCTCAAAACGTTTACATATGTTGTAGGGCATCCTGTCGCATCTGGTCTTGCCTGCAAAGTCCTACTCTCACTGAAAATATGTGAGATTATTTGGAGAAGATGGTGGAACGCAGAAATAGGCATGTTTGTAACTTCATGCAACTACTGAACTTACCGATGAGTGAGTAGATTCACATTGATGTAGCATATCTATAGCATCACATTGACTCACTTCCATACAGAATCCAGGCCAAAGGCAATGTTATCCGGTGACTGTTTTTGTCAGGTGTGATTGATTTATCCAGCACTTTTTTTCTGCTTATACCTCTTACTTTGATTTATATTAGAACAGAAAAATTCCAATATATCATCTTCGTTTTCTCTATACATTGATCACTAAATACTTCGACTTGAAAGCTAAATGTTCGTATACATTTTACTTCGGTGGTTTAGTTCACAGGATTTGTAAGGTCCTGAAGGATTTATAACTGAAGAAAGGAAAAAGAAGAAAACGAAATGTCCAGATAGCCGCTACTTTGGAATCCTGAGTCATGATGTGCAGTATTGCCAGGTGAAAGTAGATAGGTTTAATTACAAAAGATAAAAGTAATGGGACGGGAAAGTAAGAACGCTAACTGTAAGTTATAGTGGAAATGTATCAAAAAAGTTGTAAAGGAATATTCAATAAATTATAAGAAGTCTTGTATTATTATTATTATTATTATTAAACAGGTTTACTTCGTTCTTTTTAGCATGACTATACATAATTATTTTGATTCCAGAATTAATAATGCCCACAATTCATCAATAATTTAAATTTAGGCTTTGAATCATTAAAATTAACACTGTTAAAACTAAACGAATTACAATAGCACTAATATAAACTGTATTCTCAAAAAACTTACTCATCTCCTTTTATAGTTCAGATATGAGTTACTTGCTGCATATGGACAAACTTCACATGATGGTCACTGTAACAATAAGTAACTTGTGCCACATATTTGAAAATACGCTTGAATATGCTTGCGAAAGAATTGATAACATGTATGTGCATATAGATAGGTACCTTAACCACAAAAATACTTGTTTTACCACTATATTATAAGGTCATTATATCTTTATCTTTCATATTGTGTATTGTGCATGCACTACGTGTTTCTATTCTTCTATCTTTATTTATTTTAATTCTAAACACATTCCGAAGAATTAACACCTAAAACTTCACCAAATACTTACAGACAATATGACGTGTTTTGTAATAGCAATATTTGACCAGCTTTTAGACAAATTTCCAAAGGGAGACCACGTATCCACTAAAGGTGATTTTGGTAAATCTAATTTGTACGGTGGATAACTTGTTCGTCCCATCTTTTTGCTTCGAAATCTATCAGAAAGGAAAATAATAATAATAGTTCTACTTTGCCATGCATAGAAAGAAAATAATATAGGCAGATTATGTTTCATTGAAACAATGAAAAAGCATTTTCTTAACATGTCTTTAAATTTAGAATATATATTCAAGTACATTTTCAAACTTCTTCAACTACAATAATTTAGTTCTTGCAAAATTAGTACTTGAAATACAAATATTTTCTCTAAATGATACAACATAGATAAGGTGCATAATGAAACTCACGCACACAATAATAATAATAATAATAATAATAATAATAATAATAATAATAATAATAATAATAATAATAATAATAATAATAATAATAATAATAATAATAAAAAAAACAGCTTTACAAAGAAAATAAGTACTACAAACGTTGAATTTCATATGACAGAGATTTTTTGATAGTAAGCCCTGGCTGCGAAACATTCACAGAAACCTCTATGAAATTTCTAGTGAAACATTTCACAGTTATGCCCTTTAGGCTAAAGAAGACGAATAATTAACGAAACTGAAACTTTATGAAATAATAGTGGGATGAGAATTAGAAGAAATGGGAGAACCCCGAAAAAAAAAAAAAAAACACGGACGTGATACTGTACAGCACAAACTCACACGACCTTGGATCAAATCAAAGACCTCTCATACCAGGGGTTGAACGTTCTACCAATGAGCTATTGTGCCCCATTATTCAGCAAAAGAAAATAACCTCTCAGATATAAAAACGTCAAAATTGCACTGCATAGAATAAGAATAAGTTTGCTAATGCCGCTGATTATGCAATGCTGTTTACAAGTGTTCCATATTTTAGTTTTAAATAATGTTGGAACCCTGTGAATGTAATGAATAAGAACTCGGTTATCTGACTTTGCTGCACCCTATATATATAGGCATAAGATATTTCGAATAAATGTTGAATGATCCGAAAATGCTGCAACGAACTTCGGAAATTCTTACATTTAACTGAAAGTTCTTATTCTATGGTTATAAATCGCTACGGTTTATTCACAACTACATTGTGCTGCCTTTAAAGTTGAACGTGGAAGTATACAGTTGCACATATCTGGTAGTCTAACAATTAATGAGCCTTTTATACACGAAATAACGTTAGTGTGTCAAATCGCAGGGTATATGAGTCGCAGCAAATCTGTCCTAACGCTATTTAAGATAGTAGATGTGCAAAAAGCGACAGAATTCGTATAATCAGATGTAAGGTATTGAGCTGTGAAGATTAGTGGATTTTCCACAAAACTGCGCTACATTTTACAATTCTATTTAGATAAAGGCCCAAATACTGAGCAGGTCCTTGAATAAATTTGTGCTGTTTATGGGAAAGGTACGTTATTAAAAGCAACAACCAAAAGACAGCTCATTAACTTTCATTCTGGCAGCTAATCACAGAAAAAGTGGATGATATTCTGGCGAAAGTCGAGCAAGATCAGCATGTAAGAACTCTTGACATAGCCAGTAACTTAAAAACATCCATCGTTAAGCAGTGTTACACTATTTGGAGAAAGTTGGCTACAAAAACAATCTCGACGTTTGGGTGCCACATGATATGACTCAAAAATATTTATTCGATTGAATCTCTACTGAAATGTAACTAACTCGAGACATTTCTAAAGTAGTTGAATATGAGTGATAAAAAAAGATAAGAAGATAACAGTATGGTGGTTGAAGCGAGAAGTTCCACAGTCTATGAGATTCAGGCTCAGAAAGGTTACGCTGTGCGTTTGGTGGGGTTGGAAGTAGTTCATACATCATGCGCTGCTGCTGCCAGAAATAACTCGGACCTATGTTGTCGATAGTTAGCGCGACTAAATCTAGCAATTCAAAAGGAATAGCCGGAACTAGACATGTCGTATGCCACGCTGGCAACGCCAGACCGCATACATCTGAGAAATTAAGAGAACTTTGCTGAGAAGTTTTAATCTATTGTATAGATAGGATCTGACTATAATAATTTGTTTCGGTCTATGCAGAACTGCCTAAATGGTGTCAGTTTCAAAAGAGACTTGTGAAAAGCACATGTCACAATTTTTTGACCAGAAACCACAGAAGCTCTATAGCGACGGGATTATGGTGTTATCGGCGAAATGGCAGGTCATCAAATAAAATGGTGCATATGTAGTTTCATAACGTTTTTAGTTAATGTTAACTAAATATATTTTCATTTTTGAACTCCAAAAGTTCAATACCTTTCAGACAGTTGAACTTCGAAACGAACTGTTCAATTTCGAAATGAATTTTGTAAAGAACGCATAGGACACAGACATAAGCAGATTTTAAAAGTCATAGCAAAAGGCCTTATCTAAAAATTTATTTGAACAGAAATACACAATTAGAAAGATAAAAATTCTACATAAATCAAGATCACGGGAAGGAAGAAACAGAAAGAGCAACTACGAATCCATCCGTTAAACCAGATCTATCTTGAACTAGGTCTAACATCATTGATAATGTTAAAAACAAAACTCCATAACAGTAACTTAACATATTAATTCATACTCCAAATAAGTTATAATCTGACGATTCTGACACAATTTTTCTTCATAATTTTGATTTGCAGTGCAGACCGCCATCGAATATTTCTTCTTATATTCAGGTAAAATTTTTTCTTATCCTACTTGAGATTCATAGTTTAATAATAATAATAATAATAATAATAATAATAATAATAATAATAATAATAATAATAATAATAATAATAAACGAACATTTGGAACGAGAATCTAACCGAGGTATCCGGTTTACCGTGCCGGTGCGTTAACCACTACGCTATTAGCTCGCTTCCTGATAAACCAGCCATTTTTTACTCTCTAGGTTGGTGTCCAGCATTTTTTACTTTTTAGGTTGGTGTTCAGAGAATCTGATGCAGATCGGGAAGCATAATAGTTGACAGATTGGTACGTAGGTCGGAAGCCCATGTTCCATTCTCAGAAAAGCAGTAATTATTTTGCTTTGAATTTAGTTGAATTAACACCTATAGTATAAGTAAAAGTAGGTTTTCCCTAATACTATACACGAGGATGTATCAAAAAATTCGTGTAATCACTAGGAGACAAACTACCAATCCTCTCGGATGTGTGTATTACATACCTTAATACTTTTAAGTTAAACATACAAAATAGTGATAATGGATATTTATATTTATATATATACAGGGTGAGTCAAAAGTCCTTGGACATCTGCATAAGTTTGAAAATTGACGGGAAAAGTAAAAAGTGATCATGGGAACAGAGGTTTGATGAGGGTCCGCAACTTTTGGAGTGTATGTCATCCATAGCCGCCATCTTGAAATCCGCCACTTTGGATTCAAGTCATTTTTTTTAAATGGGAAGGGGGGTGTATGACACATCAAATAACACTAGTTTGGACTCAGGAATTTAGTGGTGTAATTTGTTTTTTTCTATCTTGTACATTTTAGAAGTTTTAATGTTCAAAGGTGGGAAATTATCTTGATACTGACCCAGTTCTCTCTTTGTTCCAGGTGATCTAAAATGGGTCTGACACGTGAACAGAAGATCGAAATCATCCTTATATCAGGGGAACGCAGCTACCGAACAATAGCAGCTGACTATAACAGACGGAACCCAGACATAGAACCGGTATCGCACAGCACGTTGGCTCACGTGATCACCAAATTCCGGGAGACGGGCTCTGTTCAAGATAGGGCACGTAGCGGGCAACCAAAGACTGCCACCAATGAGGAAACTGCAACCGCGGTTGTTGCGTCGTTTGTAAAAAGTCCTAAATGAAGTACCCGTCGTGGTTCCTAGCATGAAAAATAAGCCAATCCTCCGTTGCCCGGATATTGCACGCCAATCAGTGGCATCCTTACATGCTGCACATGCAACATAAACTGAACGAGGATGACCCTAATCGCCGGTTGAAGTTCTTCATGTGGGCTACTGAACAACACGAACTGGATCCTGAGTTTGCCAAGGGCATACTGTTCAGCGACGAGGCGTATTTCACTTTGAACGGGGAGGTTAATCGACATAATTGCCGATATTGGTGTGACGCAAATCCGAACTGGGTTGACCCGAGTCGAGAACATATTCTAGCGAAGGTGATGGTGTTGTGTGGCATATGGGACACCCGCATCATTGGGCCATTTTTCATTTACAACACCGTAACTGCACCACAGTATCTGATGCTGCTGCAGGACCTTGTGTTCCCTGCCACACTGAACGCTGGCGGCATTTTCCCATCTTATTTTCAGCACGATGGAGCCCCTCCACACTATGGACTCAGTTTCCGTGAATGGTTGGATGAACAACTGCCAGGGAAGTGGATTGGTCGCCGTGGTCCCATAGAGTGGCCGCCCAGATCCCCTGACTTAACGCCCCTTGATTTTTATATATGGGGACATCTTAAGCAGATAGTGTATGCTGAGACAATCCGTGATTTGAGACACACCTGGAGGAACGCATCCAACAAGCCTGTGACCAAATTCCAGGACACATTCTCCTCCGTGTGCAGTCAGAGTGGTTGCGGCGACTACAGTTATGCATTGCACGGGATGGACAACACGTAGAACATGTGTTGTAGCATTCAGTATCAAGGGAATTTCCCACCTTTGAACATTAATAACTTCTAAACTGTACAAGATAGAAAGAAACAAATTACACCACTAAATTCCTGAGCTCAAGCTAGTGTTATTTGATTTGTCATACACCACCTTCCCATTTTTAAAAAAAATGACTTGAATCCAAAATGGCGGATTTCAAGATGGCGGCTATGAATGACATACACTCCAAAAGTTGCGGACCCTTATCAAACCTCTGTTCCCATCAGCACTTTTTACTTTTCCCGTATATTTTCAAACTGAAATGAAAATGAAAACCCATCCTATGAGACAGTACAAAACGAAACGGCAATTTCAAACTGGTTACATGATCTTTTGGATCCCCGTAAATCTGAGAGACCATTTTATACAAATGATGCTACCATGACGGAGAAAGTGGAGATCACACTGGAAGACAGGAGGATAACCACTGAAAATGTGGCTGAAATAGGTGTTAGTTATAGATCCGTCTGGAATATACGAGCACTGGAATTTTAATAGTGGCAATTATTTATTTACAACTGATCCAAAATAGATATATACTACTAAGTTTTATAGTCCTTCAAGTAGTCACCAGCACTGTGTATAACCCGTTGCCAACGACGTGGAAGTCATTGGATACATAGCAACTCCAGCTATATTGATAGTTCTAATGGGCCGGTCTACTGCCTGAAGAATCTCTTGAACAATTTTGAAACGAATCAGGGTGTTCACTCTCAAAGCGTTTTGAAATTCCCGGTTTTCCCGGCTCTACTAGATAAATTCCCGGTTATAACGGGCACTAAAAGACGAATATTTTACGAAAGAGGCGGAAGGATTATTATTTAGTTCCCACCCGAACAATATAAAATTATGCCATCGAAATAAATTATATTTTCTTACCTGTTTACGTTACTTCCCGATAAGTGCATTGATTTTTTCTTCTAGAAGAGCAGCTTCTTTTTTTGCCTCAGCAATTACCTTTGCTTTTTTAGCTTCCATTTCCAGTCTTTCTCGCGTTACACGTTTTCTCTCTCTTTCCTTTTTTTTTTTTTTTTTTTTTCCTTTTCACTCAAATCCTTCGCCTTTGTCTTCAAATGTTCAGTATATCGAGCATGTATATTTCTGGCCGCATGTATCATATCTTTGCTGATTTTAATTGACTCCAATCCACCTAATGCACTCACACCATCATACACTTGTCTCAAGGCAATAAGGCTCTCTTGTTTGATTCTCAAAAATGCATTCAGAATTCACAGAAAATCCTCTCTCTACTTATGCATTTCCGTGTGACAGTATCAAAATACATTGTATAAAACCATTGAGTTCTCGTACACTGTCCTCACTGAATACCCTAGGAAGTTCAACAAAAAATGCATCCAGACGCTTCTCCTTTCTTTTAAACGTTTTGCACTGATTAATAGATTCAGGTGACGAAATTAGCTTCCGATATTGTTCCATAATTTTACCTGCTTTGCTGCCTGTAAACCATCGTTTAGCTACCATCTCCTCCAAAGATAATGTCAAACGCTTCTCCGCTAGTGGCAGGTTGTGACCAAAAGCACAGGATCGAGACACGAAATAGCTCGAGTAAGTTTGTATTTCAATGGTGACTTACCCATTATTTTACTAATCATCGCTGCGATAGCTTCTCTGCATGTTCGTCGCAGCGTTAGCTTGTCTAGATCCGTTATTTCCTTGATTCCATGCATGGCATCCCTACTTGCAAAGCCTATGTCCACATCTTTAGCAGGAAGAAGATTGTTTGGATTTGAACAGATGCACCTGTTTTATTAAGAACATCACCCTTCACTATTTTTTCCATTAATTTTTGTACGAGAGAAGTGAGCTCTTCATGCAAAAAGGGTTCCATGGGTTGGTCTATTTGAAATTCGGTCAGAAATGGTTCCACCATTGAAGCAATAGTTGAGAAAAATGCTAATTTTGGTGCTAGCATTTTGTCGTGCATTTTTTTATATACAACTAAGAACGTTGTCGAGCCAGGTATTTTCTTGTCCTTCTTGACACACGCAATATATTTTTTTTAAATGAGGTAACATTATTAATAAGGCTCGAGATGCAACGTCACTGTAAAATAATTACTGCTAACTTATCTGGTGGTTAAAGATATCAGGAGATTGCAGAACCAGACCTATTACTAAACAAGCAATCATAACTGCCAACTAGACAATCTCATTCCCGCCATTCGCATTCATCTTTACATTGCTATTCATTTTAAACAAAAATAATAAAGAATATATCAAAGGGACAATTCCTGCTACTTAAAGTTGAATTATAGTTAAATAATATCCATATTTTTTTTCTTAAAAGACCAAGGCCAAAACAACAGACCGCACACATGATTGTTGACTACAACATAGCGCTTTTTCAGGATTCAAACAACCCCCTTTGACGCATCACTACTCTATTCTTTTTTCTAAATACAAAACTAACATGGTCGATAAGCGAACCTCAACATAGGATTCAAGCGATCGCCTGTTTCACCGTCGCCACGTTCACTTGCGATTCATCATTAATGCTGAATTCGGCGCCCCAAACAGTGGATACCGACAGGATGACGCTAGATCCGACCCAACGGATCATGAATTCAGAAGCGCCGAGTGACTTATCAGTAGAAAGCAATTGAGCTACGCCTTTCGTTTTTAACTTTCGGCCTTCTTCGGCTATTATCGTTGTGTTTCCCGGTTCTTTGGAGAAATTCACGGCTTATTCCCGGTTTTTTCCAGGTTCATGAAATTCCCGGCTATTTCCCGGTTTCCTGGTTTTTCCCGGTGGGTGGACACCCTGCGAATGCCACGAAGAGGTTCCTCTATCTTAAGAATCAAATCAAAGTCATAAGGGGAGTAGAGTGGATGGTACAGCACTTCCCACTTCCATCGATCGAACAAATAACTCACCCCTTGGGCTGTATGCGCCCAAGCGTTGTCCAGCAAAGTGATGAGTGGGTTCTGCAAAAAGTATCACCGCTTCTTTCTCAAGGCTGGTCGCAAGTTGTGTAACAGAAAGGAACAAAAATACTGCGTACTGACGATCTGATGTGGGGAACGGTATGCGTTAGGATAACATCTCAGTCGTACATGAGAATCTCTATAGCTTTCCATTACTGGGATTCTGAAGAAATTTGGATTTTCGTGGTGACCTAAAATGACGCCATTCACTTGATAGGCGTTTCAATTGTAGCTCGTACGATTTGACCCATGTTTCATATAGCGTAATGATACGACGTAAGAAAGACTCTCCTTCCCGGTCGTACCGTTCCAAGTAGGTACGAGCAGCGCCTTATCATAGGCATTTTTGCATTGCCGTCAACTCATGCGGATCCCACCACGAAGCAGTTTTTCTCATGTCAAAGCGTTCTTTCAGAATGTGCAAAACAGTCGTATGCGTTAATCTGTATGGTGTCGATTGGGTCAGCTCACGAATAGTATGGCGTCGATCAGTGTTCAGTAACAGCATTCACGTTTTCTTCACTGACAAGGGAATGACCACATTTTGGCGTCCCCCCTTGAAGGCTCGTACCCACCTCGCCATTGTTTTGTATGACAATGCAATTACCTGCAAGCCCCTTGAAGATCTTGATGACACTCTCGTACTGTACGGCCTCTAGCACATTCAATTTTTATCCAACTTCGTTCTGGTTTCGAAAACACAGTGACAACAATAATCTTGCCTCAGACCGACCGTCCGTTACGCGAGGCTCTGTTCTTCTCGTCTGCTACCTTTGTGCGTAACATCGGAAAGAAGAGTTTATTTGCGCTGAGGTAAGATAAGCATGTACCGAACATGCAGTACGAGGAACATTATTTGATTTTGCTGCGTAGCGTCTCTAAAGCAATGTGGCCAGTATTAAGGTTCCAATCCTCATGATTCATAAACAGCTGCATCCTCAGAAAGTGTCAGCACGGTGAGTGCCACGGCCTCAATTCCCTTTCAAGAAGAGAACTCGACAGGGAGCGTCAACGGAAACGTTGGATCACTATGAGCGCAATGAAGAGGACTTTTCCGGCCAACTAGTCATAATGAAAGTTGAATATATCTTTATGACGCAGAAACAAAGGAAACTAGCATTGGAAACTAGCTCTTCCTCCTTTAAAAAAATAAATAAAATAATAATAATAATAATAATAATAATAATAATAATAATAATAATAATAATAAAGTGAAAAAGTCTGTCACCAAAGTGGATCTGTTTGTGTTTTGGAACTGTGACAGTATCATGACAAGACTACCTGCCAGAGGGTCAAATGATCACTAGTCAGCATTATTCTCATTTCCTAGATCAGTTACGAGAGGAACTAAAGAGCCAACGTCGAAGAATGCTCAACAAGTGGGCGCTACTGTTGATAGACAATGCAATATTCACCAGGTCTAGCACCAAGGGCTTTTACCACCAGAAATGTCATCTACTCAAAGCACGTCATTTTGTCAGCAGGGTGACGTCATGTCTGAAGTAGAAATATGGTTTCTAGCCCAAAGTATAGACTTCTAAAAAACGGCTTGCAAAAGGTTAGGGATCGCTGGCTAAATGTGTTACGAAGCACGGCGACTACGTAGAGAAAGATGCATGGGGTCCTTGGTTCGATTCCAGCTCGCGCCTAGTGAGCTTTGTAATCGATAAACACCGTGTACGTAAGTTTTCTTGGGGTTTTCCCGTTTCCTCCCACTTTCTTTATTCCATCATTTCATTCGTTCTCATCCTCACTGTCTCCTTTAGCCTAGCTGGCATAACCGTGGGCGTAAAACTTATTTTTTTTTTAATCTAATTCTAATTCAGCCGTCATATGTGTATAAATATAGGCTATGGATTGTTCAAATACAACAAGAGTAGTGGTGTATGTCTGAACGGCTGAGTACCAATTTCAAGACTGAAAAATGCTAATCTGTTCAGCATTCAGCAGACAGCGTAGCGTAGTGCTTAACGTATCGGGGCGCAAAGCCAGGGACCAGGGTTCGATTCCGTTTCAGTTGTTCATTTTTCCCTGAATTTCACTGAATTAGCTCCTATAAAGTAAATGGTGTGATAAAAAACGATTGTTTCCCATATTTGTCTTATAGAGTCAATAATATTACTTAAATGTAAATAAATTCTGACCAAAGCAAACACGTAAACTATTACTAATCAGTGTTACAGTTTATGATATACTGGCAAAGTTGCAACATAGGTTAGTAATAATAAATGGTTGCTTTTGTTAGAATTTATTATTATTTAAGTTATACTTAGTTCCAAACCATGAGCAGCACTCAGTACGACTTCTATAACTCAAATTACCGTATTTTTGTATCAGTTTATTTTTTCTAAGTCGAGGCTATATTAATTAATTGTGGTTCTAGTATGTTAAGTTCATTATGTTTCAGCACTTTCCTCAGATTTTCATCCCTTATCTATAATGGCGCTACTGGAAGGGACTACTTGAACCATTTACTCAATAAAATATTCGACAAGAATGAATACAAGGCAAAACGTGATACAAACTAAAATAATGAATGAAAGTCTCTACAAAACTTTTCCCTTGTTTGTTGTTTAGGATATAACATTGAAGATACGCTTGAACCAAACAAAGAAAAAGGTTATTACTATTTACTATATGGTACATTATTCAGAATTAAAACTCACCTTAAATTACAATATTGAATCGCTGTGTGATCACTTTTACAAAATAAATTTCATTCTTTTCTGATAGTATTCTTCCGGTAAGTAATACCGGGATTGTTTAATAAGAGTATATGTGCTGAACATTCGAGGAATTTTTTATACAATATAGGTTTTCCCAAAAAATAAATAAATAAATAAATAAAATAAAATTATATATATACGAGGGTTGGGGCAAAAGTCATGACAACTATTCTTTTTTCTTCCAGATATGTGAGCGGATCACAAACTCACATGTGACGTGTAGAAGTTCTGCAGGCATAGTGTGGCACGCATAGTATGCAGAACAACAGATGGTTCTGTGATAGCTGGTAGTAGCACAGCGAGGGCTGTGAAATCAGTCAGTTGGTGAGTGTCGTGCGAGATGGAAGTGACCCGTGTTGAGCAGCGCGCTTACATCAAAATAGCCGTTCTCCGAGGGAGAAATGCGATGGAATGTCACAGTGAATTAGTGGAAGCCCTTTGGAATAATGCCCTATCATACCGGACAGTAGCACGGTGGTAGGAAAGTTTCAGCAAGGACGCGTGTCAACCAGTGATGAGCAACGTTCGGGACGACCTGTCAATGTGCGGACCGACGTGGCACGTGCTGTCATCGATCAGCTCCTGGATGAAGACAGACGATGGGCGCTACTGGAGTTGGCGAAGGTAAGTAGCATCCAGAAAAGCATCGTCCACAGGATATTGCGTAATGAGCTGCAACTACGCAAAATCGCATCGCGGTGGGTACCGCATGCACTGACGGAAGTTCAAAGGTAGATGCTCTATGCAATATGCTCCGACCACCTTGCACACTGGCAACAGGACGGCGATCAATTGTTGTCACGAATAATCCCCATCGATGAATTTTAGGCCAGGGCATACGAACCAGAACTGAAACGTCAGTCCGCGGAGTGGCGACATGTTGGATCACCAAGGAGCCAGAAGTTCCGTCAGAATCCTTCCCCAGTCAAACTGATGGTGATCGTCGCGTATGACGTCAGGGGTGTCATTGTTTGCACTTTGTTCCACATGGCAGAACAGTGACCGCACAGTACTACAGGGACTTCCTGGTGCGACAGGTACGACGTGGCGTTCGGGAGAAACGTCCGTATCTTGTGGACAGTGCAATAATCCTGCACGATAATGCAAAACCACATAAAGCAGAGTGTGTAGAGGAGCTACTGCGATGTTGGGGATGGGAAGAATTGGAGCACCCACCGTACTCTCCTGACATTTCGTCCTGTGACTTTGATCTCATTCGAAAGATTAAGGAACCACTACGTGGTAGACGGTTTGCAACACGCGAGGACATTGCTAATGCTGTGCGCGAACAATTGACCCGATTCACACATGGCGCGGCAAATGCTGAGGAGGATGGTATTCAGCGCCTCCCACATCGTTGGCAGCGTGTGGTGCAAGTAGCAGGGAACTACTTTGAGGGTCTTTAGGCCCAGATTTGTTATGTCAACTGTATGCGTACTGTGTTGTCAATCTTTTGCACCGTGAAGGCCATACTGCCCTGTATACTACCGTAATAAATTAGTGTGTTACGATATTTCAGTGCTATTCATTTCCACACATGTAGTTAATACCTTGCCCTTTCGTCTGTATATCTCATATTTTCCAACCGGACTGGTATCTTTAAAAAAAAAAAAAAAAAAAAAAAAAAAGTTGCCATGACTTTTGCCTCAATCCTCGTATATATATATATATACATATATAAGAAGTATAAAGGTAATATATATTTAGGAAGTGAATAACTGATAATTATATATATGGTTAAAAATGGACATAACAATTAAATATTATAGTTTAAGGGGATCTTATACCTCTTCGCTTAGGTTTCTAACTCTCCATTTGATAACACGTAAATTTTGATATGGTATTTTCTAACAAAGTATTGCGCGTGCACTATTCAGTTAGTCAAAGAACTCATATATGTAGCTTGAAAACTACTATTATTTATACCAATATTGAATTAGACCAATTTGTGTAAAGTAAGATAACCATAGTTGGAAATAGTGGAATAGCCAAATCTAATACCATCTTGCAAAGACATTACTTTAGTTTTATTATAGAGGGGAGCATTTATAGCATCTTATATGAGAAGAATATAGAACTTCTTATAAAGATAAAGTACATTTAACACAATATTTTTGTTCCTTCTAATTTGTTAATCCAATCTACTTCTGCTGTTGTCTTTCATATCAACTGTGTCTTCGAGGTTGGCTTTCTTTCTTTTTTTCTCTCGATTCTAACACTGAGGTTCACGGAGAGGAAGTGACCGTTCCAACCGAGAATCAACAATTTCAGGCAGTACAACTGCTATTTCTATAGAGACAGCCAACAAAAGGGCAAAGCTGCCCAAAGCTAGTTTTTTGAAAATAAATAAATAAATAAATAAATAAAGGAAATCAGAAGGAAAGGAACAGAGACAACATTGGTTTTAGCCAGAAGGGATCATAAATATCTACCACGTGTCGCGAAGACTAGTAGGGGTAGGGGTTCAGAGGGCTTTCAATTCCTGGAAAAAGATCTCTCCATATGCTGTACGTTGCCAAATGTAAACGGAAGTATGTATTATAATTGATCTAAATTGATTTGAGCCATTAAATAAAAAATAGAAACCGTGAACTCATAGATATTGCTGTTGGAAAATATCATAGAAAATTTTGAGTCGGTAAGTGCGATATCTTGTTAAATATTAACATAGAAATATCTATGTGTTATCTTATAGGAATTCTGAAACACCTGCAAGTGGGTAAACATCCCCTTAAGGTGAGGACAGAGAATGATTAACTAATAACCACAATATATGAAAAACAGATGTAAGTTCTTAGGGAGTGTTGGAAAGTCTAATTTTTAATTGTAAAGTGTGCGCGCTCAGGATATTTGGGGGTATTTCTTTAGTTACACGACTAGAACAACCACAGCCATAAATACCATTTGGTTTTCTAGTGATTTCTAGCCTTCATCTCAACGCCACGAATTCATAGCCACAGAGGGGTCAAAAATACGAAGTGGAAGTGAAACAGTCCGTGTTGTAATGGCAGTCCGAGGTGTAAAGTGAGTTTTTGATTCCTAAGAGAAAGATATTTAATAGAAACAAAATTACCTGTTTGATATTTTGTGCCAAAACGCTTTGATGGCTTGATTATTTTCATCTTCGAACGATGCAGAGTCACTGACAATACGCGAGCGTCTTACACTATAGGAGGGAATCAGTGATTTCACATGAAGAGAATGGGAAGCAAGTAGTCGAATAAGCTCAACATCACTGTTCTCAATTAGCGTTGCCAAGTCGAAGGCTGTGACTCCATCAAAGCCCTCAATATCTGCATCTGCGCCTGCCTCTAACAATATCTCTACTATTCTTCTTTGGCTAAAATAAATAGTATTTAACGTTTAAAAAAAAAAGGTCAAAATTAACATTTATGTTAAAACATCTCAAAATCTAATACACAACTTCTACAAACGAATAATTCACCCGAAAATACGAAAATAAATAAAATAAAACATTAAATATGAGTCGTACAACTCGTCCATATGATTTCATTCTTGATTTAGATGTATACACAAACCAGTGTAAACTCTAGTGAATATGTGAGTGGGGAAACGCGAGGAAGACATTCCTAATCAAATTAGATTCCCTCGCTCAAACAACTAAAAACACTTGTGAGAATATATCTTTAGAAACCTAAACGTAATTCCAAAGTCTAGCACATGAATTCGAAATATCACTTATGAACATACTACCAACATTGGGTAAAACGAAGTTGTGCCTCTCTCTTGAACCAGTTCAACCATCCTAAAGAAAGCTTGTTGGCTACACTTCTCTCTTCATTTAAATAGGCGTTCCATGAAGCTTCTGAGACTTCGTGATATTTTGAAAAATATAATTTCATTCAACATTTAGTTTGAAATGTTCGTATTCCTTGAGGAATTACTACAAAGGATAAAGTGCCTGAACAAAAACGCACTGAAAAAAACTTGAATAATATTACGTAGTACTGCCATAAATTCTGTCCCAAATGTCACCTATACAGTATAGTTACTCAAATAACCTTGGAGTTACAATTCATATTATTCTGTTCATGAGCACAAAGATTCAAACTCATCTTACAAGTAAAAAGGATGCAACAGGATCAGTAAATAAAACAGATTGCTCCCCTTTCACCCCCTCTCCAAAATATTAAAACTGGTTTTCAGAACAGAGTCGGTTAATGGTAGTTTCGAAAAGGAATGTTTTGTGGCTTTCTGATAAAACCTTTTCAATCCATGCAAGAAAACAGATTGTTTTAGTTTTCATGTTTTAGATTCCACTTCAATGTTAATTAACTCTTGATATGAACCTAGAAATTCTGTCTGAATAAGTTCTTCAACAATTTTGGACTACACTCACTGACGTTTATGAAGCAACCTAACCAACTCTTGACAAGGGTGCAAGCTTCTTCCTGAAATGCATAAATTAGTGATTCATTTTTCTGAAACAGATCTAAAAACCTCTCACATATGATAATGACGCAAGTACTAGAAAATGCAATTGACTAAGAGTTCTCAAAGGAAAATCCTCTAATAATACAATATTCATTTATACCGATGATTTTGCTCTAATTTTTGGTCTCGTTCTTTAATATATTTTACAATATTTTTGTATTTATTTATTGCTGGCCACTGAGTTATGAAAGCTTTCATCTGCTAGATCAAGATCAACCACCATCTTTCAACAAAACTGCAGGGTGAACTCTATGGTAACATTACTTCCGTATATTTATTTCTGATTAAAAAGTGCGAAACGTAGGATTTATCTTTAAAAGTAGGACAACTTGAATTTCTGTCTTGTATACGAGAGACAAAATTTATAGCATTACTAGGCATATTGACCGTATCAAGTAAGTATGATTTATCTGAATCCCATTCGGGGAAACAAGTTATAATTTATTAGGTAAATAAAAATACTTAATCCCGTTGTTATGGAATATAAAACATATGAATTAATTATATCTGTAGTCTCATTCTGCTCTGACTTCAAAACGTAAAATATTGGATGCGAGAATTAGTTAAGAAGGATTTTCTTTTTCCAACTGTGTAAGTTCACCACACCTAAATTCTGTTGCACACATAACGGATAAAATGACACTAATAATAATAATAAACTACCATGCTTTGGCGGAAAACCAAATTTTGTGACCAGACCATAACTAGAAATTTCGTATAGATGTGTATGACAATTATTTTCCGTAATTATTCGTAAAATTGTCGATGTCACTATTTATTTAAACTGACTTAATTTAAATTAATATATAATTTTCTTGTTTCTACACAAAATGATTGAAAACTGTGTAATATCTGAACTATATGAATTCCGATATAATATTAGTTTCAAGATAATTTCTTACCTATGAAATGTTGCATGCATGAGAGCTGTGAAGTGATTTATTCTGTCCTGTTTGTTTAAATCAACGCCAGAGCTTACGAGAAGCATAACAATTTCCACATGACCTAGCATTGATGCTACCATCAGCGGAGTTTCTCCTCTCGTTGTTTCTATATTAGCAAGATGAGGGCAGTTCCTCAATAGCAAACTCACTAAAGATACATCATTATTTCTCACTGCCTGGAATATGTCTCCTTTGGAGCATGGAACTTCTGAAAAATATAAATATTTTTTTCTTTTACGAAAAATATTTACGACTTTTGTGCAAAGAGTAATTATTCATGGCCTTATCAATTAAACGAGTACTAATAATAATACTAATAATAATAACAGTAATAATAAGGATGAGGTAGAAGAAGAAGAAAAAGTTACCCTTATAAACATAATAAACTGAACACCACATAAAATCACACATTATATTTATAAAACACGCATGATGATAACCCATGCCTCCATAAGCATATTTCCGAATTAGAAACTGCATGTACTTAGTGCGAAACTTTCAAATAAATATTTCGATAACTCAATATTAATGAATTTAAAATACCATTGAAACTTGCGTGATTTAAAGATACTAAAATAATGGTCTCTCACATAGACTTCCAAATAAATAAAATCAATCAGAAGTCTCACTTTCGGAAATCCAGAATCACCACAAGAATCTTACCACTTTCTATAAGCTCGCACATTACCACACCCGAAGCAAACTTCAGATAAATTTTACATTCCTAGCAATTTCAGAATTGGCAAACGAAATCTCAATTCTTTTTCCTCTTTTAAAAAATACTTAAAGAAATATTTAAATTAATTTAAATCTAATATTTACTGATGGATGATTTACTTTTATACTTTCTTTAATTAGATCTACTCGAGTTGGAGATTATTCTGTCCTCTGGAGAAATACATTTCATGATTAACTATGTGATATATTTCTTAGCAAATATTAAAATCAACGGTATCAAATAAAAGAACCCTATAAACATGTAAATGCTTTAATAAATTTTGTCTGTTTTACCTATAAGTGGCTTTACTTTGGTCTTCTTTTCCAAATATGCTTTCACTTCTAAGTTTCCTAACGCAATAGAAATATCCAAGGCGGTTTCTTTCAAAACATTGATGCTATTAGGATTGGAACCTCTTTCAAGCAATACTTTCGCTGTTGCTTTATCACCAACTGCAGCTGCTACCATCAGCGGTGTAATACCTACGGAATTAAGCTTTCATTAACGGTTGGTCATAGCAGATTCATTTTAACATTTTCCATAAGTTTACGTAATATCCGAAATAGGGACAGCATATGAGAAAAGAAAGACATATACATATTTGTTAGCAGATTCATTTTAACAGTTTCTAAGAGAATCTTTTGTAATATGAGAAACAGGAATTAGCTGAATTTAAGAGATTAAAAGATTTATAAACCGAAAACTGTGTGTTATCAAGAACCATTTATTAGTTTTATAGAAGTCTTCAAGTTTACGTTTAATTTCCTGACATCAGCATTACATGAGCGCTCTTAAAGTCACTCGAGCAATATAGCCTCAAGCCAGAGAAAAAAAGGAATTTTGTGTGGTTTGATTTGCAAAATCAAATTCTGTATCGTTCAGCGTCGTTTTAAAACAGTATGGTAAACAAAATAATAATTACACTAACCCTTTAGTACTTCTAGTAGCTGAAATTATCTTCGATATTTCAGACACTTAACGAGTATCCATTGTCAAGGACCATAGAGGCTTAAATCATATGCAGTAAAAGTTTTACATGCTTTTAACTTCCAATATCAGTGGAACTTTTAAATTTATATACGAACTAACTATTTTATTTTTTAAATAAACATTATGTTAGGGCTTCACTCTTCTGGATGTGTCCCCATAAAATTATGTTAGTATGAAAAGTGCACTTTTTAACACAGTAAATTTCGAATTGGGTAATAATTATTCCCAAGTACAAAGTCATTTACCTTCATAAACGTAATGCGATGTTATATTGAGAAATGTTTTCAGTAATAGACCAACATGTTAAAAATCAATTGTATCTCTACTAAAAAGACATTAACCATTAATGTTAATCCAGAGTAGAGTTTTAGGAATTTAGTTCACTTAACCTGAGTGGAACGATGTGATATTGGGATCAAATCCTCTATTTAGTAACACTTGCATAACCGAAGTACTTTCACTCAAAGTTCCAAAGAATACTGGTGAAACAACTGATTCCGACGAATGTTGCGAATGATTTGAATCAAGGATTCTTTTTACAATTTGCTGGTGGCCACCTGCTGCTGCTACACACAACGCATCGACACCTGTAACACGTGTTAAATCACTTCATTAGAATTATGATTAAGTTTATTCCTTAAGATTAATTAATAACAAACAAAGAATTCTGGATATATTTGTCATCCTTAACTTACGTATTGTTTGCACTGTGAAGCTATTGAACTTTAATAATAATAATAATAATAATAATAATAATAATAATAATAATAATAATAATAATAATAATAATAATAATAATAATAATAATAATAACGAAAAGACTATATTCAGGATGTCTCAAAACAACACCGACAACATCTGGGAGATGGTTCCTGACACCGAGATAAGACAAAAAGTATAGACCAACCTAGGTGCACAAATGCTTCCTTTCGGTGTTACAGGCTGCCGAAAACATGAAAAAATGAACTTTATAGGTCCATAGCTCCAAAACTATGGAACATACCGTAATCGGGTCAAGACTTCACTTAGGAACTAGTATGACCCTATCCAAACATCCATGTTTCAGAATCCTGCGGTTACTTCCGCAACAATTTTTATAGAGGTAGTTGTTAAGTACTTCAAATTCTATGCCCGCAGCCAAACCCCCTTTATAAAAATTGTTGCATGAATACCTTAGGATTCTGAAACATGGATTTTTCGATAGGGCACATATTAATTTTTAAGTGAAGTCTTGAACTGATTACGGTAAGTCCCACAGTTTTGGAGTTACGGACCTTTGAAGTTCATTTTTTCATGTTTTCGGCAGCCTATAACTCCGAAAGGAAGCATTTATGCACCCAGGTTGGTCTATACTTTTTGTCTTATATTGGTGTCAGGAATCACCTCCCAAACGTTTGTCGATGTTGTTTTGAAATGCCCTGTATATAGTTAAAAAGAGTCAACTGCTTAGGAACACTACAAATATTTAAAATTACCAAGAATGTCTGTAATAACATTTCTGAACTTTCACTTGATTCACTGTTGCTAAAACAACTGACTTCGAAAATTCATACAGTGTTTGTTAGGTAAAGTGTGCTGATTTCAGCTATGAAGTCCATTTCTTGACTTTAAAAATGCTTTGGTCTACTACACTTCTTTAAGGCCACATTTACTTTCCACCTCACAACTGCCATAATTATTCCTAAGTAACAGCAGGTCATTGTGTAAGGTCAACATGCGATTGCTATTCTGTCCCAACAACTCACTCACAACAAAATAAAACAGACAAACAATAGTAGTAAAACGAGAAAACGCTTCACAAACGTTTGAAATGATTCAATGAAAAATCAAGAAAACAGAAAAACCGTTACTTACTTGCTGAACAGAAAATGAAAGCGCCTTAGATTGTTTTAAAATGGAATCTTATTAAAAGATTTTTTTTCCACGTTTAATAGATGTTCTAAGCTATGAAATTTAATACGCAACTACATGTGTTATTTTGCTAAGGTTATTCTTGTTACACAGTTTCTTCTGTATTGCGCTCTACGTTGAACTCAATAACCTATTTACTTTTACTTTCCAATTCAATGTTACATTTTCTATTGACTAATTTACTTATTAAATTAGCGAACTTGTTCAGATTCCATTGCAATATTTTTGATATTGTACTATCAATGTAATATGTACTTCCAAGTTTGAGGTAGTCAGAACCGAGCTTTGACTCCATCTTTTATCACCATATAGTTTAACGATTTCTTTTGAGAGAACTTTCCTTTTAATTTATATGACTGAAATTGCTATCCTGCTCACTTTACAGGAAACAGTAATGAAAAATGTATGGAAGATACATAATCCTTTAACTTTTGGTACAGGAAACTTGTTGATACGCGTTAGAAATCTAGAGTTCGTTTTACTTCTCTAAATGATTTTTCCAAGTCGTCGCATCAAAAATATGTAGTTTAGCCCATTTGAAGATAATCGATACACCTTTCTTAATAAATCTTTCGAAAGTTACCTATAAATGAGTTATTTCAAAGTCCAAACATACAGACTTTTTTTTTTTTTTTTTTTTTTTTAATTTCTGCTGAAAAATACGCGTTCATGCATTTCATAAAAACTTTACGTATTGAGAAAACTTAACGAAAAGAAATTAATTCTTATTCAATCGTTCATACACTTTACTCCTCCCATCACGCAATAGGTCAATTCTCAGGAATGTAAGAATGGCAATAACTAACCTATAAATATATTGTAGATCTTAAGGAAGAGATGATAAAGGTTTCACTGAAATAAGTCCATAAACACATATACATACATACACCACCTTAGTATACATAAACGTTTTCTCTCTTTTGTGCTTCCATTACTTTCTAACGTGACTCTCATGACTTCCTAACAAGATATGATGATTCAACTCACTACCTGTATTTGCAAAATATTTACATAATAAATTCGTTCGTTTGCGTCAGCGATCGCATGAGACGCATGTTTAAGCACAATAATCTTACTTATTCAGTGTTCTATGTCAATGTTACGTTCCTTATACTTTGGTCAATTTCTACAGAGCAATTACGGACAGGTTAGGGAATTTTAGAAATTACAAAAGTAAATTACGAAGAAAGAACAAGTAATTGGTATTGCCTTGTGACTTTAATCTTTTTTGCATAATAAAAAAGACTATTATTATTTACACTTTGATTTTGTGGTTCAGAAACTGACAGTAGATGTCTTCTTTGTTGTCTCGTCAAGAAAAGGATTCATTTCTAGATAAAGTGATGACGTGCAAAGAAAATCGGTTTTTTACACTTTTCTACATGCAGTCATCATTTGTTGGTATCACATGAACCTACTCCAAACAAGCAAAATAACCATTACTACAACAGAAGAGTATGCTCGATGTTTGATAAACTGCTTAGGATACCACGAATCGTTAACAGCTACCTTCTGGTCAGATGACGAATGCAACTGAGTACTCGGAAGAACTGGACGATATGCCTAATTAACTGAAAACTATGGAGTATTGCTTATGAATCGCAGAGGCGTTATTGCTGCCTTGAGGACAACGTGAAGCCACTCGCTGCTAAGATCGGTCGTGACACTATTCTTCAACTTTGTTGAGAAATCCCAATGGATCCCTACATTTCCTAGACATTGCATTGTCGGATTACTACTTGTTCCATTCATTGGACAACCATCTGCGGAGACAAGGTCCGAGTCCTCGACAAGCTTCGGACAAATGCTCTGCAGTCCAGCAACTTTAAACCCAAAAAAGGCCTGAATTGGAAAAAAAATAAGGAGAGATGAAACCTTTTGCAAGATTGCTGGATCCTTATCCCAACACTATTCATGAACTGACAAATCGCAACTCTTAAAAAAATGTAATAAATTTAGAAAACATGAGTCATGGTAACAATTGCAAAGTGCCAGTTGCAATCTTAAAACATGCGGTGAAAATCAGGAGTGTTGCCAATTTGAAAGATCGAATAATGGACATTTGGTGCACATTAGAAGAGTCCTAAATTTATACTGGATAACTATAGAACAAAAATAAGCATACCATTGGCTTTTTGGGGAAAATTTACTATTAAAATGAGATATCACATGCTATGGTTTTCATTTTTCAAAACTTCACTTTAATTCAAAATTGCGGATTTCAAGATGGCTGCCGTTAAGGATACTCTTATCGTATCACTTCCCTCTAGGCATAATATGTATTACCGAAACTTTTATCCACTTATTATCATTAATACGCGGGTTAGAAGCGGAGGTAAGGAACTTACGCACATAGTAAGTATAAACAATTAATATGCCTGCAACTTTTCCCCAAATGGGCGTGTCTTAAAACTAACTTCACCATTGTCTTTCTGATTAAATTCTAGCCCGAAATTATGTATCATATTACCCTACTCCCATTTAAAAAACTTGACCTTAATTCAAAATGACGGATTTCAAGATGGCTGCGGTCAAGGTTATCGAACCACCGAGAACTATGCTGTAATATTTTAATGTGCTCCAAGTTTACAATAATTAGTTTAGTTACATTTATTATTAACAGTTAAATACTGCTGATGGAAACACTTAAATCTAGCGATACCGCGAGCGTAACGAGCTGAAAGAAATTTAGCATAGGTATGAAGCCTATAATATAATAAGTTGATTGCTATATTTTAGCATTAAACAGAGGGATTTTAAGGGGCCATCTGAGCTTGGGGTTTCGGAGCCTGGGCTCCATTGGCCCCGCCCTTAATCCGGTAATGCTTATAGATTCAAGGGGCCGGGTCGGGTTTGGGCTTAAAATTCCGGCCCGTGCAGACCTCTAGCCCCTGTGTATATGGTATCTTTGGAAATACAGTAGTTTCACTTATCCAACATAAAACAGGCAGGCAGAACGCCGGAATTTATGGATGTGTTAAGAAAAGACCTATTAAAAGTCAAACTATGATATAATTTTACATATTACGCATCTAATAATCATGTTTTGTAAGAAATAAATATAATGCATTGAATCAGGGACGTGTCGAGCTTGAGGTCCCCTTCCAAAACTCAAGCACTTTTTAATAAACCTTTTTCCCTTTTGAGGTTCTTTTATATCAGATTACTTTGAGGCAGTGTCCAAACTGTGGACAATACATTATTGTTATAATTCTAAGAACATACTGTAATGCCATTGATACAAGGTGGAATTAAAGAACACTTTTAAATGGCATTGCAATTTCGATTCCGTTCTGTTTATAACGTTAATGTATTAGACCGATACACTCATTGCCATTTGCTATTTTTGTTATGTGATATACGTAGCAGACAGTTTTCCTTACATGTGTCTCAAAAATATTTTTTGATTTCGTTTGTGCTACAATGCCATTTGTTTAAAGTAAACCGGTTCATAAATGAAAAGTAAGAAAAAAGTTTAAAAGAAATACAGAACTGTTGCATTGTTATTATTATTGATATTTTTGAAACGTTAGAATTACGTGCTTACGAGGATTCGTATTGGGCCCCCTCCGAAGAGAAAAACTGGATACGTGCCTGCACTGAATGATAGACGTATGAGTCATGGCGTAGACGAGCGTGCTAGGCGATAGAGTCCAGAGCATCAAAAACAGACTAAGACCACAACTTGCAGTTCTTCTTGCCGATTGATTCTACTTTTTACCTGCAATGATATGTCGGATAATATAGTCTTATAAAGAATATATACAGGGTGCGGAAAAAGTCCCGGAACGGTTCAATATCTCGAGAAATATACAGATCAGTAAAACAAAAATAACATGGGTTAAATAGTTTTGAAAAAGCTATCCAATGATACCAAACCCCCTATCCCCACCCCCTTCGGGGGTACGGGGGGTAACTTTAAAATTTTAAATGGAAATCCCCTCTTTCTATTGCACTTTTGGATTCTCCAGATAAAGTGACAAGGATTTAACCCAAAATTGAAAGCAGTACCTTCACGGATAGCACTTGAATCGACACAAAAAAGGGGGTGGCAAAACGTTATGAAAATGTAATATGTCAGTACTCTGTAACATGTCATAACATCGTACTCTGTGGCCATACGGTTAGCGTACTGGACTGCAGAATCAGAGGTCGTGAGTTCGAGTCCCGCGCAGGGTGACGTTTTTTAAGTGAACTTTTCATACCCAAATAATAAATTCATACATTTTAACTTTGATAAAAATAATATATTTGTCCATATTTATTAATTTGCAAGAAAATACAAATAGCGACAAATTGGTTTATTTTTGTTGTAAATAACCCTATGAACTCTATCTCTAATAATCCTATTACTAAGAACTACTTCTTAAAGCTAGTTTGCAAAACAATTATCGAAATTTGTATTCTATGTAACTTAAAAAAAGTACTAATTGAAATTAAAACGTATGGAATTCATTTGGGGGATGAAAGAAAAAAAGGTTGCCTTGAACGAGGATAGAACCCAGAACCTCTGCCTCAGCAACCCAATACGCTAACCTTACGGCTACAGAGCACGGGACTGACAATCAGCACTTTCCTAACGTTTTGCTGCACCGCCTTCTTTGTGTGTCGATTCAAGCGCCATCTGTGAAGACACTGTTTTCAATTTTGGGTTAAATCATTGTCACTGTTTGATATATTGAAAATTTGAATTATTTTCCTTGGGAAATCAAGAGGACTTTTTCACGATTGAGATAAATTCATTGGGCACCAAACACATATAGTATTTATTTTCATACAATTCAACATTTACCATATTTTGAGGTTTGTTTCGGAGAAACGCAAAGTGAAGTTAAGTTTTGCCATACATATAATTTGGAGTTTTGACGAAAAAATAATTTGGTTTGCTCTTACCTGTGGATCACCAGTTGTATTTGCGTGTATCTACGATTACTGTACAGCTTGACAAGTGTATTAGAAGTTAATGAAAAAAAAAATAGAAAATAAAACGTCTCAACAAGTTATTTATGAGAATGAACAATATAGGTTAATGAAAAAAAAAAATAGAAAATAAAACGTCTCAACAAAAGTTATTTATGAGAATGAACAACATATAACATATCACTTGAGAAAAATGTGTAAATGCCGAAAGTAGATTTAATCTTAAAGCAGAACACGGAAAATACTGAGAATACTGAATGTATGTGATGCAGTTGTTTTCGAATGACAATTTCTTGTTTTTTTCTGTAGTTGCTAGTTTAAGGAATCATGTCAACTAATGGGACATGAAAACACTAACTACACGTATACGGTATTTTCCAGTAAAATTATAATCTCACTGCCAATGTGCTGTGAAGACGTTTACTTAAATTACAATCAAGCGCAATCTAAGAATATGGTTGATATAAAATAGACAATGATTGACAGTTGTTTCTTTGTAACTTTACTATTAATCTTACTCTGGATAACTATAAATTCACAGTAACTAGAACTAAACATTGAAAAACATATTATTATAAGTAAGCAATCATATTATTTTCACTTTCAAAATTACTTTACATACATCTTTATGCATGCATTTATTGTACCTATTTAAATGCTACTTTTGTCCTTTTATTTTATCATTTAGTCTGCCATTTTAACAGGTTATTTTGCAATTAATTCCGGGCTTTTTCAGTAACATCAAATATTTTTAACACAGTTTTCTAATTAACATTGAAATTGTCCTTTGTAATAGATTTTAATTGATTTGATTTCAGTTTAGCGTCTCTTTCAGCAGCGAGGCTATATGAGACGTGGACCTATTGATTAACGTGGAATTCGAATCACATGATCTCCCATCGGGAATCGAACCTGGGTCTCCCACGCCAAAGGCGCGTATGCTAACCGCTTAGCCATGGGGAGATCTCCCTTGTAATAGAAACAAAACATAAATGCAACTCCTATGTACTCAACTTTAAAGTTATGAATAGGTTAAGACCGAGTTTGGAAAACAGTATTATTGCAAATTATGATTTTGAACTTTACAATTAATGCTAGCAACCATTGCTAATAAATCAACACATTTGAATTTTATTTAGTATTTGTCTATTTATTAATCTCAATGATACCAATCTCATTTGCAATCTGTTACTGTGGAGATTAGTCTTTGATATACGAGGAGTGACTGAAAAGTTTTGAGCGTAACATAGAAAATGATAATCTAGAATAGATCAAGCTCTTGGTTCCAAGTAATTTCTTATGTCTTTTACATGCTCTTGAAGTGAGTGAGGTGGCAGAAGTTGGGAAAATGGAAAGAAATCGAGTACAGGTAGTCATTAAGTATCTGCAATTAAAAGGAATGTCGACGTCTGAGATCCACCAAGATACGGTCAATACTGGAGGTAAATTTGCCACTTTATATGCCACCATTAAAAGATGGGTGCAGGAATTCAAGCGTGGTAGGCCGAGTGTTGAAGATGAGCCGAAATCTCGGAGACCATCAAGTGCTACCACCACGGAAAACATTGGCCTGGTACTTGATATGATCATGGAAGATCGTCGATTGTCAATTCGACAGATAGCAGACATGCTGGGCATACCACAGGAGTGAGCAGATAATATTCTCAAGAATGAGCTTGATTTATCGTGTAACAAACCAATTACCGGTTTGTTTACATTGGATCCGTATTGTTATGTGTACCGGTTGAAGTCGAAGTTGGTTCCCGCATAATATTACTGTGCCCAGTTTTGTTACGTGTAAGTCTACACTAATTTAATGTTAATTTGTTTTGTATTGTTAGTACAAGGAATGGCACCAAAAGAATACACGCACTCAAATTTTGATATGATATACGTATATAAACACATTCGGAAATCTTCTAAATCTAACTCTTACCGGTGACTGCTTCTTTACAGTTTATACAGTATTTTAGAACAATTAGTATAAGTAAGACTAGATACAACTAAAGCTTACCGAATATTTTGATATAGTCTTATTATTAGATTTCATTCGTTTGTGAATTAGCTCGACGGTCACTTGTTACACTATATTACTGCTAACATGGCGATTTCTTTGGTTATTGCCGCAAGAGGGCGTTCGAATCGCTATACGTGGAAATAACAGTGTAAAAGATGGCGGCTCGGCGGTGAAAGGAAGTTCTCCGTTACTATGGCAATTTCTAAATAATTGCCGGGAGAGAATAATCTTTTAATTATTTATTTATTGAATAGAGTTTTCGGTAAGTTAGATATTAAAATAGATATAGAAATTCATGATTTTTACAGTTAGATTCTTGTATCGATATGTATTTATGGTAAAATTATGCGAATTATAATCAAAGATATAATAGTAGAAACCGCGTTTATAGAGGCCTGGCTACGAGTGTAAGATGACGCAGTGGATTAGTAGATTTCAGTGTGGAAAAACGATGGCTTGTTAGCTCCTCCAAAAATTTTAGAAATTCTGTAACTAAAAGTGTAATTCGGCCTGTAACCTAGTCAAAATCATGGTTTAGACTAACCTAAGACGTTATTTGGAAGAAATAGATACGGAGGAGTCTAACAAAAGTCAAAATTTAGTGAAAACCTTTTTCGGCCACAAGCCATCGAATGTCATCTCCGCCATTACTAGACATATGCAGTAATGGAATGGGAGATGTAATTCATCGAAGCTGATTGCTGCGGCGGACCGGAAAGATATTCTACGTTCGTGGAGTGTGTAGCCGGTGTACCGAAGGAGTCATCTCTCGATTTTAAATAAGCAAGTAGATGAAACCTACTTTGCGAGAGGACTATTATTCTGTGAAACCTGCGGATAATCGGGTAACATCTTTTCTTATTTTTCTTATAAACAGTATAGCAGTTCAGCAAATGGCATCTTTAAGAATCAGGATGTGTAACTAAGTTAAAGGGCGTTACGCGTCTCTGAGCTTGTCAATCGTCATTATCCACTTATGCTACAAGCATGTATAATTGAATTATTAAATCTTATGTGTGCCTCTACGTAAATTTGAAAAATATGTATGTTGATATTAGGGTAATATTTTACTTTGTACGTACCTTTCGATGGCAATGTACCTTGAAAATTTTGAATATTTAGATTAGATCGGTTATGTTAAATACATTACTGAATTATGTCCCGTGATAATGCCTTATTTTGTGAAATATTTGCTGTAGGTTAGGTTAGGTCTAATTTTGCAAATGTGTGATCCATAATATCTATGTAGGTTAGGTTAGATTCGCTTTTACCCGTGTTTCCAAATTTAATACGTGTCTTTTATATATTGCAATGTGATATATGCTATTTTGTTGGGAAATCTTTATCATGAACGCACATACGAATATTCCGTGTCTGAGAAATTTAAGTATTTCTTAATTCATTTCATTCGCTTCAATATTGCTTCATATGTCAGTCGTAAACATTAAGATGAAATTTCTTTGAGAGTGCTCTGATATATATATTAACGTGTCTTTTAATCGTATTTGTAATACATGCATGTAGGTTAGATAAAATTTCCATTTCTTACGTGTAGAACCGGTAACAATTGTGATGTGAGCGTACTTTCCTATATTTTGTCGTGTGTCGCTTTGATATTAATCTGTAATGTATTTTTGTATCCGTGTTTGCCATATTTTGTCATGTGCATATTCAAGACGTGTAATGTTGATAAAATTGCATTTCAAACGTGTCTATTATTATTATTTTGTCGTGTGCCCTTTTATAGTATCTCGTAATACATTAGTGGTTTAAAATCTTATTTCGTATGTATGATCTCATTTCGTTGCACCATATATTTAGTTTTGTAGGTTAGGAAAAATTGAATATAACATATCCTCCGATGTTAATATCGTATCTTGATGAGTGCGAGTAATAGATCTGTGCCGATGTGGGAGAACTTTACTCTGGACATACCTCCGGAGTTCATTACTATTTACAAAATACTATTTCGTGCTATGTTTGTTTATTTTGAGTTAGGTAGATATTTACTTTGAACGTGCCATAATTACAGTGCGGAATTAAATGTTCGTGCCTACATTGATATTTGCCTCGTTGGAAACCAATAACGTTGGAATGTTTTTCAACTTGCTATTCTCCAGTAGAGCGTATCCATCCCTCTATAAGTTTAATTAGTTGTAAACAGAGATAATAAGTTAAAAATAATAATAATTCTTTAAAGAGGCGTTTCAGTAATTGGACCCCGTCGAGCATATGTAGATTTTTTTTTTCTTTTCTTTCGTTCTCGCTAGACATTTGTATATATATATATCATTTTCATTGATAGTAGTGCTTTCATAGTAGATTTATTATGCGAATGATGCATAGGCTAACGTAAAGTAATACATGATGCTACTCGTACTTTTTTTTTTTTTATTGAATTGAAAAATGGAATTGTAGTAGCGATGATACTGCCTATGTCTGCATAACTTGCATATTGTTTGATGAATGACAGGGACATTATAAGCAATGAACGCCCAAGTAAAAGAATCTTCTGTAACTACATAAGTAGAGGGGATGGATCGCCAATTCTTTGATTGATAATGAGTTTTATATGTATTAATGAGATATGTTTGAGAATCATGTTGGAGACTAGATATGTTAAAACAATATAACAATATCATTTTATAAAATGTTGATAAAGTATCTTAGAGATACCACAATGGAGGCAAATGTTTTTAAATTTTTTTTTCTCTTTCAATCTGTTATGATGTAAATTGTTAATAAATTGGCACGAATAAATAGTCATAAAAAAATTTAGCTCTATAATTTCAAATATAATCTATACAATTAGAATTTATGAAGTTTTTTTTTTCTTTCTTCTTAAAAGTACTAATTAAGCTGAACAATGTTGACTCTTATTGTTGGTTGGCCACAAAACAAGAATCTGGAAGCTTCTGATGATAAATAATAGCTTTATCGTTGTGTTTTCCTTTTCTTTTGCTAAAGCTAATGCAACCTGAACATTAAATCTAATATAACCTTGATTTTTTTTCTTCAATACCCTGAAAACGATTTGTTATAATCGAAAGTTTCTGCTCGATGGGTCCCACGTCTTCTGACTCCCGAACAAAAACGCACTCGGTACTTCCTACCCGTGGACAATTTGAAACTGTTAGAACGTGATGTGGACAATACTACAGTGACCTTTCAAAAAACTTCGAGGCCAAATTCAAGAAAAAAAGACCACAAATGAAGTCCAGAGGCGTTCTCTATCATCATGACAATGCTCCCATCAGCAGTCCACACATCAGCAGTTCCCATGGCTACTATTCACGAATGCGGCTTTGAACTCGTTCCTCATCCACTCTATTCTCCAGATCTTGCCCCCTCAGACTTCCACTCGTTCCCTAATCTAAAAAAGGCTCTAGCTAAACGTTTTGCAAGCGATAATGACGTCATGACAGCCATAGAGGAGTTTCAGTGGTCACAACCTAATGATTTTTTTCTACTGGAATAAGAGCACTGCAACACTGTTGGAACAAGTGTTTTGCTGTCCAAGGGGATTATGTTGAAAAATAAAGGCATTACGAAATCTGTACTTATAGTTTCCTCAAGGCTCAAAACTTTTCAGTCACCCATCGGATACTGGAAATAGTGAAATTATTCAAAAATACCTGTTCTCAGGATGCATAAAGTTAAGTGTTGAAAGCACATATTGGAGTAAATATGGGTTCAAGATTAAGATTATGAAGAATTACAAGCATGAATTAAATTTATACATGTATTTCCCCTGTACGAATATTCTATATACTGAAAATGAAGAAACGAGACAATGAAAGGTAATACAAAAGTCTATATGAGTGTCTGGTAGATCCTTCAATAATATTATCAAATTAAAGTTACGGGAATTTATTTGTTAATTTATCCCTAAATAACTTTAAACCCACATAGGCTAGATTGATTTATTAACAATATCTTGAAGCAAGAATGCCACGACGCAATAAATCAAGTACAATTTTGTCAATTTACCTAATTTGTTGCTCTTGTTTACATCAGCATTATGTGCTATGAGCATTGATACTGCTGAGGCATGTCCATTTCTTGCAGCATGCATCAAAGGCGTCCAGCCTAAATTATTTCCTTTGTCCACAGACGCATGGTTTTCGCAAAGTATCTGGATAATGTCTACGTAACCACGCGCTGCTGCTATTTGCAATGGTGTAACTCCATCATTACTTTCACAATCAATGAAGGTACCTGCGGATAAAAGGTAATCGTGAGAACGATAAATTTCACAATGTTGAAAAGGAATAGTATCCGCATACAGGAAGAAAATTGCGAAAAAGAAGTACCAACTTCTGCTAAGATCAGAAGTTGCACAACGTTACATAGTAATGAACCACATTTCAACGCTATCTCTGTGCTCATATATTGTTTACATAGGCCTACAGAAATGTGCATTTTAAACATTAGCCTTTCTTTCTAAAACAGATTTTATCCGTATCTTTTCCAGAAAATACGTTCTGAGATATCATGCAATTTAAAATTCACATTTCAATTATCGCATTATATTTGTTCCTTATAAATGTGTTTGGCATTTGTGCGCAGAGTAGATTCAAAATATAAAGGCTTAAAATTTTGTCTTTCTTATCAGGAAATTTATTGTTACTACCTTAGAAAGTGTTTCTGAAGGGAGGAATTACATTCCTCGATAAATATTCACTTTAGTAAGGCATTACCGTTTTACTATCAATAATGCTTCTGGACATGCCATGAAAACTAGTGAGAAAACAAACTAACCTGTGCTAGGTGGCCAATAAAAAGCACGATTGGTGTGTAATGGAGTTATTAGGCGCGTCCACAACGGAGTATATACACATAAACAAGAATGTCACTAAAAACACTAGGGGTCAAGTTTACAATACACCCTCCAGCTGCGTATCTGTAAGTAGAATCCTTAAAAGGATACGATCCGGTTAGAATATCGTTAGGGGAGCTTGGATCCATTTTGTTGATTAATCGAGCGTAATTTCTTGTGTCTGTGATATCATGCCAGCTGAAGTAGCTATTGTAAAGTTTACCTAACACTTTGTTAGGTTCAGTAGGTTGCTTTCAGGTCTTCCAAATTCCCCACAGGTTCTGCATAATTTCAATAACCAGTGACCATCTATAAAACGTAATAATTCCTGGTCTTTACCAACATACGTTGTCATGACAGCGAAAATACAAATGAAATAAAACATTTCAGGTTGACGTCCCATCATTATGCTCTTTAGACTCAGGGAGACGATGAAAATACAAATATCAAATCCATCACATACAATAAGTTTCCACTAGGTTTTATGTACACTAGTCTCCGCGGCACTCATATGAACGCGTAATTATACCCGTAAGCAGTCAAATCAGTTTCCACGCAAATGATCAATCCGTATGCAATTAATTGCCCATGTGCCAACAAAATGTGGTTGGAGAATGTCTTAGGGTATCATTTAAATAGAAAACAAAAAGTGAAATATGGTGCCTTCCATTTCAACTCAGGCAAAAAAATATAAAATTGTACCATCACCATCTCAGATATTGTTGAAACTTTTTTTTATAGCAACTAGACATGTTTTTAAGAGACCCATATTTTTTTGTTTTGTCGAAAAAAATTTTCCCGCCAAGTAATGGGCCATCAAAGACGAGGAGTACAATTTATGAATTGTAGAAGACATGGAAAATGGTCAACTTCGGAGCCTCACCATTCGGCTATTGAGACAAGTAGAGTTATAATTCTTGTTGTGGTATGTACATAGGGATATAAATAAACTATATTTTATTATAGTTTGGTTTGCGCATGCGTATCTTTTTGTACATAAATTAACAAATGAACGTCAATTTATCTGAAAAGTCGAAGTTTGCGATTTTTTTTCGAGCACTTCCGGTTCGAATTTTAAAATTCTGTTTTCACGGTTGGTAAGACCTAGTTACCCGCTTTCCGAAAAAAATTTTGTATCGCTTCTGTGGTCAACCGTTTTGTCGCAAAAAATTCGAAAAATTGTAAAATTTTCAAAAATCGCCATTTTTGGGCGCCATTTTCTCGAAAACACCATTTTTTAAAATTCTGAAATTTTGTCAGATGGTTCAACTTTACCTGAGTAATAAACACACCAAGTACCATTCTCGACCAATGCTTCATGGATTATCTGCAGCCTTTTAAATTTAGCGAAGTTTCGCTAATTTTGATGTCACAGTTAGCAACACTGGGAACAATGAAAATTCAATGATTTGATGATGTTTGTGGTTCACATTCATTAAATGAAGAATAAAAGGTTTTCTTGGCTGTTTTTTTATTATTTTGATTAAAAAGGCTCTCTGAAATAGTAAAATGAGTCTCCCTCTACTCCTCCGTTTTCTTAAACTGAAGTAATCTGAGGTGGAAATTACGATTAGGAAACACACAAATTTCAAGTTCACTTAAAATGGTCTTCGGAAACAAAATTTAACTTTTTTTTTTTTTTTTTTTTTTTTTACATGGACCAATTATTTGCTTGGTTGTTGTCTTCTTTGCTAATAGCATGTAACCGTGCAGATGCTCCAATAGATGTTGGTTCACTCATAACTCATCCAGGAGTGGATCTGGGGGGACAATTGCCGCCCCCCCCCCCCCAAGAAGAGGAAACTTTCTTATTTATATATAAATAAAACCCATCCCAGAGTTTGGAGCTCTTAAAAGTACCTCTAAGTAGCAGTATTACAATCCCCCCCCCAGAAGTCCGTCCTGGATCCGCCCCTGCGTAGCACATTGTCGATAGTCACAAAACACTTATTTTCACTTCTCTTATGCTCTTCTGGAAACCTGTACCCTGCTGAAGGTTCATGTGGAAGCATAAACAGCACTTAAACTTCACGTAATTCATGATTTATTCATAATATTTCTGCTACGCACCACTGGTTATCATACATATATGTATATAACAAAATTTCCTTTTTGCAGATTTCTTAAATCTACACTTTGAATTGCAAAAGTTCGATTTTGGGGGAAGTATGAAATTAGTTCATGGTGACCCGTTACTGCCATAAAAACTTCGCAATTTTCCGAAAGCCAAAGATAACTTCTTGAATACCAGTTACCGGTCGCATACTTTCCCTTTTTTCTTCCGGAAGTCGTCGAATTCAGTTCCATGTAACAAAACGAGAGTAATACCCGGAGTTTGTACTTGCACTATACTCACGAATTCTCGTGCGGTTTTAGTGGGGACGCGGTGGCTCAGTGGTAGAGCGTTCACTTCCGGTGCTTGGGGTCCCTGGTTCAATCCCAGCTCGTGCCGTTCTGCATTTCACCATTTCATTCATTTCTATAATCACCGTCTCCTTTAGCCTAACCGGCATAACCGTGGAACGTAAAACTTAAAGATTTCATTTCATTTTTTCTTCTGCGGTTTTAATACTGTGTATCTGTTTTAGCCTAAGGCTATGGCGCGTGCCACATTCTTTGCCCCCCCCCCCTTCCCCACTACCGTCGCCGAGACCCTTGCATGGCCGGTTTCACTGCAAAAACACTGCTTTATCGGACCTGTCTGCATCTCGAACATCTGAAAGCTATTTTTAAAGTGGGATGCAGCACCATCAGAAATCACTGGCACGGTTTGGGAAATTGTAGACACCTATTTTCACGTATTCAAACCTTTTTCTATAAAATATATTTTCGCTTTTCTTCGAGTATGTTTAGAATCTTGTCTATGACTATGAATACATGAGCCGAATCGTGTGTTTTATCGTCGTTTATTACAACAAAACTGTAAATTGTTTCATATTTCGGTGATAACTCTGAATTTCACTTTGCAGAATAACAGTCCAGTTTTCAACGAAGTCCACATGAAGTAAAATAGAATTTGTATCTTGAAATTTTATACGGTGGTTTTCGGTAGCAATTGATTCTCTTTGGATTTTCTTGATGTAGTCATGAATTACAATTCTTACAGTTAAACCGGCAATGTACGATACGAAAACAGAAAGTGGCACAGTTTTTTTTTTTTTTTTTAACGAGATCATTATTCTCCCATATGGCATACGTAACCACTTTCATTTTCATCAGGATCAATAATTAAAGACACCACACTTATTTTTTCCACTCCAGGACATTCACTATATTCTTGAAGAAGACAGTTGTCATTTTCTACGGATCATACTACTAAAGGAAATAGGTCACTCATGACAGCTTCAATACAGGTTGCACCTTTGATTTGTAGCAACGCAGTAGCAGCTAACTTAAAATTTGCACAATACACACACACACACACACTTCCCTCTCAGGTTGCGGACTGGCACACTTTAGTCGAATACTATAAAATTCCGAGTGACCCATTTTTATGCTGGAATTGTTCTGTTTAAAAATTCAGTAAATTTCTTTGGAACGCGTAAGAAAACGTTTCGATTTTTTAAAAACTTTTCGTCATTTTTCGATCACTGTAATGACATCGCACTTAATTGAGACTTTGTCTGGAGCATTCCAAATCATACTGAGGTAATAGTTTAGGCCTTTTATAGATCATCAGAATTCATTGGATGGCCATTTCAAGTAAACTTAAAATTTGTGTGTTTCGTAATCGTAATTTCCACCTCAGATTACTTCAGTTTAAGAAAACGAAGGAGTAGGGGGGGCTCATTTTACTATTTCAGAGAGCCTCTTTGTTCAAAATAATAAAAAACCAGCCAAGAAAACCTTTTATTCTTCATTTAATGAATATGAACCACAAACATCATCAAATCATTGCACTTTCATTGTTCCCAGTGTTGCTAACTGTGACATCAAAATTAGCGAAACTTCGCTAACTTTAAAAGGCTGCAGTTAATCCATGAAGCATTGGTCGAGAATGGTACTTGGTGTGTTTATTATTCAGGTAAAGTTGAACCATCTGACAAAATTTCAGAATTTTAAAAAATGGTGTTTTCGAGAAAATGGCGCCCAAAAATGGCGATTTTTGAAAATTTTACAATTTCTCGAATTTTTTGCGACAAAACGGTTGACCACAGAAGCGATACAATTTTTTTTCGAAAAGCGGGTAACTAGGTCTTACCAACCGTGAAAACAGAATTTTAAAATTCGAACCGGAAGTGCTCGAAAAAAATTCGCAAACTTCGACTTTTCAGATAAATTGACGTTCATTTGTTAATTTATGTACAAAAAGATACGCATGCGCAAACCAAACTATAATAAAATATAGTTTATTTATATCCCTATGTACCTACCACAACAAGAATTATAACTCTACCTGTCTCCATAGCCGAATGGTGAGGCTCCGAAATTGACCATTTTCCATGTCTTCTACAATTCATAAATTGTACTCCCCGTCTTTGATGGCCCATTACTTGACGGGAAAATTTTTTTCGACAAAACAAAAAAATATGGGTCTCTTAAAAACATGTCTAGTTGCTATAAAAAAAGTTTCAACAATATCTGAGATGGTGATGGTACCAAATTTCACAAAATTAAATCCCCACGTTAAGCGGGTTTGCATATCCAGGCTCCTAACTATGAAAACATTTACGCTCAGTTCAACCTCAATCATTTCACGAATTCAACCTGTTTTACGTATGTTATTAGGACATAATATCGATTGTACTTTATTCTAAAAACACTTTTATACATTGCAAGAACTATAACGTCCAAATTTTTACTGAGAACTCATAGTCGTATCGGAATAAACAAACGCGAGTATGGAACAGTAAACTGCTATAACAAAAGACGAAAGAAGATGTGCAAAGACATACAAAACGGTCGAGTGGTTTGGGTCGATATACCATCAATCACATGTTTTTGAGTTCAAACCCGGTAGCAAGTTGTTTCTTTTTTAAGTGTCTTCCTATTTTCATCCGGAGGCTGAAAATATTTCTTTGAGTAACTCATTGAAAACTTCTTTTGTTTCAAATTCGATTAGAACGGAACATTATATGAATTGCGAATCTTAAATCCATAGCTAAAAAAATGAAGTATACTCACTACTCCATTATCTTCTGATTTCTAACGAAAAACTATTTATAAACAGTGGTGACTTCAGAAAATTATCCTCGGGGGGAATTTCAATATGCGGGTGGAGGGCAAACATTGGTAGTCCACATTGAGCACGATTGAATATATGGTCCTGAAGGCGGAAATTTCTTAGCTCGAGAGGGGTCTCAAATTCTCCCTCAGATCACGTCCTGAAAGCATCATTGCTTAAAAGCTTTTCGTAACAAATATAATATAAAACTTGTTTCTCGTTCTACATTTAGAATTGGTAAAATCATAACTTATATAGGATTATAATAAAAGCATAAAAATTACAATACCAATCATGTATAAATTCTCCTGTAAGTTACCAACTTTGGGTCAGATTAAAACTCAAATATTTGTTTTCGGATTGCACTTAGAAGTAAGTCCTCTCTATATAATCCTGATTGGAAAGCCATGTTTAACACTAATTAATTAATCAATATTTATATGAATATTTTTTTTTATTTCACTATTTTTACTATTCAGCAGTATATACACTTCATTTCCAAAATCAAAATCTCGAAAATGCATATTGTACGAGTGCAGACTCGAAAATAAATGATTATTTATCATATATATTGGTCTCTATTCGAAATTCAATTTAATCGAATCCGACAAGAACGCAGACAGAAACATCGAGAATAGGTGAAAAAGAGAGAGAAAAAGGCGTTGTGCCTGGCGGGGACCCCGAAGTAAGTTCGAATGGTGCTTTACAACCCGAACGCCTTAGACCACTTTTTTTTTTTTTTTTTTTTTTTTTTTTTTTTTTTTTTTTTTTTTTTTTTTTTTACCACTGGGCTATGGTAACAACTGGTGACAGTAGCAAAGGCTTCGAGTAGTAGTTCTTATTACAGAATAACATTTTCTATTGCCTAAAATTTAAACCTAATTTACTTTGATATAATATATCTATTAATTTGTTACATGAACACGTTTTTTTTTTTTTTTTACTTTGATGAATGATGTATGTTATTGATATAGATTCTATTACACGTTCTTTCGTAAATATTATAGAAAGTATCAGGATTATTTATGATCTTTCGTGGAAATTGACTGGCGCATGCGCAGTACACAGACAGTTCAATTGGAGGGCGAGGAAGGAAATGCTAACACACTGTTAGAATGTTTCATCGCTGTGAAGTATAAAGAACAGCCAAAATGTTTTTACGCTTGTGATTGCGTAAAGAATCACCAGGTTAATGTTTGTCCAAGTTCTCACTAATCAACTGGACTCATGAAAAATAATTAATATTGTCATTACTGCACAATATGAAGAATAAAGAACGTATATTACACCACATTGTTCTCGAATTCGAACTTAGCTAAGGAAGGGACAATAAACAAAATGTGATTTATTCATTCGAATTGAGATACTTCAATGAAACTAGAAATTACACAATCAAAAGTAAAAATATCGTTAAAAAGACAATAATACTTTTATCCGAGATATGAAATAAAGTTATTAATTAACTGAAATGAAAGTAATATTGGGCATGATATAGAGTAAGAAAAAAAAGTGAATGTATTCTTAGAAACGTTCAAAGTAAATTCACAAATACTTTTTGAAGATATACTACTCTTCCTTTACGTTTTAACGAACTAATACGTAAACAAGCAAAGGAAAAGAATGAAGAACGAAAGTATTGCTCTTGAAAAAATATAATAAATAAATGAAACTTAAATAAATGTTTACACAAAAAATAACACACTAGTACTTCGTGTAGTCACCTCCAGAGTCAGTAACTTCTTGAAGTCTGGAGGGGATACTAGATACAAGTCTCGAGCAATGCGACGGTGTGTCACGAAAATGTTGTCACAGTTCCATAAGATGATTTTGAAGAAACGTTTGGTCTCTGTCTTCACGTCTCTCTTCCCATTCTTGCACCATGTAGGCCCAGAGATGTTCAATTGGGTTCAAATCTGGGGATAGAGGGGGCCACTGAATACAAATAAACTCTGGATGTTCACTTACCCACTCTCGTGTTTGCCGGGAAGTGTGAACAGCACTGTTGTCATGCATAAATAGTCTATATATTCTTCCTGTTCGGGGAAGTTTCTTTCTAAGGACGGTAACAACGTATTTTCGAGGATATTAATGTAAACACTGCTGTTCATTCTCTCAGGCACCGCAACCAAATCTCCAGGACCAGCAGCCGTCATGTATCCCCAAAAGTGTGCTGATATTCGTCCTGAACAAGAACTTCTGATAATATTTTGTTCAGCATACCTGGTTCCGCGCGGTCTAACAATATAACTCTGCCTTGTTGGTTAGACTTGAAAACCTTCTCGTCGGTCCAGATGAATAAGTCCCAATATGACTGAGGTTGGGTTATGTTATTCTGTGCCCATTCCGTTCGTCTGGCCTTGTGCGTTTCTGTCAGAAGAGTCTTCCTAGCGGGTCTTGAACAGTGTAGACCAGCCCCCAATAATCTTTTTCTTATTGTTTCGTGAGAACAATTATATTCTCTGGCTTTGTCCAAGAGGATTGACGTGTGGCGTAGAGGTCTGTTGATTACTTCTGTAACTAAAGCTTGATCTTGAGCTGCAGTTGTCACTTTTGGCCTTCCACTTCTTGACCGAGACCTGAACCATTCACCACCTTCTTCATGTCGCTGAACCCATTTCTTGACCGTTTTCTTGTCACATCCCAGATCTCTAGCAATCTGAGGCACAGTTTGTCCCGTTTTTGCTCGGGCTATGATTTCTCCTCTCAGAGCAACAGACAGTTCTCCACAACCTTTAGAACGAGGCATTTTGAGAACGTGTTAGAAATTTGCGTTCTGGCGTGTATGACAAATGTCGGTAAAGTGCATCTTTCTGTTTCTACTGCGCATGCACCAGTCAATTTTCATGAAAGATCATAAATAATCCTGACAATTGCTGTAATATTTATGAACGAATACGTAATAGAACCTATATTAATATCATTCGTCAAAGTAAAGAATACCGTAAACATAAAACAATTTCAACAGACTATTACATCAGGCCAAAATAGGCTTAAACTTCAGGGAATACAAAATAAATTTCATACTGTAACAAAAGAAGGAACATAAAACACGCTTACTATATTTCCAACTTGTCACATTAGCCGAGTGGACTAAGGCATTCGGCTAGAGATTCAGAGGCACCATTCAAGATTAGTTCGAATCCTACCACAGTACAATTTGGTTTTACCTCTTCTTGACGTTTCTGTTTGTGATCCTGCCGGATTCTGTTAAATATAATTTCGTAATACGCTAAAATATACGTAATATTTGAAGTTCTTAACCTCCCATTTTTACACTTTTCAAGCTCAATCGAGAAGAAAGAGGGAAAATGAAAGTACAAAGATTTACAATAATTACTTAACATTTACTGTCATTGTAATTGTGGATATTTTATTTATGAAAATGTATAATGAACTAAAAATATATTTAATAGGTCACATGTCTCCATTTTTCGATTCTAACTTGAAAGTTACAGTTTAGGCGGTGACATATCGAAGACCCAGGGGGTTGAGGGGGTTGTAACCCCTCCCATTGAAACTTTTATATTCTATTGAAATAAAAACTGTTTCAGTTTAAAATATTGGAAAAGCAACAATCACTGTGAGTGCAGGACGGTTTATTTATACTACGATTTATCACTTCCAAATCTGTAGAAGATGTGACTGGATATTGTGTATAATCATTCAAGAAATATAAGACAACGAAGGGACTTCGTAAACCCTTCACGCCACCCCAGGAGGACGAAGTGCGTCCCGCCGTCCCTCGGTTGGAAACTACTGCTTCCGAGGGAAACATTCTAACAGTGTGTTAGCGTTTCTTTCCTCGCCTTCCAATTGAACTGTCTGTGTACTGCGCATGCGCCAGTCAATTTCCATAAAAGATCATAAATAACCCTGATACTTTCTATAATATTTACGAAAGAACGTATAATAGAATCTATAGCAACAACATACATCATTCATCAAAGTAACGAAAACGTGTTCATGAAACAAATTAATAGATATATTATATCAAAGTAAATTAGGTTTAAATTTTAGGCAATAGAAAATGTTATTCTTTAATAAGAACTACTACTCGAAGCGTTTGCTACTGTCACTAGTTGTTACCATAGCCGAGTGGTCTAAGGCGTTCGGCTTGTAAAGCACCATTGGAACTTACTTCGAGTCCCCGCCGGGCACAACGCTTATTTCTCTCTTTTTTCCCACCTGTTCTCGATATTTCTGTCTGTGTTCCTGTCGGATTCGATTAAATTGAATTTCGAATAGAGACCAATATATATGATAAATAATCATTTATTTTCGAGTCTGCACTCGTACAATATGCATTTTCGAGATTTTGATTTTGGAAATGAAGTGTATATACTGCTGAATAGTAAAAATAGTGAAATAAAAAAAAAATATTCATATAAATATTGATTAATTAATTAGTGTTAAACATGGCTTTCCAATCAGGATTATATAGAGAGGACTTACTTCTAAGTGCAATCCGGAAACAAATATTTGAGTTTTAATCTGACCCAAAGTTGGTAACTTACAGGATAATTTATACATGATTGGTATTGTAATTTTTATGCTTTTATTATAATCCTCTATAAGTTATGATTTTACCAATTCTAAATGTAGAACGAGAAATAAGTGTAATATTATATTTGTTACGAAAAGCTTTTAAGCAATGATGCTTTCAGGACGTGATCTGAGGGAGAATTTGAGACCCCTCTCGAGCTAAGAAATTTCCGCCTTCAGGACCATATATTCAATCGTGCTCAATGTGGACTACCAATGTTTGCCCTCCACCCGCATATTGAAATTCCCCCCGAGGATAATTTTCTGAAGTCACCACTGTTTATAAATAGTTTTTCGTTAGAAATCAGAAGATAATGGAGTAGTGAGTATACTTCATTTTTTTAGCTATGGATTTAAGATTCACAATTCATATAATGTTCCGTTCTAATCGAATTTGAAACAAAAGAAGTTTTCAATGAGTTACTCAAAGAAATATTTTCAGCCTCCGGATGAAAATAAAAAGACACTTAAAAAAAAAAAACAACTTGCTACCGGGTTTGAACTCACAAACATGTGATTGATGGTATATCGACCCAAACCACTCGACCATTTTGTATGCCTTTGCACATCTACTTTTGCCTTTTGTTATAGCAGTTTACTGTTCCATACTCGCGTTTGTTTATTCCGATACGACTATGAGTTCTCAGTAAATATTTTGACGTTACAGCTCTTGCAATGTGTAAAAGTGTTTTTAGAATAATTCACAATCGATATTATGTCCTAGTAACATACGTAAAACAGGTTGAATTCGTGAAATGATTGAGGTTGAACTGAGCGTAAATGTTTTCATAGTTAGGAGCCTGGATATGCAAACCCGCTTAACGTGGGGATTTAATATTGTGAAATTTGGTACATGCTCTGCCTGAATTGAAATGGAAGGCACCATATATAGTTTTTCAATTTGATGGTGCATTGATAAACCACACAATACAGTAAGAAAGAATAAGCTAAAGCTTTTAACATTTACTAATACGATATTATACTTATTTAATTTCTACGAATTACATAAAATAAAAATTCTTATAAAACTTTCATATTTTTGGACCTACTCCCAGGTACTTAAAGTGGACTAACTGCTATATCGCCGGACCAATTTTCGAAAATTTACCAGATGAACTGGAAAATTTATTTTGGTTTGTAGGGAAGAGTGGGTGAAAGTCAGGTGAGGGAAATAGATTAACTTTAACGAAAATACTTGTTGTTAGTTTTTTTGATATTGTAAGCATCACTATATGCGGAGGCGGAAGGGACTATTTGGCGAAGCTACACTTGTTATGATTTATGGAAAAGGCAATATGAAATGGTGCGTGGTTATGGCAAGATTGTCACATATCGTGTTTGAGTTTTATCGTTATAAAAAATATGGAATGTCATTTGTTGAAATTGTGTGAAAATGAAACGAAATTTGAGAGTTTTACGTCCCATGGTTTGAAATTGTGTGAAAGGCATAGTCTACTAAACAGGCGAACACGTTGTAGTAAATGTTGAAACAAATTGAAACTACAGAAGAGAAGAGGAACATCTAAACAAACCTAATCTAGTACATTTTAGTGCTTTTAGAATCTCCCCTAAAGCTGTGCAACACATCAGCCATGCATTTTATGACATATAAAGTGCCTTCCCACTATCCTCGTTTCGACATATACCAAACCATCGCTAACACGCCTCCACCCTACGGACGCACGCCCTCACTAACGCTCGAGTACTCCTGATCTGAATCGGTTAGATAGCACTCGTGCTTTTAGTGGACACCTAGAACAAGTTGGTTCGTTTTATGCACAAGTTTCTAATCATACGTTCCACTCTATTTCGAACAATAATCACTATCAAGTGAGCCCGAGTCACAGCCTAGTATTTTGGGAGTTGAAATTTAATAATATCCTCTTTCTTCGATTCTCATGCGGTCCGGCGATAAAGTAGCAACACCATTAAAGCTTTTTTAATGCAACCAACATCAATTATTATCATGTAATAACTGTAAAAAAAAAAAAAAAAACGTTGTTTACTTCCATTCATGGTATCCATCTGACGTTCATTCATTTACTCGTTTTAATAACTCATTTTTTATTTACATTTTCTATGCAACGATACCATGTATAGGAATAAACTCTATAAACTGTGGCTATTATTATTATTCTTTTTTCTTTGTGTTTACAACGGTAACCACGTCAATTCATAAAACTTTACAGCTTACTTTATGCCAATATTCTTTACCGTTTTCCAATAAACATTGTACTTGTTCAATATTTCCTGTATGACAAGCCAGCAATAAACGTTTCTCGTTATCCATTCATCAAATGAATTAAATCTCATGCACATTATGTGCCTGTGAAACTACTATCATTAATCAACACACCAGTTTTAAACTAAACACCTCCATAAACTTTGGTGTACACACACACACAGTGTTCGTAGGTTTCCGAAAGAAAATTTCCCTCGAGTAACAAAAAATTTCCCTTTTCCTAATAAATTTTCCCTAGTTTCTTGATTATCAAATTCGATGGCAGATGTTATGTGGTAAGATTCATTAAAGGAAGCGGCAACCACATTTGTTTTATTCATTTGCTTTTTGTTTCTATTTTTTTTACCATTTCCTTCATTTTTTACATGAAGTACACATGAAGTACACACAAACACACCCAGCCAACAATGAACTTAAATTATGCTACTTTGAACAGACTCTCTCTCACACACATACACAGTAGCGGATCCAGGATTTGATCAAGGAAGGGGCTAAACCATAGTTTGCCGCTTTATCCAGCATAAAGCATAATTGAAGCCCATTTTATCCATTGTATACCAGAGCGTCAAGGGTGGCTATAGCAGGGGCGGATCCAGGACCGACTTCTGGGGGGGGGCGGTGGGTTGTCATACTGCTACTTTTAAGGGCTCCAAAGTTTGGTATGGGTTTTATTTATATATATAAAATAAGAAAGTTTCCTCTTATGGGGGGAGGGCGATCGCCCCGATCGTCCCCCCCTGGATCCGCCCCTGGGCTATAGCCCGTATAGACACCCTTGGATCCCCTCCTGTACACACATACTTACATATTTGCTCCGTGGCTAAGCGGTTAGCGTACGCGCCTTTGCGTGTGAGTCCCGGGTTCAATTCCCGGGGGAGCTAATGTGGTTCCAATTCCATGTTAATCAGAAGATCCTGTATCATACAGCCTCGCTACTGAAACGGACGTTAAACTCAACATCAACTCAACATACACAAACTATTGCTATTGTGTTCGTTTATTACTTAAAACCAAAGAAAAATTAAACATTTATATTGGTCAATAAGTCAGCGTATTTCCCTGGATTTTTCTCGTTTTTACAAAAAATTTCCTTTTTCCCTTTCTGCTAAATATACCTATGAAATTTTCCTAGATTAGGGAAATCTCCCTCAAACTACGAACACTTTGCACTAAGGCCTTTTCTAAATTTAAATTTTATTCGCTCCGTATAACCGAATTACATTTTCGTACTCACAACCACTGGTATGTTAAATAAGGATTTGCAACAACGCATCGCAAAATTATCGTTTTATTTTAATATAATCGGAATAGAAGTGATAATTATTTTACATATGATTTGCGATCCATTCCTCTGCGTTAATCTCTGGAGATTTTCCGAAGGTTGTTACGGAATGTTCCCCATGATATTATAATTTATTTAGGCCTTAAGGTAGCGGTTCGTGTTAAAGAAAATCAATTTGCAATAATTGGCATAATACACTCCTTGTTAATTGCCTTACCAAGTAATGAACACGTTGAGGAAATAGCAGCATTGTAACTACGATGTGACAGGTCTTGTTATTTATTTGACGTAACAAATGAGAGTAAAGAATATGTAGGTTTCATTTGGGTTTATTCTTGAATATATTAAAGTGATACTATATTTATTCCTCTGATGTAGGTAATTCACTTACGAAGTGACAAGTTTTCGAATGGGTGATGAGAAAATTGGGGAAGAAGTTCTCCCAAAAGAATGAACTTGAAATTCGTGCTAGCTTGAATATGAACCCCTAATAAACCGCAGATACTTCTGTAGCGGAATGGCTTAAATGGAGGATTTGTAGTTTACAAATCTGCGTTCGAACCTAGGTGATGCAATTTGCTTTTATTTATGCACTGTTACAAAGGAATAGGAGAGAATTGGTACTCCTTAACGTTGAATACTGAAACTACACTTCGGCGAAGGACGTTCTTGGTTGAAGAGGGGACAGGGCGGGGACACGTTCACAAACGTCAGGATGGACATTTCTGACAAAGATATATGCGATGGTGGGTCCTGGGGGTCCGGACCTCCCCCGAAATCCCGACTATTTTGTAATTGAAATAAAAGAAACAAGAGCGTGGGAATCAGAAATTGCCATTGCATACTTATATATAGTACAGATGGTTTTAAAAGAATATCGTAACATTTAGGAATTATACAGTATAGTATACTTGTTTGTAGTTGAGTTAGTGCACCAACCGCGTTGGTTTAATAATACTGTTTGTTTTGGTTTTCCTCTTTCATGAATTTTGTTTTAAATATATTTGTGTGCCTTTTTTTATGCAAATACGGTATAATGTTTTGAAGCACAGACTGTCCTATATCTAACAATCAATTTATTTTCGTCTTATTACCCCAGGGGTAAAATTGGATCTGAGAAGGTAAAGGGCGGTAGCTAGCGGCATGACGTCACGCCGTCCCCTGCCTATCGTTGCCCATTGTACTTTTTAGTAACTGGGAGACGCCGTACATATTTTTGGAGGTGGGAAGACGGCATCCCCTCGCGTTTCCCTCACTTTTACCCCTGAAAAGATACACCAAATCAACAACATTAAAAAAAAAAAAGGCGACAGCTTTTCGAAATTTTAAAACGGGGTAGAAACATTTTCTTTATGTTTAATTTCTTGGATTTAAAATCAAAATATAGGTATTTCTCAAAAAGTTTTCTGTTTGCTGTGAACCTAATGATTTGTGATTATAGAATATTGCAAGCATTATTATTAATTTATAAGCCCCATAAAGCCAACAAGGAGTAGCTGTGCCGCAGTGGCAGCGTTACGGTTTCGTATTCGGGAGGTCCGTGGTTCGATCCCCGAGGCCAGCCATCGTGACAGGTTATTTCACGGTTTCCCTCAGGCAAATGTTGGGATGGTACGTTCTTTATCGGCCGCACTTCCTCCTCTAATTCCTTCTTCCTTTCCTTCCTCGGTTCCTTTTTCCGTTTGTGTGCTCGCCGAGGGACGTCATCTTTTAGTCACGTGAAGGGCTGATATAGCCAAACTTGCTGAAGGGCCTATAAAAATTCTAATCCTATCCCATCCACAAAGTCGATGGTCTTATTACTAATTGGTGACACTTTGTAACAATTTTTCAGTGTACAATTATTATTTACAGAGTTGAAATTTTGGTTCACGTGATATTTGTGTTTGGATTCACCATCGTTGCTTTACGAACACAACAGAAAGCAAAATGAACACTGCTTAAGTTCTCGGAAGGAGCACTCAGTTTACACATTAACGATCGCTTGAATCCCCTAACTACCCTAATCACGTAACGTTCACTTAGGCCATGTAGCATAAAGTGCTAAAATCCGTACATTAGTCTGACGTTGAAGTAAAAGAATTAACTTAGCGTTACTAAAACGTTTGCTGCAGTGGCGGCGGTTGGGCGTTAAAAGTGGGGGGCAAGACATGATCTCAATATTTATATATCAATGTTAGTTTTCCTGATTTCTTCTAACATTTTGTTTGACGAAAGATTGTATAACTATTAGGATACTCTCTTTTCCAGTTAAAATACCGTATATCGTGTTTCATATTTTTTAAAGTAAATTGGCAACGAGCCCTTAGTACTCTTAAACAACGAAGGTGTAAGAAGAGATTTTATTCCTTGTTCAAGAACATTTTAAAATTCTGTCTGGAAAATTGTGTGATCAGATTAGGGGCCTATTTAATAACAAATGTGCAAAACAAATAAACAGAAAAAATAATATTAATCGAATAATAATGAAAAATGAGGCTTGTTTTGCAAAAGTTATATTGAAACCGGGGATTAATGAACAACTTATATTTTTAATTCCACACATGCTATTAAATGTATGTTATTTCTCTTAGAAAGATGGTAAATACTAGAAGCATATGCTGCGACATTTAAAGAAGTACTTTTGCAGTTTCCGAAAGCATGTTCGTTGAATGTACAGTTTTCACTTTCTTGGAATACGTACATCAAATCTCAACAATACTTAGAATCACTCCAGTTATACAAAATAATCCTAAAACATAAAATTATGTTGAATTTACTAAATTTAATTGTATATACAAAATTGTATATATACACCCCATAACTCGTATATTACACTGCAAACATTGCCGCGCCTTTGATGTGGGAAACCCGGGTTCGATTCCTGGCGGGAGCTCATGTGGTTCGTATTCCACGTTAATCAGTAGGTCCTTCTCTCATATAGCCTCACTGATGAACGGGATATTAAACTCAAAAAAATCAAATCAAAATATTCCTTAGTATTAGAAAGATGAAAAGACATTTTAGGAACTTTCGATTTTTGTGCAATTAAAGAATAACTTGTGATTCACAAGTTGTGAAGGACTTCTTTTTTGTACGAAATGTTATTTCAATATGTACCAAAGCGGCTGACTAACATATTGAGCCCTTATAAGAAGAATGAAAATACACTCGAATTATGGCGCTCCAATATTTTAATTTTTGAGCCATTTTTCGTAGTAATTAAAACGCGATTCATGTAGCTTTCTTAACTGAACCGGAAGACAACCAAAGTAGTAGGATAGGGGAACATATCTGAAGAAAATGGTAATTGAAGTAATTAGTTTTTCTAATTGAACTCATGAAAGAATATGACGTATGTAATTGAAATCACGATGGGGTATGACGTATGTAATTGAAATCATGAAAGAGTATGACGTGTGTAATTGAAATTATGATTGCGTACGGTGTATGTAATTGAAGTAATTAGTTTTTGTAATTGAAGTTGTGAAAAGAGTATGACGTATGTAATTGAAGTGATAACGCGTGGCAGATGGTGCCGCTGGCGCCATTACTGTCTGACCGTAATGCGAGTTCCCTTTATACTTTTTCCGCCCGTCTACTTTGTATATTACCGATTGCCGCACTGTATTGAATGTTAGCTTTCCGCTGGCGCCATTACCGTCGCGAGTTTTTTGCCCGCCCGCTTTGTATATATGCCGCTCGGTAGCCACGGACGCTAATGGTATTTTGCAACACTTTGTATGTTTACCCGATATTTTAACTTAAGTAAGAAGAGAAAGTTTACTTACCTTTGATAATATTCCGCCGCTGGCTATTTTTTTGGTTGCTGCCACTGCTTTATTGATGATGTCATTTTTTATGACGTAGAAGAACTTGTTGTGCGAACAAACAAATATTGCGATACCGCATTTGTAATTTCATGTATTAGGATATATTTATAACCTTGGTTGACTTTTTTGATTCAGATTATTATTAAACTTAATAAAATAATAATTCATTGAGTGAATATATGAATTTGATATTGTAATTTTATGAAAAGTATAAATATTGTGCCTTTATTAATATTCTATTTTTTTATACATATGAAGCATATGAATTCTTCCTTTATCTAATACAGAATACACATACTTTAGTATAATGTACACAAATAAGTTTATATAATAGTATGTGAAGCATATGTATTCTTCCTTTATCTTATACAGAATACACATACTTTTTTGCATTAAGTACCTTTTAATTTTATAGGATGTAGAAATTAAAGGCATGAATATAGTTTAAAAAAATTTTATTGTAAAAATAATGACAAAATATTATATATAATAAAAAATTGCAAATATAATAAAATGTAAAATATATAATAAAAATTAAAATGTACATATATAATAAAAATAAAAAAATTGAATATATATAATAAAAATAAAAATGTAGATATATAATAAAAATAAAAATGTAGATATATAACAAGTGTTTGAATATAATGATATATAACAATTGATTAATATAATGATATATACAGTGTTCTATTGATTGTTTGTATTTGATTAACAAAACTAATTTAATATTTGAAATATGGTATTTACGTTATATGAAAAAAAATATTTACAATATATAAAATCTACAATATATAAAAACTATTTACAATATGAAAAATCTATTTACAATATGAAAAAAATCTATTTACAATATATAAAAACTATTTACAATATGAAAAATTATTTACAATATATAAAAAACTATTTACAATATGAAAAAAATCTATTAGCAAAATTTGTATAAAAATCTATTTACAATATATAATATATTATTTACAAAATGAGGGTGCGATGTGAGGGGTGCAGATATGTTATAAAGATGATATAATATCCAGTACTTGTGAATGCAAGAAAGAAATCAATGATGTGAATAATTATATGCTATATCCGAGGCAGTATAGCAATGTTTTGCGGAATTGCCATAGTCATTTCCTACCATTCATACAATTAATGTATATACATTATTTACAATACTATTTACATATTTACAACACATTCACTCTTGTTTTCATTCATACACTCCTCACAGAACAAGACTTTGCCTTCGATAACCGTATGGAATACTACGGTAATCTGTTTCACTGTCAGGGTTTAGTCTTTGTCGCTTATTATTTACTTTACGGTGTGTCTTTACCTGTGTTTTAGAGACAATAGAAAACCCAGCCTTACGCACAATCCTCCCTGGAAACTTTAACTCTTTTTTTTTCAATTTTGTTTTGAACTAATTTGTAAAAATGATCAAAATTAATTTCCTGCCGCGTTCTACTGTCCAAAGTGATACCCCGAATTTTATACACATAATCAAATTTTCCCGTCCCAATTTCTTTCATTCTATACGCATAATTTTTAGCCCCTAATCCAATAAACATATCGATTTTCTACCCTTCTGGTACTTCATTAGTTAGTTCTCCCAGGTAGGATCCGATTGTAAGATTGGATTCTCTATTTCGTTGTTGTATAAACATAATGCTGTCTGTGTCACAATATAATATGGCTTCGGGCCCTACAGCAGTCAATAGGTCATGAAGACGAAGTCTTGCCCACGATGTGATGAACGAAGCAAGCACGACATTTGAAAACTTCCATGGTTTATTTTCGCTTTCAATGTCTTTGTAAGTGATTAGGAGATGACGTTGACCAATGGGTGTTACTGTTTGTACTTCGTATTGCGGTGACAGCAGGTACGTCAAAAGTCTTTCCGGAGTGTCAACGACTTTTGATTGTGGAAGATCGGTTCTCTGTCCCCATTTTCCATAAAGCGAGTTGAGGAATATCTTGGAGATATACCTCAGACCCGGGTTCGTTCTAATATTATTGTAATTTAACTGTATGCCTTCGTGGGCATGATACTCCTGAATGTATTTTTGTTTATCTCCTTCGCTTTGACATGATGCAGGAAAACCTGAAGCCTCCTGCTTCATTTGAAGGAAAGAATTCACATAGTCTTTAAACAGACTACGCGAATTTTCTTCCTCACCGCCAACCAGGTTAAATTCCCAAACTTCCTTTATTTTGAGTATCTTATATCCGTTTTGAAGTGCTCTATGCAATTCTGGGGTGCAGAATGTGTCAGTAATAGCACGATCATTTTCACAATGCAAACACTCGGTAACACTTTCTTCCTCCATACATGTGCGACATAAACCGAAAAGTAATCGACCATGTGCAACATATGGCAAGATCGGAAAGAATAATTCACTTGGAGGCAAAACGGTACATTTAACTATACCATGAATACTTTCCACTTCTGGAAAGTCCGGCCCCCTATGAATTTTTGGCGCACCCACTGGCAACGGTTTACGAGCCATTACCCAGGGGTAGAGACTAGTAACGTCCAGATACTGAATATACTCCTCATTAGTACATTCATACAAGGCATTAAAGCATTCAGTTCGTCCACCATTAAATCCGTGCTTGGGAACCAAATGATCAACAAGATCATTACACTGAGTTTTAATAAACTCCTGAATGGACTTGTCGCACTTCACCTGGTTATCCCATTCACACTCCCATTTCTCAACAATGTTGAAATTACGTTCTTTTAAATATTGGGATTTAATAGTGGTCGCTTCGTACTTTTGCTGCATGGTTGTACGATGGGGTGAGGATGCGTCAAGTTGTTCGTAGCGCATATCAGGGTAACAGGTTAGGCACCCGTGGAAAAAACACCCATGAAACTCATAAACAGTATTACTAGATGGCTCATACCCATCCACCTTGTATTTTCCAAATCGTCTTTCGCCTCCATTTCCTGAATGTTGAATTACAGTACCTCTTGTTTTGCTCATATACCGCAACCATTGCAAAGCTTTTACACTTTGCCGATCGCGGTAGTCAAATCCAAGAGGCGGAATAATCGCAATTGACTCTTTGGGTAAATACAAAGTGCAGTATGTAAGCATAGCAAGACTGGCTATGGTTCCGGATGAAATGAAACACTGGATTCCGCCAGTTTTCTCCTCTACCATATCCGAAAACTTGATAACCGCTTCTGCTAAAATTTTCACATCATTGCGGCAATACTCCTACATTTCCTTTTGCAGATCATACTGCTCGCCACTTGCAGCACGTTCTTGGTTCCAGGCGATTAATTGTTGTCGTTCTTCCGGAGCACGATTTTCAGGATTAAAATACTTAATGTCCGGAATTTTGCCTACATAATTTTGATTACTTGGTGTATTGAACAAGTATGGGAAATCTCCCTTCTTTAAATTTCCAGAAAGACCTAATGATTTTGGGAGTTTTGATAATTTCACCCCCATATAAAGAAATGTATCGCGAAAGATTAAATGATTACCGACCCGCAACTCGGTAATTTTGTGCCCCGTCATTGTCATTGATGGTGTAAAATGTTGGGTTTCAATGAGATTTTTAAGACAGAAATGGATATCATAGCGTGATCCATTATGGCTCAGTACAATTGTACGTTCGAACTTCGGACGAGATATTAACACAAAGTTAATAAACTCATCGATGTTCTTAAAAGAAAACTCGCGTTTTCCATTTTCATTTCCACATTCAAAGCATGGTATGTCTAAACTGCTACCCTTACACTTGTAGCAAATCAATTGCGCGCAAACAAGATTTACTATATGCTCCTGTTCGTTCTCAGTATTCATATCTAGAAGCATAGTCTCTACATCAAAGATTATATACAAATACTTTTCTACCCGGTTAAGTTGTTGGTTCTGCACATAACATACATGGTCACGTTCAACATGCTTATAGCATGATTTACACAAACGTTCCCCGCATTTATGCACAGAATTATGCCGGCGTCTCAAATCAAACATAACACCACATTCATCACACACCCTAACCGTATCGCATACAGTCTTGCCTCGTGCACTTACATCTTTGTGATTGTCAAAACATTCACTTGTCGGAAACAATCTATGGCAATCATCGCATTTTCGTTGCATATCAGAGGTCGATAACTCGTGGTACTTTTCACAATATGTGCACTTAAATTCACACTTATGAAAAATACTGGATTTATTGTACCCCTGCAAGCAATGATCACAAAATCCGTCGGTTCCCAAAAGTTTACGTACACTAGTTATCAGTTGGTAGTGATTATCTTCATATAAAATGTAAATTTGCTTACCACCCTTAATTCCCGGATATATCACATAAAATTCTCGTGTCATTTGATTCCTTTCGTACACAATGATCTGATACTTAGGTGCGAGGTGGTTTTGTATTTTTTTCACGTCGTTTAAAGTACACCCATTTTGATCTGCAGCGTTTATTCCTAGTTTTATAGCTAATTTCCTTGCCTGTTTCAACAATCGTTTTGGGTTTTTTTTCAATTGATATACCTGTTCATACCTTTGATCAACTCTTGCCATCCCAAGAATTACACTCTTTGGGAGGCAGTACACATCCTTTTCCATAGGAAGTAATTTATCTTCCAAGAACTCACCCAATGGAAGATATTTCTTAATGGTTCGTTCACGTTTTCTTCCTCTTCCCTTTCGGAGATGCACACTATGCACCTTAAACGTAACGTCACCTCCAATTAGGAACTCCTCTTTACTGTTGAGGGTATTTTCCACTATGGAAAAGAGGACCTCAGGGTTCAATTCCGATTTTTTGCGCCATGACAAATAAATTGGTTTATTTAACTTCGAGGCACTGCTCTCGATAGTTATACCTACAAAGGTGTTCTTGTCAACATCCTTTAATGTATGGGTCATTACAAAATCAAACAGATTTCGTATATATTTTTCCGGATCTTCGATTCCATTTGAACCCATACACTTAATAGTTAGCTCTGTCCCCTTTAGCCCGAAGTATGCATAATTACGGGATGTACTCCTTACAATCTTAAAATTTGGCACACCCGTACCATCCATTGTCTTAGGCACATTTTTAGAACTCACAGAACCAGATCCCACTAAGTTTATAGGTCCACCAGAACTTGCAGAGCTTGGCCCTGGCAAGTTTATAGGTTCCCCAGAACTCATAGAACTTGATTCTGCTAAGTTCACAGGATCACCTAATAGTTCAGCAGCACCTTCAGCAAATAAGCCATCTGTCTTACCTGCTAATATCAACTGCTTGAACTTTTCGCAAGCCTGATTTTTTATATCATCTTTGCGGAAAAATCCTATCCGATAAAGATCGCTGATATCGGTTGCGGATTTACACCCTGCTAAAATAACATTCTGCACACCCTTAAAATGGTGTAATAGCGCACGTAATAAACTATCATATTGCTCATTATACACACGCACCCCCTTGGAATGATAATTTTCTATTAGCCTTGTCCAAGTATAAAATGTAACTTCGGGTGCCTCAGATCCAAATTGCATTTGAAGATCCAACAGATTTTCTGCCTCCTTAATTAATGCCATATGTGCCATCTGTAATCAAATATATGTTCAAGTAAATTCACAGTATTTTTCACGCACAACGATAATTGTAAATCACAAATTCAGTTTCAAGTTTACCGACAATACACTTGAAAGCTTATCGATAATTGCACTAATATTTGCCGTTAACTATAATAATAAATCTTCTCGTGACTTTTCTTTCAGTTTACCGAACACACTATTTAACTTTATCGGTAAATTCTTCAATAGTTTCCGCTTTCACCAGTTTACAGTTTGCCGTAATAAAATTTTCTTCATGCTAATTGCACCACGTAGTATAAACCAGGAACGTCTTCACAATTTCAATAATTCTTCACTACCGACTGACCGCTCAATTTTACTTAACTTATATACACGAAAATATTGTAAATTCCACACGAAGTTTTCCGAACATTAACGAAATTTTCCGAAGATTGCCGAAAATACCAATCCTATACTAACACTGTTTATTGAAAATATAATTAAATGTTTATCAACAGATCCTGATAACTATAACTCCGTAAGTTTTTCACTTTACAGAACCGGTAAATCCACTCACAGTTTTTGATAACACTAAATGACAAAATCCTGTAATATTTATCTAACTGTTTTACAATTGCAGCACACAACGTACAAACAGGAACGTCCTCTATACTGATTCGCCGCGGCTTGCTGCGCCGTATTTATACTTTCGGAAATGTAATATCGTACCCAAACGCATTTAGTTTGTAATATCGTACCCAGATACATTTACTTTAAAGTCTCGTACCCAATCGTGTTCAGTTTGTAATCTCGTACCCAAATAATTTAGTTTGTAATCTCGTACCTAGACGACATAAAATATTTTCTAAAGTAATAATGTTATTTTACAAACATGTATTATTTAAAGTTATGTGACGTTCTCGAAGTTTCCCGAATTTAACCGAATGTTTCCGAATATTTAATTTTACGGGCAATAATATTTTCATATTTGAAAAAATGAACATATCTGATGTGAACATTCCAAAGAATAAAAAATCATTTCAAAATAACACTGGCAATAAAAAATCCAAGTAGTAATAAACAGAAACACAAATTAATAAAAAATAACATAGTAAACAAAGCATATCAAAGAAGAAATAGTTTAGCAAAAAATCAATTAAGAAACAAGGTTAGAAAAAAGGTTTAGAACAGTTTATGACCCAAAGCATCAGAACTTTATCAGACAAACAATATAGCAGAGATTTAAAGAATATAGATAATTAATCAATATAGGTTAGCAAAACCATATTTAATTTAGCCAGTTATTAAAACAAACGATAGCATAGAAATAGCAGATTTTAAAGATAATGCAATTTTATTCAACAAAGAATAGCAAAAGATAACATTAGGATAGTTAATTATTAGAAATCGTAGTTAAAGGCCATCCAACAACAACATAACGAAGACATTAATAGAATAGCAATAGTATAAAAATTAGCAGAGAATAAACAAACTTGAAACCAAATAAGAAAAAAAGAAGAATGGTTAGGAAAAGTACATTTAGTTTAAAAAATTATTTAGCAGTTTACAACTTTTAACAAGTTTCGAAACATTTAACAATTATTTTTTACACAAATATTTATTGGATCCCAACAAAGTTGGTCAGAGCTTATTTTAGTACACTCACATATTATTCGAACATGTTATACATGTAAACGAATAAAATAATTAGAATCATAGATTGTTCAGAGCTTCACTTCATAGGAAGCGTACGAATTAAAATTGTAAAATATCATAAAATGTATAAGTAAACAAAACTAACACACACACATTAAATATTTTTTCTGATAATGTAGTTTTTATAATACAATTTTTTAAATTCTGTTTTAATGTATTTTGTAACGCATTATTTATTTATTACTAAAAATATTATTCACTTGTAATGTTAGTTTTCATTAAGTAAGTGTTAATAATATTTGTATCTTTTACTTTGATAGCCATTTATATTCTAACTGATAAAATGAAGAATTTCTTGTATTAGTAAAACTTTTTCATATTTCTAATTTACTTGTGTCGATACTTTGAAATTGTTATACGTATAAAAATGTATTTAGATTATACAAAATTAAAAATACAAGTTAAAAAAACAATGATGCAATTTTAAAATTAAAAAATGCAATGCGTAAACAAAAATTGTAACTTTGAAAAATAAAAAATGTTTGAAAAAATTTTTCTGCACACGTTCATAAAAGTTCAGTTAATTTTGTTTTTATAAGTTAATTGTAAACGTTAATGTTTTATTTTCAATTGACATTAAATTCTTGCAATGCAATTCTTTATATGTTTACATGAAACTTTTGCAAAATAAAAAAAATGCAAAAAAAACTAATTAAAATTTAAATGAGTTGCAAACGAAAATATAATTTTACATGATCTTAAATATGCATTAAGTTTGTGTACTTAAACACATGTAAAGTTAATTTACTCAAAATTATTTGTGTCTTTAATTATATACTCTTTATATTATAGTTTCATTAGATTAAAATATTGTTTTTATTAATTCATTTATGTAAGTAACAAATATTTTATTTCTATTTAACAAAAAATGTATATGAACACTTACCGCCGCTGGTAAGACAGGAAATCCTTATCTAAATGTTCTTAGATGTCAAATAAAATATGAGAAGTGGTAAATTCACACTTGAGGATGAAACACTTGAATGCTGTAAGAATAAAGAAAGACAATATTACTTTACATGAAACATTATAAAAATTTGAAAATGTGTAATACTAAACTGTAGAAATTAATTTGCAAAAATTTAACTATGTTGCATGCTACAAAAAATTTTTAAGTGGTGTTAACAAACTGCATGCTAAAAAATGTTTAAGTGGTGTTAACAAAACTGCATGCTAAAAAACTTAACATGTGTATTGCGAACAAAAAATAAATTCAAAGAAAATTGTACGTAAGAAAAATTTATCAGCTGTTAACAAAAAAAATGTATGTTGTAAACGGAAACATGTTACAAACTTTATGTTGTGCAAAACAAATGCAGGTTCTCAAAAAATAAGTAATGCAAAATAATTCTTTCATAAAGTAACCTGCATGTTACAAACTGTTACAAATAATGCACGCTATGACAAATGAAATAATGCAAAATAATTCTTTCAAAAGTAATCTGCATGCTACACAAGCTCAGAGCAGCTACGCTGTGAACTTGTAAATAATTCGTTTGCTGAGCAAACTCCTTGTTAACTTTAATTTGATCGCTTCTTATTAATTTAACCTCTCGTAATAAATTACTCGAACACTTACAGTGTGAACTTACAAAAAATTTCTTAAGCACAAACTATTATGTAAGTTACCAATGATACTTACTTTACTTCTGTGAAGTGCGATACTTTGGAATTCTGAATTCCGCTGCAACTTTTACTGCAATTAGCTGCCTGCCCTGAAACAATGAAACATTACTAAGTAACACTTGTAATTTATTTTCCTAATCATTTTTTTAATTGGTTCTTATTAATTTAACCTTTCGTAATAAATTACTCGAACACTTCATGTGAACTTACAAAAAAAAAATTCTTATCTTTTACCGATCACTTGGTACACAAGCTCAGAGCAGCTACGCTGCGAAACTTACAAAAAATTTGTTATTTTTTATTGGTTCGTATGCCAAAGCATACTCCTAAGAACACTTACAGTGTGAACTTACAAAAATTTCTTATCTTTTTATTATTTCGCTTCTTTTTTTTATTGGTTCGTGTTATTTAAAATAACACTCGTTTTTAAAATAAGAAGCTCAGAGCAGCTATACTGCGAAACTTACAAAAAAATCTTATTTTACTATTTCGTATTATTTTCAATAATATTCTTGCACCAACATAAATGGTCTATTTAAGTACAAAAGGAATAAAAAATACCTTTGGTAGCAGAAAATATCTTGCTCCTCTGGTACTTTTGGGTGGTACTTCTCGATACTTTTTAGTACTACAGCAGTAATAATGGTATTGCCACAAAAGGGTAACCTAAAATATAACGTAACATATGTTAGAACATATGTTGTAGTATAAAACCTTATACCTAACTATATATCTATATTTACATTAGAGATATATCTATATCTACAACTATAACTATATCTATCTATATCTATCTATCTATAACTATATCTATAACTATATTTATATATATCTATATCTATAAGTATATCTAACTATATATCTATATCTATATATCTATAACTATATCTATAACTATATTTATATATATCTATATCTATAAGTATATCTAACTATATATCTATATCTATCTATATCTATATATCTATATATAGCTATATATATCTATCTATATCTATAACTATATCGATATCTATCTATATCTATAACTATATCTATCTATAACTATATATTTATATTTACATTAGAGATATATCTATATCTATCTTATATGTTAGTATAGTATATGGTATGCCTTATATAAGATACAAGAACATGATATTGAGTATATCTAAAGATATATATTTCTGAAATATGTATAAATCATTTGGTTCTGTTAGAATTAAATTTTCAAATATCAGTACTATAAGATACTAGGAAGAGGTGGCAGGAAAAAGGCATACAGGAGATGTCAATGGCGTTTTGATAAGTTACGAGAAATCTAAAGGAAACATTTATAAAAAGTCTACGAAAACAGAGTACAAAAAAAACAATACAAAGAAAAAAACAAAGGCAAGCATAAGAAGAAAACATGCATAATGACAAAACAACAAATTTGGATTATACACAAACAGAAAGCTTCTGCTATATACAGAAAGATAAAAGACATATAATAGCTAATGTCAAATAGTTTGGGTTAGGTTAAAGAAGTTATAATAGAATAACAGACAATCATCTTGAAAAAATACAAGTAGTAGTGCTAATAATAGTAAATAGCAGTAGAAGCCAAGCAAGAAAAATACTAAACACAATAAAATACCAAGCAACCATTTTAAGAAATATATAATGCTAACACAATAAGGAACCCATACACCACTCTTAAAATCATCTACAGAGAGGCGCACAATTGGAAATTCTAAGAGACATCTAATAATAGAATTGGTAACAGACATATAATAGCAAACAGGGAGGCAAAAACTTTTCAAATAGCTTAAGCTTAGTTTAGGATAGGAAAAAACTTGAGTATGCATTAGTTAAAAGCACCATACTGGTTTAGCATTAATTAAGAACTAGCAAACTAATTAGTTAGCAAGTAAAAGCAGGACATGAGCTTAAGTTTAGAGTTTAGGAAACATTTAAAGCTTAGTTGTTGTTTTGTATGGCTGCAAAACACTGTCACTTACTCTGAGGGTAAAACATAAACTAAAAAGTATTTGAAAACAAGATCCTAAGACGAATATTCAGTCCTCGGAAATGGAAAATGGCGGAACTACATAATTTATATGGTTTACCCAACATTGTTAGGATCGTCAAGTCTAGGTGGGCAAATCATGTAGCTAAAATGGAAGAACGCTTTCAAACTCTTGACTGGAAGACCAGTCGGAAAACAACCATTAGGAAGACCTAGGCGCGGCTGGAAGGAGAATATTAAGATAGATCTCGCAGAGATTGGAATACAGAGTAAAAATTGATGCAAGAATAGAAGTCAGTGGAGAGCTTCTGTGAACATCCGGGTTCCATAGGCCATAAAGTTAGTTAAAGCTTAGTTGCGGACAAAATCTTAAAAGTTTAAAATAATTCAAAACAAATTATTCAGATCATGACCGTATTGGTCTTTATTGTAAGTCATTGGCAATTGACGAATGAGGCAAAGCACAAATACAATAAATTAAATTTAGTTCAGTACAATAACAACAGGAATAAAAGTAGCGGCAGCAAAGTAAAAGAGGAAATCATGTAGTACAATAAACAAAAAGAAAATATTTAGCGATCCATACCACGGAGTCGTTGAAGGACAGATATATTACATAACAAGTAAAGGTGGGTGGGCAAAATGAAGAATATGTTAGCTACAGCATAGTTGGAAAATCCAAAGAAAAGCGAATCAGGACGTAATTTATGTAAAATTGGAAGCCCATCAAAATTAGGGTACCACACAATAAGTTGGAATAGCTTAGGTTAAGACAGGTTACATAAAATAAGTCGTCAGACTCAAGCAAGAGAAGATACTAATCTGTAAGAGATGGCTTATTAATGGAACTTTACTTAGTTTTTTACCTACTTCATCATATTATTCTATAAAAAGAGATAGACATACATGAAAAAAAGAGAATATTCAATAGAGATAAACCAAGGAAAGAAAGAGACAATTTAAAAAGCCGATCAAGGAAAAAGTAAAATAAAAAATAGGTACAAATAGTACAAAAGGTGAAATAGAAATCTAATAGCATTCTGCATAGAGCAAATAGGTAAAAATAATTAGAGAAAAAACACAAAGAAAAGAAACTTTGATTAGAAAAAAAGGGCATACATGCAAAGAAAGAAAAAAGAGACATACATGCAAAAGTTTACATGGTAGTAGAAGAAAAAAGGTTAGATTACAAGCGGAACAAAGAAATAACCACAAAACAACAAGCAGTAGCCGATATTCGATAGTTCACACAACCAATAGGAGTAGTAATAGTAGTAGCAGTGGTAGTACTAATAGAGTATTAGTAGCAGTAATGATGGCAATACTAGTAGTAGTAGTAGTAGTAGTAGTAGAATACTAATAGTAGTAGTGGCTAACAGTGGTAATACTAGTCTGTAATAGTAGTAAAGGTTGTAGTAGTAGTAGTAGTAGTAACAGTAATAGTAGTAGTAGTAGCAGTGGTAGTACTGGTAGAATACTAATAGCAGTAGTGGCTAACAGTGGTAATACTAGTCTGTAATAGTAGTAAAGGTTGTAGTAGTAGTAGTAGTAGTAACAGTAATAGTAGTAGTAGTAGCAGTGGTAGTACTGGTAGAATACTAATAGCAGTAGTGATGGTAATACTAGTAGTCGATAGTATTAGTAGTGGTAGTGCTGATAGAGTATTAGTAGCAATAGTGATGGTAATACTAGTAGTAGTAGTAGTAGTAGTAGTAGTGGGAGTAGCAATAGTAGTAATACTAGTACTAGGGGGTAGTACTGGTAGAATACTAGTGGCACTAGCGGCGGGGACAGTGGTAATACTAGTAGTTGGTAATAGTAGTAGCGATAGCAGTAGTACTAATAGTAGTAGTAGTAGTAGTAGTGGGAGTAGCAATAGTTGTAGTAATAATAGGAGTTCATGCAGCTTCAACGATCGTGTGTTTTTACATATATAAAGTATCTGTAATTCAGAACTTAGTTACTTAAGAACCCAAGGTAAATACATATGTAACGGCCTCAACTAATACAGATTTACTTTAAATTAGATACTTTCTGTTACATATACATTAAGTTTCCATATACGTAGACTCTCATTGGGTAAGCATTTATCTAATGTAGGGTTCCAGGGTAAGCATTTTACTTTGAACTAAATTAGTGACTATTTATAAGAAAAAGGGATGCCTAAATTTAATCATTATTATTGTTAGCATCAAAATGAGTCTTTACAATGTATCAGCTATATTTTCTAACAATATCAATAACTTGGTCCTATTTGCAAATATAAGTTGAACAAATAATGAACCGGTTTTTTCTTAGTTTCGCATGTGTCAGTGTCTTGAACAATAGTATTCACATTGAATTGAAACAAGTGTTTCTGCTTCTATTATTCATATTGACTACTCCTCATACTTTCACGAATATTAACAGCGTACAGTTCTTTCGCCTCTGATTATATTGAAATCTTCTAATTAAATGCGTATCCTACTTATAGTTAAAATTGCGTCCATTTAACTCGAATGTATGCCATACTCAATAGTAAAATTGTTGGGGGCAGTGCTATGAATTCTTGGTTCAACAAATCCTGTAGCGTTCTCATGACAAAAACAAGTGTTTTGTATAAATTGTAGTAAACAATCAGCGTAATCGTGGGTTTCCTGCCACTTTTTTATATACTATTTCAACAGCTTTCTTTGTAAAGCAAATCAATATAAAAATCATTTCTCATAAGGGACCGCGATGGTTCAGTGAGCCGGTGGGTGTAGCCGAGCGGTCTGAGGCGTTAGGCTGATAATTGTGAGGTAAAGCCAATTGGGGGTTCGAGTCCCTCTGTAGTAGCAAGGGTGGAATTTTAACTGTCCTCGATGTTTCTGTGTTCGTGTCCCTGTCGTGCCTAGTAGTTTGAAAAGTGGTTAAAGTAGGAAATAAGTCAGGAAGTTTAAAAAGTGGTAGAGCATTCACCTACGGTGTTTGGGGTCCCGGGTTCAAACCCTGCTCCCTCCAAGTAAACTTTGTAGTGGACAGCATCGTGTAAATGGGTTTTTTCTCGGTGTTTCCCGTTTCCTCCCACTTTCTTCATTCCACCTTTTTCATTCATTACTCATCATTACCGTCTCCTTTAGCCTAACCGGCATAACCGCGGGACTCAAAGATTTCATTTCATTTTTCATTTTCTCATAATCACCATAAACTGAAAGATACTGATCCTCTAACAAGTACATACAAAATTCCCTCTGCCCCAATCTTAGTGTCCGGTCTTAGTGTCCATGTCCGATCAAGTAATTTCATAACAATTTTAAATCTTATATAAATTGTGGTGGGACCCCACCCCGCCTTTGGCTTACATTTGAAAGAAAATTGGTAAGTATTTTTCGAAAGTCATAATTGTGGGACGCTAAACTAAAATATGTCATCTCAGTATAATAATAAATTTCAAAGAATAAGTTGAGATATGGTAGTATCCCTGGTTGTATGCAATCCAGCGGTACATAAGTGCTTATCTAGTCTACATAACATTTCAGGCACTTTTCTATTAAATATGTTTGGTATCGTTCCCTATATAGTTAAACCTGCTGTACGCTAAGCATTTTAAAAGTCAAAATATACAAGTTTCGGCATGTCCTCAAATAAGTCATTATCCAAGGTAGCCTAGAAATCTAAAATTCTCAATTCCAATTCTATATGTATTTCTGAGTATTGTCCTGAACATCCCACTAATCAACCTTACAAGTATTGAGGAGTGCTATAACATTTCTCGCCGGCATCAAATATTTTAAGGAAGCTAAAGACTCTATTTGTTAATTAAGAAATTTCATTTAATTTTTTTTGTCCATCTAAACATTTTCTCATTTGTATTATCAAACGGAAATAAATATAAAACAAATCGGGTACGGTAATATTCAAATATTACTGTAAACAAGGCTGCTAAAAAAACACAATTTATGTATACTGTTCAACTTATTTTACATAAATACGGAACTAATAGCTAATTTGATAATTCTGATATAAAATTATGATTCCAATAATAATATTGAAACTCAGTCGAGTACAAATCAAATTTAGTTTCAGGAAATACTAGTTTCAATAAAGTCAAATAATACGCTACAAACAAAATTCAAGAGTACTATAACTCGTTGTATCTGAAATTGTGTCTACGGACCCTGTAATCATCATTATTTCTTAATAAAATGTAATCTACAAACTAAAATACCGTGTAATTAATCTAAATACCAAATCAGTACAACTACTCCTTTATATAGTCTTAGTATTAATCAATTTGTCCTCATACCAAAATATTTCCTATATTTCTTTAATTGTGGGGAAATCAGTGATAGAGTGCTTACTTCAAAGCCAAGTTAGGGCATTATAACAATGTCCATAGATTTTTTCGAGGTTCTATCTATTTTAATGGATCAAAATAACCACCATTTCCCTCATAACTTAGCAACTATAATTGCAAAAAGTCGGAATTATTCCTCAAATCATTATAAGTGTTAGTTTTTCCTCAAGTGACTTAAAACATTATAATGCAGTAAACAAAGTGAGAGAATTCTTTAAATTTGTTCTCCAAAACTTAAAAAAAAAACGTGTGTGCCGTCCGTTTTTAAAATTACTAACAGCCTTTAGAATCTCAAACCAAACAAAGCGGCGCTACTAATTCAATAATATATGCCTCATATAATTACACCGTTGGAGGTTCATGTCTCAAATAGCCATAACTTTAAAACTTATGTTTCGCCACCCATTAAAAACTAATAACTTAGTTCATACACTCTATCCAGTGTCCTTAAGTGTCAATATTAACTGTATTACGCTATTTCATCAGTTATAAATCTATTCGCTTTGCTTCACTCTATGACATCCAATAAATTAAACTGCTATTTCGCTCTACGCAATTTCTACTTTCATTTAAACTGCTCCCCATAAATTTAATTTTATATGCGTCCAAAAGAAATAACATCTATAAAGTATTAAAGTTTTCTCGGAGTATCATATACGGCTTTAACACGGTGGAGATCCCCCATGTTACTTCCTGTGGTTCAGGAATATAATAATAAAATATAGGTCCGTGTCTCCTATAGCCTAGCTGTTAAAAGTAATAATAAAGCTTGTTTCTTACTAATCAATTAACATACACGTCCTAGTTGTGGGAAACCCACCAATGGGGAAGCAACGCTAAGCTATACTTCAAATAGCCACAGTTCTAAATGAACTCTATGTATTATCTTGGACTTTAAACGTAATTTTACTCAATAACCGTAAAATTGAAAAAGTACATTTTCGATGAGTTATAATCCAAAAGATCTAAGTGGGAAAATAAAATTCAATTACAAAGCTAATATAAGAAATAACATTACGATCAATAAGCGTAGACTCCTCTCATTATGCGGTGTAAAGCATCTAGATGTTAATGGAAATTATTCTACAATTACATCTCATGACTTGTCCCTAGCTGGACATTCTTTATTTTTTACTGCTACCAACTCGCTGGATACTCACAAAATTTTATAATTCAAACCCTTTAAACTTAATTATTCTGTCACGCACCAATTCCTGTAACATTGGCAATGCCCCCCTTTCATATAAAGTCAATACTTTATACTATCGGTATGTAAAATCAACAATAAAAAGCTTAGTATTCGATGACTATAAGGAAACATCCTAAATGTAATTCACTAGACTTGACATCATAATTTAATGGTCATATTACAAAATAAGGAAAACAAACGTAATGATGATAAAGGCACTGAAAAACAACCAAATAAGATAATATTCTTGCAATTAATCCTTTTTTCGCAAAACGAAGGAATCTCTCTTTATATATAATCTCAAATTGATTCCTAGTTAGAAAACCTTAAACACCAACGTGATAAATACGCATTTCACATTAGTAAACTTCAATAAATCACTTCAACAAATAATGTTTCCTACAACTTTGATTCAATTCTGTACTGCACAATAACGAAATACAAAAAAAACAAAGTTTGAAATTAAGCTCAAAATGTGCAAAATTCCAACTCAATAATAATAATAATAATAATAATAATAATAATAATAATAATAATAATAATAATAATAATAATAATAATAATAATAGAGCTTCTTTACTGCTAAACTTTTTAGCGTATGTGCCTTCGGCAATTAATTCTTTTATTCCTACAAAGTAATATTCAGCTTTGCTTTCCATTGTTTATTAGTTTGTTCGTTTCATTTAAAAAAAAATCGGTGCTAAACAGGTCTATAAACTCAAACTTAAGTACAATCAACATAGTGAAACAAATCTCTTTTAATAAAACAAAGTTTAAAAACGAAATATCAATTTCATGAATCAATCAATCTTTGCAATATTTAATTCTATATTTTCTATGTATAAAATTAGCTAAAGTTTTCTTACCTTAATTCTGCATAAGCGCTGAAACAATCTTCAATGTCAATACACCTATCTGCAGAAATCAAACACCAAACTAGTACACCAATAAATTCTAATACCACCACACAATAAAATCTTCTCTATACCAAGCGCAGTACTCAGCATATAATAAAACGGCTATGGTCGGTCATGTATTTATAAAGCCACCTCAATTCCGTCAAAGCATAAGTTCATTTACCTGCCCTCCCTTCTCCTATCTATGATTAGTTACAAAATATCTTTCAGCTTTCTACCGGTATGCTTATTTAAAAAAAAATAGATAAAATCTGATTTCCTCATGCGTTTTCATCAGATATAATAAATAAGGGGTCAGTCTCCTGCCTTGTCCTAGTTTTTGGGTTAAGCAAACAGTTAACCAATTTATTTATTTTATTTCTAGCCAGCATGTTATTCCAAAATAAGATTGGACATAGAAAAATTGTGGAAACCGTTTACTGATTACATGGCAATAACCTCTGTAAATAATGACCCCAGTATACATAGCACTTTCTTTCCTTAACTAGCATTCCATCAAAGTAATCTTTAGTGGCCATTCCTTTCAAATCGTCTATTGGTACACAATTAGAGGCGTCTTGCAGACATAAATATCTTCAAATAAGTAAATCTTAAAATATCTAAAGAGTCGCCATAAAGTGGTTCTTTAGATAATATCACTCATTGGGCCATCACTGCAGATAATATCATCTATAGGAGAAAGTCCCATAGAGGTTCAGAAAATAGCACTAAAAATCAAAGCATGTATTTATTTCAACATTTGTGGCTATTAATCAGATACTGTCTACATTTATAACTCGTCAACCGTCCTCATTTCAAAAATATTTTATAGTTCTTGTGTACATCAGAATAGACACAAGCATCAAAAATAATATTTCAACAAGCTGTATTTCAATTAGAGGTAAATGACATTTTAAAAATAAATATGTTCCACATGCTTTCAAGACTGAGTTCCAAATTTCCAATATCAACGAATATTCCGCTTCAATCACACCAAAACCTATTGCTAAGGGTTCATTTCAAACAAGTCATATATCTTGTCTCATTCTCCGACTCATTGTAGTACAAATATCTGCCACATGATGTCGCCAGCTCCTTATACGCAAAGAGAAATTTATCTTTGAAAGTATTAACACACAAAGAAAGATGCATAGCTGGTTTGTCTTTAATTTTCTTTCAGCAACGTACCGTAAACCGTTGTCACCGCTGTACCGTAAAAAAATATCAAATATTTTTATACTGTAATTTCCAGTATTTATAATTCCACGTACTTAAATAGATCAACCATTTGTTCCTAAATAATTATAATATATGAAAATGTTATTATAACAATAAATAATTCTAAGTTGTTCGGAAAAAATCAAGTTCATTCTACAAATAATTAAAAATTAAAAAAAAAACTCCGGAATCATAAGACCACGATCTGTGCGGTTCATGTGTCATCGGAGTGCTACGTCAAAAAACATCAGTGGTGATATCAAAGGTAATATGTCTTCTTACTTAAGTTAAAGTATTGGGTACACATACAAAGTATGCCGGAAAATACCATTAGCGTCCACGGCTACCGAGCGGCATATATACAAAGCGGGCGGGCAAAAAACTCGCGACGGTAATGGCGCCAGCGGAAAGCTAACATCCAATACAGTGCGGCAATCGGTAATATACAAAGTAGACGGGCGGAAAAAGTATAAAGGGAACTCGCATTACGGTCAGACAGTAATGGCGCCAGCGGCACCATCTGCCACGCGTTATCACTTCAATTACATACGTCATACTCTTTTCACAACTTCAATTACAAAAACTAATTACTTCAATTACATACACCGTACGCAATCATAATTTCAATTACACACGTCATACTCTTTCATGATTTCAATTACATACGTCATACCCCATCGTGATTTCAATTACCCACGTCATACTCTTTCATGAGTTCAATTAGAAAAACTAATTACTTCAATTACCATTTTCTTCAGATATGTTCCCCTATCCTACTAACCAATACGTACTCACTGGACGGCAAATATTTTATGGCACAACTGTTATTCTATGAACCATTAATACATACAAAAACTTAATATTTCCAAATGAAACTATATATATTAATGGGTCATTTCAAAAAAGTGGGCGGCAACCGCCTCCCTAATCGCCGCCCATGGTTTGCTGTTTATGTAGGAATACAAAAAAATGCGTATGTTACGCATGTGTCCTTGCTTTTCTTTATTCCTTACTTTATGTCTAACCAAAAAAGAACTCTTCTTGACACATGGTTAACATCATCAACAAAGAAAGTACCGAAAAATACAAGTCTTCCTGGTCTTTATGAATAAAATTCACCAACAATCAGTGCCAGCATTGGTACAGAAAGTTCAAAACAAAATACATCTCAGAATTCTCTGCAATGTGCCTCCCTTTAAGCACCGGATCCCACGAGTACCTCCAAGCAGCAAATTGGGCAAAGCTTCAGGCAAATTGCGACAAATTCCCCCAAGCATTTGCCTAAAGAACTTGACGAAAAATCTTGTGTAACCAATCAAGGGAAAAAGGTCGAAATTCCTGTTTTAGAAAATAAAACTCAGCCGACTAAAGATTTCAATTTTTCACGAACTGCACGCCGATCTTGTCGCGAGGAATGGTTTCATACATTCCCTGGTTACATTATGATGTCAGAAATTATGTTTTGTGTTTTGATTGTATAAACCATATCATTTGACAGGTAAAATGCTGATGCAAGTAGCTGAATTGACTTTGCTCGCCATAGGGTTCAAAGAACTGGGAAAAGACCACAGACAAATTCAGAGCACATTAGAGAAGCGGACTCCATTGTCCGAATAATGTCCGTGTGGGCATTCCCAACACAGTTAAAAATATGTATAAAAAATGGTAAAAAAATGTAGTTACAAACAGGCATATTTTTGTAAGTAGTACAATTTTTGCTATTTTATATGTTTTTAACTATGATTTAAGTGGTTGAAAATATTTGCATCATACCAGAATCCAGCACAAAACTGGCACTTGATTTATTAATCTTAAAGATGTAAACCAAGATGCTTCTCGTAAATAGAAATTTTACTCTTACGAAACTGTTTACAGCTGAATTATTATATTATTATTATTATTATTATTATTATTATTATTATTATTATTTTTATTATTATTATTATTATTATTATTGTCCAACCATTAGTGCTCTCAACGGATCGGGTCGGGTCGGGTTGAAGACCGATCCGACCCGACCCGTGACCCGAATTGACTGACCCGAACCGTGATCCGACCTGATTGACCTGACCCGACAACCCTACCCGAGCTGACCCGGTTGACCCGACCCGAGCTGACCCGATTGACCCGATCCGAATAACCCGACCCGACAACCCCACTCGAGTAGCCTGACCCGACAACCCGACCCGAACTGACCCGACTGACCGAACCCGACCCGTTTCAAAGCATCATGATCACGACACTGGGTGAATGCCAAAATGCACTCACATTGGGAATTAAACCCGGACCACGTGTACCGAAGTCTTACACGTTAACCACTAGCTAGATCAAGCGGGGGATTTGTATATGCATCTTAATGAATATTTGGCACTTTTGAGGTTTGGTTATTTCTTTTTATAACTGATACCAATGTCCGACGTGGGAGATTTTTTTCCTTGCTTTAGAGCTCCCTCGTGGCTAAGCGGTTAGCGTACGCGCCTTTGGCGTGGGAGACCCGGGTTCGATTCCCGGCGGGAGCTCATGTGGTTCGGATTCCACGTTAATCAGTAGGTCCACGTCTCATATAGCCTCGCTGCTGAACGGGACGCTAAACTAAAATCAACAATTTTTTCCTTGCTTTAGTTCTATGTGACGAAATTTTTCTTCAAGGTCAGTGTTCTCACCTGCTCGGTCGGCAGGGGGTCTTCTCGGAAGGCAGTAGCAAGAGTATCTTGGCGGAGACAAAAGGAAATCGTTTAACTACAATGATAAGGGTTGAGGAAACGGGAGAATATCTGTGATTTTTTCCAACCCTTCAACTTTCATTCCAAAATAGGTTCCTATGATTCCGGGACCCGTGCCACTTTGATTTTACTTTCTCGATAACACTAGTCAACAAGGTTTTTGCCACATGAAAGAAGAATGCTGATCTTTAAGGAACTTTGGCCGCTGAATTCGAATCTACAATCCGTTTTGCTCTATCACGCACAGTTTTCCCGTGACAGAGGGATTTTCGGGAAATTTCCCCCAAAATTTCCCTTTTTCTTCATTTTTGTACTTCTAGCTCGGGTACCCTTAGGCATATAAACATACAAATTACATTCTAGGTTAGCTTGATTTATACTTAGTAAACCCTGTAAGTTTCATCTGAGTCGCATCATTCATCATTGATAAATAAATATATGTCTATAAATATATGCTATGTGTACTGTCCATTTTACCATATACAATAGGTGCAGAAAAATTACAAGTAACTTCCACGGGAATTACAATATAAGCAAGGCATATACTTCATTGGATTTGTAATGAAACATACTTTACAATGATGTATACACCATGTCCGCCATTTTTATAAGAGGGAAATTCTAGAGGGTTTTTCGGGAAATTCCCTAAAAAAGTAGATTTTTTGTCTCATGTCACTGTTCATATAGTGATACAGAAACGGGAATTGCGCCAGATTAATCCTATTGAAAAACTGATCTTTAACTCCAAAAGTATACAACAAAATTCTTAGTTTTCACGCCTTTTAAACGTTATTCAAGATAGTAAACAAAAAATTAATATTGACCTACAAAAACAAGTATCAATAACTCACAATGGATCAAATGCACAACTGCTTTGGAAAGTATGAAAAATAAAACATTTGTACTTACAATTAATTCTTCCTTTTGTAGTGCCAGTCACTTTCTCTAACTAAAAACCAGCAGTAGTCGCCCATCATATGAGGATCCCATTTACCTTGATAACGTTTCTCCATTTTTTGAATGTCCTGATGGAATCGTTCCCCTTGTTGGTCACTTACAGCTCCTAAATTCTCGGGGAAAAATCCAAGTGGGAATGAGGAAAGTGAATTTTCAGGGACATTCTACATCCTAACCTTTGATAGCTATCCAAAAGCTCTTGAACCAATTGACGGTAATTTTCTGCTTTATGATTTCCCAAAAATCCATACACCACTTTACTGAAATCTCTCCAGGCAGATAGTTCATCATTATTTTACTTTGTCTCAAAGATGTTGTCCTTTAATAGTTTCCGAATTTGGGGCCCGACGAATATCCCCTCTTTTACTTTCGCGTTACTAAGTTCTGGAAACTGACTTCTAAGTTACGCAAAACCTTCTCCATTCTTGTCCATGGCCTTAACAAAGATTTCATTAAGCCTAATTTTATATGTAAAGACTGCAGCAGAATTTTTTCCGAATTAACTAAGGGAGAATACTTAACATTGTGTTTTCCTGGCATATATGTTTCTCTTGGGGACCATTCTTTTTGAATGTAGTGTGATGCAGTTGCCCTACTGTCCCACAAGCAAAGAAAACAACAGTATTTTGTAAATCCTCCCTGAAGCCCCAGTAATATAGCAATGACCTTTAAATCACCACAAATTTGCCAACAGTACTTGTTATAATGTATCACAGCTAACAATACAGACAAACTTTCATAAGTTTCCTTCATCTCTACGGAATATGCCATTGGAATTGATGGTTTAGTGTTCCCATTATGTAGCAAAACAACCTTAAGGCTTGTTTTAGAGGAGTCGATAAACAACCTCCATTCTTCAGGGATGTGTTGGAAGCCTAGTGCATCCATTAAACCATCTATATTTGTACATGCACAGAGGGAATTTTGCATTATATAGTAACCTGAAAATTGCTCATGTCGGTTTTGAAAATTGAAATTCTGGTGGTAGGAGCCAGTAAATTCCATTCTTGAAGTCTCGATCCGAGCAACTCAGCTTGTTGCTTACTCAGATTTAGATCCCTCACTAAGTCATTCAGTCTGGACTGGTTAACAAGAAGAGGTGTGTTTCTGGTTGGGCTATAGTTTGGATCAAAGGAAGTTGATGGTTCGGGCAACTCATCTACTTCCTCTTCTGCTGGAGAAGATTCTTCTGACTGCGTATGGATCAGGGATTGGGAGTTCAGGTCCATGTGGTGTGGGTTTTAGAGCGAATCGAACATTTGGGTACTCAATATTAGAGTTTGTTGTTTTAGAATGGCCCCAAATTTTTGTTAGACAGAAATAACAGTCTTCAGCATGACTGGTTTGTTCTCGCCAGACCATTGGCACCGCAAAAGGCATAGCTCGAGTTTTATCGCCATTTTTCCACTTAATAAGAGTAGAATAGCATGTTACACAGCACACATGGGGAACCCATACTTTGTCTTGATCACCCACATGACACCTAAAATAGCTATAATAAGCTTTTTTTAACGTTTCTGTTAATGCACGGCGCTGACTTTTCACAGTATATTTTCCACACACGTAACAGAAAGTGTTCGGTGAGTTTATACACGCACGCCGCGATCTCTTCATAGCGGAGAAAGAAAACAAACACGCACACGCACTTACGACCACTTGTCACAGGTAAATCCAAATTAAAACTAGACCTACAATATGCATTCAGTTATACAACACTTCCTTATCTATTTGCCATGGACCTGACAATTTATCAGTAGAGTCCGATTTTGCGCAGCTTTATTGCATCAGCTAAACACGTGTTGTTGTACAGCTGTATCAATGCAATCACATGCCAGGTGGTAGAAAACCACAGACCTCTTACTAAAACCGCAAACCACAGATTAAAATAATCAGATCAATCACCACTCTACATCCAAAAAGTAAAAACTTTTTTTTAAATTACAGCATTGTCGAGCCTATAACCCAGCATTATGGAGTGATCTGCAAACATTAAAGTGAGAACTCAAGATCCTCCCAAACACAAATAATAGAGCAACCCAAAAGCATAAAAAGAATATAAAGCATAACAGCAATTTACACATATGGTTGGTACCTTGAACATGATTGTGATTGTCTAAGAGTCCAGAAGAAACTAGTTTTAAAAGCATAATTTTAGAAAATAAAGCATAAAGCATAATTCAAAATATATAGCACAATTCTTGGAAAATTCTCTTTAACTGAAAGTTTAACATACTGTGTTAATATTTTTTAAAACCAATATTTACAATGCAAAATCATTCAGAACATAACAATGCAACAATGAAAAGCTTATTTGTATTTCTGTAAACTTTTCGGTGTAATCCTTTGATGTGGAGAAAAGTAAAAGAAGAAATTTTTCCGCCAACAATGAATAGTACGCAAGAACTCCATACTATATTGTTATGTTTATTTTTTGAACTCAAGCACTTTCTGTACTTTTTGGTGGCATCTTTTACTTTCCTTTTCTGTATATATGTACCTGTAAGGCGCACACAAATGATTAAAAAAAAAAATTATTCGAGCAAAGCACATCTCTTTACAATGAATTAAGTAGAAATTCATTAAATATGAAAGTACAGTAGAGCGTCGATTATCCGAACGTCGGTCAACCGAATGACCGCTTAACCGAACTGTGTACTCGTTCGCACCTGTTACTCTACCACCCTACCGTCCATCATCCCCCTCACTCCCAAACCAAGTTTCCCACAGTAGTCGCCGCACTGAGCCACCGCTGGCGGAACATTGCTTCTAATGGGGCCTTCATAAGGCGTTGCTGACCGGCCAAGCCGCCAGTTGTTGTGTTTCAACAATCAGTACACTTCTGTCGGTTTGGCACTGGCTGTAGAAGTGCAGTGCAGTACAGTACAGTACAGTACAGTTCAGTTCGATTATCCGAACAAACCAGTTTTCCGAACACCCATGTCCCCCAATTACTTCGGATAATCGACGCTCTACTGTAGTTGCAAAAAAAAATATCAATAAATAGATCAAGATATTTAGAATATTTAATGTATAATAAAATATTATACATTATACACGATTAATGTAAAATAATCATTGAAATTAACAATAAAGCATAATTTGGAAAAAAAGCATAATTAAACAAGAAATAAAGCATAATGTGGGTTGCTCTAACAATTAAATTGTATGAAGACGAGAAGAAAACTAAAGCTGATTCCTTAACGAATTTTGTTGATCTTCTTTGTGTCTACAAAAACGCATTCCTAGAAACCTACAAGCTAGGTATAATCTCTGTGATTATATCAGTTTCTAGTGCTACATGTGAAAGGTCATTCTCTTCTTTGAAAAGATTAAAGACTTGTATACGCAATTCAAAGACTCATGATAGGTTGAAAAACTGAGTGTTACTTTATATTGAGAAGAAAATTGCTAAATCGTTAGATCTTTAACAAGTTGTGGATATGTTTGCTGCTGCCCACACGAATAGAAAGATCCTCTTTAAGTAGAGGCATGAACCTTATTTTCTTTACCTGTAAAAGTGTGTTTGCTTCCACTTAAGTCAACCAGCTACACATATTTTAAACGCCATGAATAAATAACTATTTACTTATTAGAAATCAATTGCATTAATGAATCCTAGTTGTTTGAGGTACTAAATTCTTATATTTTCACTGTTTTCCAGAGTAAAATCATGATCAACAAAGATGGAAACGTTCATTTTGAATACACACACACACACACATACACACACACACATACATATATATATATATATATATATATATATATATATATATATATATACAGGGGCGGATCCAGGATATGATCAAGGGAGGGGCTAAACCATATTTTGCTGTTTTATCCAGTGTAAAGCAGTATTGAAACCCAGTTTATCCAGTGTATACCTGGGCGTCAAGGGAGGGGCTATAGCCCCTATAGCCCTCCCCTTGGATCCGCCACTGGATATATATATATATATATATATATATATATATATATATATATATATATATATATATATATATATATATATATATTGGAGATGGCCCCCTCAAAATCTTCTTGGGCCCTACGTTGCCCCCCCTGAAAAAACTCTAGCTACGCTACTCGACACCATGCACCAGAGATGAATTCTCTACCACTGAGCCACTGCGGCCCTGCTTGGGCTTGGTCGTCCATATCCAATATCTCTTTTGGCGTTACTTAAACAACTTCTAGTTTTGTTCTAAATCCAGACTCCATATTGGCGTAGATATTAATATTACAGTCGATTGATAAAATCAATCTTTCACATTTAAAAATTAAAGTACACACAAATACAAAAATAAGCATTTACCATAAAAACACTAGCTGCAAATGTTCAAAATAGATTTATGGTTTCTATAAAATCAATTGAAAATTGCTATTTTTAATTAGGCAGCTGGTGAAAAACAGCAGCTTTCGACTCCAGCCGAGTTTAAGCTCAACCTAAACTCAGTTGACCAAAGTGAACTGACCCGACTGACCCGACCCGGCAACCCAACCCGAGCTGATCCGACTGACCCGACCCGATAACATGACTCGAGTGACCCGACCCGAGCTGACCCCATTGACCCGACCCGACAAATCGACCCGAATAACCCTACTTGACAACCCGACCCGAGTAGCCTGACCCGACAACCCGATCCGAGCTGACCCGACTGACCCGACCCGAGTTTACCTGACCCGACCCGACCCGTAACCCTACCCGAGCTGACCCGACCCGTTTGAGAGCACTACAAACCATGTTACATTACGAACATATATTCCTATTATCTTACCTATGTCACATTACCGCGTCTATTTTCAAGACAGTAGTTCAAAATCAGTTTGCCCCCCGGCTGAAAAATACTTCCGACGCCACTGCTCGTTCTAACATAATTCTCATCAATTCAATAGAATCTCTTATGCCTATTCCTTTCCGGAATTCAATTTGATCTTCCTCCAACATCTCCTTTAGCTTTCTATCCAGCCGCCCGTTCAACAGGTGCAAAATAATCTTCCCAGTGTGGTTCTGTGATCACTGCACTTCTTCACTTGCCTTATCTTGGGTAATGCGATAATTCCAACATAAAGAAAATCTTTCGGCCATTCTTCACTCGTTGTTAACAAGTGAAGCCAGTACTTTAATTGCATTGACTCCTAATCCGTTGAGCAAATCTGCTGGTATGTGGTCGTCTCCAGTGGCCTTCCTCCTTTACGTGTCTTTGATGGCTTGTACACTGTCTTTGATGGCTTGTACTTCACTTTTCAATATACTGGGTAATTTTTCTTTATCATCCACCTCTTTCTCTGATTCGATTGCAAGGGAGGTTCATCTGATCATACAGATCTTTCATGTATTTCTCTCAAATTCTAAGACTAGTTTTAGACTGAAGCATTTATCGTAGCAAAAATCATATAATCGATATTCTACCGTGTAAGGTAGCAAATGCTATAGCATTTTCCATGCTATGGCATATCCTATGGCATTTCTTGTCGATAGAACCTGCTCTATTTCGTAGTATTTTACCCAGCATTTCTGATCTGAGAATTGAATTGTAGTAAAGAAAAATGAGTTGGAGTAGGGATGCTCTTTGCCCACATACTTCTTTGTGGTTTTCGGTTTTTAATATAATCGGCGAGACTGTTGTTACAACCACTATAGCTTTAGCTACCTTATGCTATAGTTTCGGATCCATAATTGCGCCCTTCTCCAGTGATTTGTTTGCTACGTCACGATAAGATGCTTATCAAAATGCTACCGTGTAAAAGCACCATGTGCTTTTGATGGCATAGAATACTATACGAGATTGTTTGACAGCACATCTGTTACGAGAAGTGCTACGATAAATGCTCCCATCTAAAACTAGCCTAAGGATTCTTCGATGGTTAATGACTACATGACCTTGACGATCTTCGATTTCAAACGTTCGTGTACTTTTGTTAGCTTTTCCTCCTAATTCTTGTGCTTTCCGATATATTAAATCATATCTGCCGCGCTATTGAAGTCCCATTATTTCCTCAGATATTTGTTCCACGTACTTTCCTTTGGCTCTCTCTTTTCAATTCATTATTTAGCATTCTGTATTCTTTGATATCCGTGGTTTTCGCCCTTTTGCGATCCTCAATAGCTTTAAGCATTGCTTCAGTTATCCATGATTTTCTCGGTGCTCTTTACATAATGCCAATGCTATTGTGGATTGTGTCAAGTAGAATCTCTTTAGCTTTACCTCCAACTATTTCTACATTGCCTATCATATCATCCACTATGCATATTTTTTCAATATCTTCTTTCACGTCACTGTCCATTCTTCTTCGACACTCTATAAGTTCCATGTTCAAATTCTTCTCCCATTTAGCTTATTTGCCTTTAACCAGGTTTGTACTTTCAGGTCCGCCAGTAAGCTATTGTGATCGAAATCAATGTCCGTTCCCGATAATGTTTTCAAGTCTCGTACACTATTCCTGAAACTTTGCTTGACAACAATATAATCAATTTGGTAGTATTTCTTATCTCCTGAACTTTTCCATGTGTATAGCTTGGGTTTCTTTTCTTAAAGCACGTGTTCATCAATACCATATCATGTTGCCTAGAGAATTCGATAAACATTTGGCCCCATGCGTTTCTTCTAGGTAGAAAAGGTACCTTATTCGCAACTTCTACTACGCTGTCGAAGTCTCCCATTACTATGGGGTGGACCTGAACTCATCCCTCGTAATGCAATATATCACTAATGTCATCATATATTGCTTCTACTTCATTGTCATAATGGTCGGTTGTTGGCATATATTTTCTACTCTTGTAATGTATTATACACTGGTTTTTCACTTTGCTTTATAAATATCAAACGGTCAATGCAGCATTCCACTTTACTTACGTTTCTTGTAACTTCTTTCTTCATTGCTATCACGATACCATTCTCGGTATTAGAGCCTTCTGAATAGAATATTGTGTAATTTCCCAAAACTATCTCTCTTTTTACTGATCATCTCACTTCACTCAAGCCCACTACGTTCAATTTACATTTATCCATTTAGAGTTTTAAAATTTGAAATTTACCCGCACGTCGTAATGTTCGTACGTTCCAGGTTCCTATGCTGAAATGAAAGTTATTATTATTATATAATGATTCTCCCATAGTAGTCCCATCTGGAGATCCGTACGGGGGACTATTTTACCTCCGTAATGATTAGCTCAGGAATAGCCATCACTATATTTATTCTCCTCCTTCATTTCTCCTGGGAAAAAGATAACGTGGTAGTATTCCCATCTCGTTTCCACAACTCTGCCTTTGGTCACTGTAGTTCATCTGCCTCTTAGAACAGTTTCCCCTCCTAAGATCAAGGTGCTCTGACCCCTACAAGGTCATCCGCCCTCCAAGGAGGCTTTTGGCACCCGTTGGAGGTTGATTCCTTATCCTGGGAGTCAGTCGGTCCCTACCTACATTCGCCGCCTAAGACGTCGCTCGCTTTCTCCCTCGAGGAGGTGTGGGTTGAACTTTCCTTTCGTTTAGTTTAAGAGCCGAAAGCATTCCTCAAACTTTTAGAAAGAGTACTTTTAGAAAGCATAAATAACCATGTCGAAAGAAATTGGATAATTACAAAATACGAAATAATTGGTACGGTACGCAAGAAACGTGAGAACGGGGGACAAGACTTGAGGATTTTTCCACTCATCTAATGAAAATGATGCCTTGTATCACGAATATATTCCTATATTGTTTTGTCTCTGATTTTAAGGTGAGACAAAAATAATACAAATTAACATATACCACGGACATGGGTGCCCGCAGGATATTTTCCAAGGGGGGCAAGACACACACACACACACACACACACAATTGCTAGAATGAAACCCAACAAAACAAAACTTCATTGCTATCAGCACCACGTCAGCAAAAGAAACAACAAAGAGCGAAATTATCTTTTGAACCCAACTGACGGATACCATCATTCAAAATACTTAGCATTGCATGTAGCATCAGGCTGAATATAATTATTACTGAAAATTATGAAACATCACATGGAGGAGAGAAGTAGATTAAAATCTTAGGGATGTATTTGACTAAATTTTGTTACTCTTAATCATTTAGTGAATGTTGATTTTAAAAGAATACTATTGTCAACAGAAGAGCCTATAAATGTTAACCTTTTTCGAAAATCCAGGGAGGGGGCAATTGCCCCCTCTTTCCTCTCTGTGTGGGCGCCCATGACCACGGATATATTGTATAATAGAAGGATGTTATAAAATAGAGGATCTGCCCATATGTATCTTCATCCCATTAATTCAATAAAGTCACAAAATAACACAGGATCGGCATGTCTGATTGGCTGCTATCATTTCCGCCATCGTTTCATTGGCCATTTTCGTTTCTGCTATGAATGTTGGCTCAAAACATTGCGATCTTATTGCACGGAGTGGACAGAGTACGGGTGGCGAAACTGTGACGCATGGCTTCAAGATTTTGTTGTATAGGCAGGTCCTCTATTTTATAACATCCTTGGTATAATATATATTTACATGTAATTTCGTTTACAAGGATATACAAGTGTAGAGGGCAGTTAGTCTGTTTGTTGGATTTTAAGTCCATTTCAGCACCGACGATATATGAAACGTGTACCTAAAACTTTACGTGGAATCCGAACCACATGAAATATAGTGGGAATCAAATGCTGCTAGTATGCTAATGATATCGCCACGAAGCAGCTAAATGCCGATATCAAGTAAGTACCCACCAAGGATAATAAATGTATACATGATCACAAAATCAGGTGCAAAAGTGAAATCGTTTAGAATAGCCTATTATAAATAGCCATGTCGAAAGGGACTTGTTATATACGAATTACAAAATTATTATTTTTATAAGCAAGAAACGGAAAAAACATGAGATGAGACTTGCATAGAAAATATATCCCTGTCTCGTCTTGAATTACTGGCCCAGACGAAAATGAAATACCCAAAAAAGCTAGCGTTAAAAATTTGATCAACATACAGCAAATCTTACATGTTGTAACGGAAGCAACAGACACTCGAACAAGACAGATTGTGAACGAACATTTGCGATGTAATATGTTTCTGTCTCCTTGACCTGGTCAACTTTGAGGTAAATAAGTTATTTTGATTTGTGAAATTGTGAAGTTTTTTTGTTTACCAGTAATAATTTTGCTTTTCCACGTTTCTGAAAATATACCGAAGGTAAATGTCTATAGCCTACTCAAAATTTATTTAAGTAATTGTTTAGCATTTAATTAGAAAAATGAAATGAAATCTTTCAGTTTTAAGTCCCAAGATTATGCCAGCTAGGCTAAAAAAATAAGGTGATGATGAGAAATGAATGCAATGGTGGAATGTATAAAGTGGGAGGAAGCGGAAGAACCCCAGGAAATCCACGCACACGGTTTCTGTCCACTACAAAATCCACTTGGTGCTAGCTGGGATCGAACCTGGTACCTCATGCACCAGAGGTGAACTCTCTTTGAGTAAAAGCCCCTAATACACCTAGGGAGTAGGAGGGATGACGTATGAAATGATCGAAAACGGATGATATGAGTCTCGACAGTGCTTTCGTAGATTGTTGTAGGAAAACAGACAACCAAGAAGATTAAGCAAAGCTACGAGCATTTTCAGAAAAGATTTCGAAATTTGTGCTTGTCATACAATGCGGGAATAAAAAATATGAAAGAATTTTTGCAAGCTGTTTCATTTAACCCTTTATTGCACGAATTAATTTTGGTCGTGTTGAAATTATTTTTCTTCTTTCTGTCTTTATCCTTTACGTAGATAAATGTAAATTATATAGAATAATATGATTTTTTAGGTTTTTACTTCTGCGGTATCAAGTTACAGGATAGATGTCATGGTTGTATTATGCAAGTGAAAACAGAGTTTAGTGTCAACATCAGCAGAAACCATGTGGTATGGAAGATTGTGAAACAATTATTTTTTTAATGTTAAGAGAACAAAAAAGGTTTTGTGAAAAAAATGTACAAGTAACAAATGTGCACGTTTTGTGCTTTCTATGTTTTTGAAGCTCTCTGACATTCTCTGTCCGGCCTATGCCACTAGACGAAAAGTGTGTGGTAGAAAGCTTAACTCCATTAGAGCCACATGACATCGGTGTGCGATATTTGCTAATGTACACATTTTAAGAATATCATTATTATTGCTATTGTTATTGATTCAGTATGATGCCAATTGGCATCAAAATGCATTTTAGGGTTAACGTTGTGAACAACAAAAGTTAAAGATGTAAAGATAAAGTACAATATGTTAGGATTAGTATTGTAGTAAACTATATTTTATTGTAAATCATGTTATTCTAATTCTTTTATTAATTGGTTAATTTTTCATGCGTAAATGTGTATTAAAAGTTATCCGTAGTTCAATAATTTCCATAATGCCAATTAGTTATTACTGTATGGTTGAAAGTAGAAAAAGTAAAGTACAAACCCATTAGGGGATAGTTTAGACTTACTTTGAATATCTAATGAAGCTTCCACAATTATCTTTTCCTGGTATGCATACCTTTGTCGCTGGCTTGATTCTTCATGCAGGAACAGTTCTAATTTATAACATGTGAACTTTAAAATATCTATTATATTCAGAGTATATCATTTTTTTACACTTCCGTTTGCATTGTTTTTGGGTGTTGAAATCTATGTATTTTTAGTTTCTTGATACCAACATTACTGGGTAAAATCTACTGGCGCCAAAATTTACGTCTTTCTCTATTTTCAGTCTCCGGTCCATTATCATACCTCACGAACCTCCCTAGCTTCAAACCTCTATGATTACCCACTCACCCTCTGAAAGAAAAAAATAAGTAATGTAGTAATCAATATATGTATCTCCAATATTAGAAGTATATTTCACACATTTTAATTGGCAAACTGAAAATATTGATTAAGGTTTTTTTGTAAGTTCTAAACCTATATGCGCTTATGCGTTTAAAGCAACATTAATTTCAGAAACCCATAATGATAATCAAATCAATAACAATTATTGGAACTAGAGTGTAGAATAAATTTTGTATGTTATAATGTATAGTAGAGAAGCGGTACATGGATTTCTTTTCCCCTCAGCTTTTATTTATTTATTTATTTATTTACAAATGGTTCAGATACAGATCAATGTCCATTTTACACTGAAGCAATGTAACAACGTATATAAGAACAAAATGAAAGAAAAATTTAAAAAACAAAAAATACATAATTATTACAAAAATACATAAATACATTAAATATACATAGAATATGTACCATATTTACAGAGACTTTAACTTGTTTTTAAAACGATTTTCAGAGTCAAAAGTATCAACATCTGACAATAAACTATTATACATTGATGCCAGCCTGAAGTATAGGGAACGTTGCATAATTGATAATCTGGGCGTTACATACGTAAGTAACGTTTGACTGCGAGTAAGACGAGAAGGTACGCGAAAATTTAGAACGGAGACCAACAATTTGGAGTTAATTTTCCCATTGATAATTTTATGGAGCAACAGCAAGTCCGCCACCATACGTCGAGTAAGTGGAGTCTTAATATTGAGTTTGTTTAGGAGCTCTGTTTTATTAAAACTAGGCACACTTTGTTTGACAATGGCAAGAGAAAAAGTTAAGGACAGAATAAAATGGGATAAGTTTGAAGCACCGGCCATATTTCATATCGGTGAGTAATATTCGATTTTAGAAGATACAAAAGCTTTGAAGGAAATACTGAGTGATTTGAGATCGCGAATTAGAATAACCAGTATCATAGCACTCTTAACAGTAAAGGTGATGTGATCAGCAACTAAAAGTTTTTCATCGATCAATACTAAGGGATCTTTATGTGAAGCGACTATTTCGATAGGACTGTTATTAATGCAATATTTTTTTCTTCAAAGAAATACTAAGAGTACAAAATTTTTGAGGGTTTGGTTTTAAATTCCAAGTCGTACACCAGTCTATAAGTTTAGTAAGAATTTATTGAAGTAGTAGGGCATCATCTATGGTAGATATTTTATGGAAAATTTTACAATCATCAGCAAAGAGAAGAATATTCGTAGATGGTAAACATAAGAAAGAAGGGAGATCATCCATGTAAAGAAGAAACAGCAGAGGTCCTAAAACACTACCGTAGGGAACTCCAGAAGGAACTGGAACAAATTTGGATGAAGCATCTGGCATAACAACACGTTGCATGCGATTAGTAAAATAATCCTTTAGTATAAACAGGAATTTGTCATGAAGATTAAATCTGTTGGATAGCTTGTAAAGAAGTATATGGGTGTAAATTTTGTCGTAAGCTTTGCAGAAATCTAAGTATATTACAACCAGTTGAGAGGTTTCTGAAATACATTTTATAGCATGAATAAGAAATTCTGATAGGTTGGTGAGACATGATTTCTATTGCAGGAGACCATGCTGTGCAATGTTCAAATAAAGGACTGTGAACTTGTATAGTCTGTCATTAATGATTTTCTCGCGAAGAATTGACAACGGAGAGAGAAGAGAAATGGGTGTATAGGGACATACATCAGTTTTAGTGCCAGATTTATAGATTGGAATAATGTTAACTTGTTTCTAAAGTTGGGGAAAAAGCCTCCTCTAAAACATCTATTGAATAAAAAAGCCACTGGATAAATAATTGATGTGGCTGTATTGCGAAGGAAAGTTGCAAAAATATTGTCTGGACCAAAAGCACGATGGTCAGGTAGAGCTGACAAGAGTGACTTGACTTCAGCGGGCGTAGTAAGAATCGAGGATAGGGAATGCGAACATACAGCTTCAAGAGCAGAAAGAGTATTTGGTACTGTCTGGGTGGAGAAATTTCTGTAAAAATGATCATTAAATGTTTCAGCTCTGTGTTCTAGAGTAATAGCGCTGCCATCATAGTTGACGTTCATGGGTATACTGGTTTTATTTATCCTTGGATTAATGAAAGATTAGAAGCTGTTAGATCTCGAACAAAACGAAGTTACAATGTTGGAACTATAAATATTGTATTTTTCTAAGTAGGAACTTGGTGTATCGACGACTTTGCGAGAAACTATTGTAAGTAAACTGATTTGGATCTTGTTTCCATAGTTACGTCGCGAGCTTCTTGTTTCTCAGAGTAGACCGAATCTCAGCATCAAACCAAGAAGAGAATTTAGATGACTTTTGTGGTTTTTGAGGAACAAAGTCTTCGATAGCAGCTAGAAAGGTATTAGTAAGAAGCCTTGTAGCATTATCGATACATTTTCCAACAAACAGCATGGGAAAAGATCTAAGGCACGGCAGATATCATCCCATGGTGCCTTCTTCCAAAGTCTATTAACAAGTTTCGCAGGGCTAGAATTTCTGTTAGAAGTTCGTATGTCAGGACAAAATGTATTATCAAATGAATAATGGTCACCAGAGAAAAAATTCATACGTGGAGTTAAATCAATTTCATTTAAAGAGGAGACAACATAGTCTAGGTTATTATCCCTGCGCGTATTGGACACATATTGAAGTAAAAACAGACCATGAATAAATATATCCAAAAAGCAGTCATCATTTCCACACTTACCAACCTCCATATCAGGTGATATTAAATCAAGGGACAAATTAAATTCGCCCATTAAAACCACATCACCTAATGAGAGGGCTTTAGTAACATTAATTTCAACCCATATCATTTCACAATTTCTAATTAGGTAGTGGTGTACTTTACTGGTCCATTTATTATTCACACAAACTATAACATCACCACCCCGAGAGGATTCACGATCCTTTCTATATATGTTAAAATGAGATGAAAATGGAAGTTCTTCATCTTGTGCAAAAGCATTTAACCACGTTTCGGTGAAAACTAGGCAGTCATACAGCACTAATCCAGTTTTGTGAATTTGACAGTACATTAACTTATCCTTTATACTCCTAATATTTTGATGATAAACAGAAAAATCAACACTGCTATTTAATGGCCAAGGTTTAGCTGACTGTCACCATTTAGAAGGACCAAAAACAATAAATGAAGATTCATAGCAGTGGGTGAGAGAGTTTCATTTCTTCTGCAAGTTGGCCGAGCACTAGTCGAGTTACATAAAAAAAAAAAGTTACATGCGAAGAGAAAGCATTAAAAGCAAAAACTCTGTGATTCATGCTCAGAGCATCATAAAAAGTTCTATACAGGTTTATGCACATAGTACTAAACTACAATAAAGATTTCTTCTTTCTCTATGGGTTTGCACCTTCTGCGCAGAGCAGCTTGGAGACGGAACGGAATCTTCTGCTCAGAGCTAATTTCTCTACGGGTTTGCACTTTCTGCGCAGAGCAGCTTGGAGACGGAAGGGAATCTTCTGTTCAGAGCAGAATTCTCTATGGATTTGCACCTCCTGCGCAGAGCAGCTTGGAGACGGAAGGGAATCTTCTGTTCAGAGCAGCGCGGGAACAGATAAGAACATCCCGCCCAGATCAGTGCTTACCTCCTGCCCAGCGCAGGGTGGAGATTGGTAAGGTTAGGGAGCCTTGCTCGCTCAGAGCAGCTTAGAGAGAAAGGTAAAAATCTATCAGCTGGAACTGACGTCTTCTGTCCCGTGACATGCTGTTTTATAGCCGAATTTAAAGGCGGTGCCTGTGAAGGGTTTGTAGGGGTCTCTACGAGACTCTCCATGTTCTCTTTGTATTTCTTCGGAGAAGGCATTCGGCGGCTCCTGTAATCCTTATGGAGAAGCACGTGTCGTTGTTTATGGATATGACAGGAAATTGCAATATTTATATACTCTTATAAAATTCTTTTTATGTTTGATAATTACTATGTCCAATAACACATAGCATATAAAATGCAACTAAGATATGGAAAAGGAGTGGAACTATTAAGTTTAATTTCATTAAAATTCTTTGGTTCTTCAGCTAAAATCCTTCGTCGCTGACGCCTAATATCACGCTTTACAGTCTCAGTGTTTGGAAACGTTGCCCTTTGAACTTCCGTAGAATTTTAAAAGGATTACTAGTTCCAACTTCTCCATTTTTGTTCGAGCTTTGTTACATATTTCTATCTCCACGCATTCCTTTAATGTTTTCAGTTAATGGCTTGGGGTTATGATTATGTCCCGGGCGAGCCATCGTCCCTCCCGCTATGGATATAATATATAATAAAACTAATCATTTCTGAGAAATCATTTCACTTCAATAATAAACATTTTTATAACTTCAAGCTTTAATAGAGGATCTATAACTAGTAGATTCTCTGAAGTTCCTTAGACTAAACAATAACTAGGTGTGGTTAGGTAATGTCATTTTCAAAAGCCGCCAGGAATGAAAAGTATAACTGAAGCGATCATTGGTGGAAAGATCACCTTTGCTATCACCATTTTTATGTCAATTGCAAATCGAGCGGTCATGTTATCAGTTTCTTTCTTCATAACATATTTATATCCAGTGAATAAGAACTTCCTCTTTCCCGGTAAACTTTATAATGTAAACTGTAAAATATCCCATCTAAAAAATTACATAATTTATAACCACTGTATAATTAGCAATATAGAGAGCTCTTGTGGGATTTTGTCCTACAACTGTTCATAGGAACTTTAAATAAAGTTTTAGGGTGGTATTCAGAGAGAATTCGTTAATGAAGGCTTTGTCACGGACTAGTTAGTGGCATACTAGCTCTTTACTAAGGAATGTGTACTTTTTGGTATTTAGAGTCTACTTTGAACACAAGTTAAAAGTTGTTTGGGTATGATTAAGTAATATAACTTCAATGCATCCGGTAAGAAAAATAAATGTGGCAACTACGGAAAAGAAGACGTGCGCATGGGTAGTCTGTAACATTAAAATACATGAAATACGAAATCGAATTGTGTCGCACACTCTAAACCGGTGCTAAATGGGTACCCTCTGCTCTATATTAATTACTCACATGTGATTAACATCGTCAACTACTACGTCCTAATCAGAGACTCTGAATTAGGGGTGTTCGATAAGGCTGAAGACCTATCGGACTTCGGGAGTGAAAATTTATCGAGTTGTCATCGGTTACTCGAAACCGTTCGAGCATTTGAAATTATCGAAGTTTCGGGTATTATCGAAATTTCGAGTATTATCGAAGTTTCGGATATTATCGAAATGTCGAGTATTATCGAAGTTTCGGATATTATCGAAATTTCGAGTATTATCGAAGTTTCGGGTATTATCGACATTTCGAGTATTATCGAAGTTTCGGGTATTATCAACATTTCGAGTATTATCGAAGTTTCGGGTATTATCAAAAGTAGTGATGAACAGTTCGGTTCCTTCACCTCTCCAATGATTTCTTTTTGCAGGCAAACTATTCAAACAACTTTTTTCATCTGATAAGTTATTGTAAAGTTGTATTGTCGAAATCATATGTACCATTATTTTTCTGCCTGTCCCGTTATTGGCGCAATCGCCAAAGTGACTATTAGTAGACTAATGTTGTCTTGGATTCCAATTCCATTCGGGTGATGCATGTTTTCTCTTCCTCTTTCTCTCTTCTGACCGACTGCTTAAACCTTGTAGAGATCAATGGGGAAAAAACTTTTCCTTCACTACATTGCTAAGGAGAGAAGTTTTAAACTGAACACTCTGCGTATATGTAATACATATTATATACAACTATGATAACCTCTAATACATCGTTTCTTTCGAACACTCCGATAATCTCGAACTTTTCTAAATATTCAAGCAACTCGACAAATGCGATCATATTGATATATTTCTTTATTTGCTGCTTTCAAACAATTCGAGATTCTCGAACAGTTCGAGTGTTTCGAAGTTGCCTAATGTTTCCTATATTTCGAGAGTCTCGAACATTTCGGGAGTCTCGATCATTTCAAGAATCTCGAACATTTCGAGAGTCTCAAACATTTCGGGAGTCTCGAAAGTTCGATAATTCGATAAAATTAAAATTTTTTATCGATGAAACGGTTTTGAAATTTTATCTAATTGTTATCGATTACTCGATTATCGGAACAGCCCTACTCTGAATACACTTATGATAACCATCCGTTAGTCAAACTCGTAGTAGGGCTTCAATCAGACGTCAAAACGACTCTGCATAATGCCCTTAGTTTCTACCTGTTTTGAAACAAGTTGTTTTGTCCTTCTGGAGTACCATCTGTAAATATTGTGTGATTCGCTTCTACGTAACTGTCCAAAAGAGGATTTGCTTCTTGTTTACTTTTTCCTGAGTTATGACAAATTAAATTGTAATTACATGTCATTCTTGTGGAAAGTACGTTCATTAAAAATAATATCCAAGCGCAATATCTCACATTTTGTTTTTACCGCCACCTAGATAAGATTTTCTGTGGAGAAACCTGATGAGAATTAATACAATAAGCCTTCTCTGTAATAAGCGCTGAGAATAAGAGCTTGGTATGTGGGTTTCGTCTGCAATTCTTAGTAATCACGAAACATATCTCATCGTCCAAATATTCTTAATAAAATAGAAAACTAAAATCACAGAATTTTAAGGAATTGGTTAAAGTTTAGTTATTATATGGAAGCTCGAAACCCGCACAAAGAAAAGGCTTTTTGCGTGTATGTTGGTGAGGTTAAAATAAAATATAGAAAGTCACTAATAGAGACAGCTATTGCAAGGAGGTAGGAGGAGACGATTTGCATTCGTAACTCTGATCAGTGGCGGCTCGTACTGTCATTAACAAAGCGTGCTACAAGATATATATATATATATATATATATATATACGTGTATTTACCCACTGAAGGCGGAAGTTGATATCCATTCTTTGATTCTTAATGCTGGCAAACTTTTATATCACCCTGAAGTTGAAATCTAGCATGTTGTTGATCAAACATTTTTCTATCGAAAGCATGGCAAGGGCAGTTAACCTTCCTGACCTACGGAAATTTCTCACGAATGTCTTAATTCTCTTTAGAGACGAAAAGCATCTCTCAGACTCTGCTGTGGACATTGGTATGGTCACTATTATTTGCAAAAGGGTTGTTGTTTCGCTAAAATTGTCCTGTAAGTTGTTTTAAAAGATAAGCTGACAGAACCAAAACCTCAGTGCGAAGTCACTGCTTACCTAACATTGGGTAGCTTTCAACCGCAGTGTCCAGAATATGTTTCGGAAAGATCACTAAAATTTGCAGAATTCAGAAATTTGGCGGCATCCAAATGGCTTGTTTTCTCGAATCGATTTCGCGTATCCGCAGAAATGCAATCACATACTTCTTTGGCATTGGATACTCTGCAAGATATAATCCGCCCACATTTGTTTTCACCAACTGTTGGAAGGAACATATCACTTGTCCTAATATTGTCTGTGTCATTCCGAATTTTCTCAATGGCTTCAATGAAATATTTAAGTGCTGTTTGTACTTTATGGTAGGCCTGCACTGAATTTGATTATAGAAAATATTCACATGCGGCATTATTTTGTGAAAGAATTCTAACCAAAACATGAATTCCCTGTGTTGGATTTCTCTAGGTCTGAAAAGCACTCTTTCGAAACATTTTAATTTTCATAAACGGAATTGACGGTTCGTGACTTGAAATTCCATTGAGTAGCTGACCCACTCGGAATACATCGTACAGCCACTTTTCCAAAACAGATATCAAATTTAATTGGTTAATAATGGGCGTAGTGTGCCAAAGGAAATTCTTTAATTTTAGATTGTAGGCCTACGCCATTAATTGATCCTTTATTACCGATGCCCCATTAAATGTATGTGCTATAATTTAGCTACGATCTGAATCTGTGTCAAAAATGTCCAATTCATTTAATATACATTCCCGACAATTCTGGGCTCCCGGACCTTTAGGATTAAAGAAAATAAAAAAGAGAAGAAAAGAGAGAACCAAGCGGCGAGCGCCGCCAGTAAGCAGAAGAAGAAAGCGAGAAAGAGGAATTGGCGCTTGCGCAGAATGTCTTCGGGCTCAACCTAACTCAACACGGTGGAAGCTACTCTGGGTGTAAAAAAAGGAAAGTGGACAAGGCATATTGAGATCTTTGCTCCATGCTAGAGATATATTTGTTGAGTAGGCTTGTATAGTTCAAGCGGGCTCCATTCAATATAGCCCGTTCGGTTCGTTAGTACAACTTTCACACTGCTGAAGGCGCTGATAATCGCGCTCCACGCTTGAAAAAGATCGTCATGGGAAAGTTCTGTACTTTGTTAATTAACGAACAGTTTAAATAAATGAATAGATGAAATTTTTTTGAACTAAAATTAGTCTAACACAAATACACAAACATAGGAAGCATGCTGTAGCCCGGTAGCCCTACGTCAGAAACCGCTACTGACTCTGATGCTTTATCTGTTTTTAAGAGTCGGCGGGACTCAAGTGATCTTGACAAATCGAAGATATCAGCCGTACAAAGTGTTTCCTTATTTTGGCAACAGATGGGGTTGTTGCTGAAATGCCGTCAAAGCAAATGGCACCCCTCCTTTTCCTTCTTTTCCCCTGCATGTGGTCAAATTGAACAGCGCAGGAGGGGGGTGGTTACGGCTGCAAATAAGACAGAAGAGTGAAATTCCCTGTTTTGGCTAAAAGAGAAACAGAACTGAAGAAAAAATAAAGAGGGACGAACATGATATCAGCCCTCAGCCCCGTGTCTAGAGAGCCACTCAAATATCTACAACGATCACAAACATACCATAGAGAACTAAAGCACTTGTCGCCTGTCTCTTCCTCAAAGGATTCTACCTATGGTAAATAATAGAATAGTGCGAGAAGAGTCTGATATAAAATGAAGAATCATGCCAATATTAAAAAAAAAGAAAAAAGAAAACACGGGAGAGTCGATATTCTAATTTATTTAGAGCCTTCGTGGTTTAAAAAAATGGAATTGAAAGGCAGATAACCCAGTCAAAGATCTGAAATGTATTGACAATGTGACTCTTTTTTAGTGGAATCCACTTCCTTATTTTTATTTATTTATTTTTTTTTTCTCAAAATATGACTACTGGATTTACCCTCTCACCTTCACATTCGATACCAGTGGCCGACAATCCTGAGTTTTTCCTATCACAACAGGAAAGGGCCGCAATGTTACATTCAGCCTTGGGGACCGGCTTAGAAGGACAGGAGGGAGCATATGTCCCGCTTGATGTTAGTTTTTATTTGGGGAAATAGACCACTTCATTAACAATATAATTAAAAGATATGTCACCTTCTTCAGGAAGGTATACTCATGTCCAAAATTATTGTCGCATATCTATAAATATATTGTTGTAGGAATATAATTTGATAACGAATTCATCCGGTATTTCTTATAATGTTAGTATGTGTACAATCGGCAGAGACATGTATGTGGCAAATTTCATGTCAAACGAGCAGTAAATAAGAACAATAAAACGAAAATAAAACTTTCGTGTCCATTTAGCAACATTTTGTTTTACTCATTCTAATTTTCGTATTTATAAATATTTTCCTATGAAATTTACCACATATACATTTCCCAATTGTACACATAGTATCAGTATTAAAAGTACCCAGCAAAATCATTATTATACTCTTACAAGAAGATAGTTATAGATATGCGACAATCATTTTGGACATGAGTGTACAATGACGTAACAGGTGTTTGTTTCAAACATTGAATAAGTGTTCGTATAAATTGAACTTATTTCCTAACGTCATAGAACTAAGAACTGTTGCAGAGCGACGTAAGTCCGGTGACAATACAATATTCCATTGTTACTTTCATACTTTGCAATATATCTATTTATATTAAAAGCAAATTTTAATGTTTTTTATTTTCAACTTCTTTATCCTAAAATAAATAATAGTCTTTAACCAGCCCTGGTTTCCCTGGTTGCATATCACTTTAGGATTTGGAAAATGTGTCCAACGAATAAAAAAATGATAAAACACCTTTTAAAGACATTCTATTGTTAATCAATTCGCAATAAAAAGTTAAAAATAATTTTGTTTATGCAAGACTAAATAAAAAGAATGGGGTGTGTTATTTTAAGAATTTATAAAGTAACTTTAAGCCTGTGTTAGAGTGCATCTCATTTTTTTTAAGTCATGCATAAACAAAATTGCTTTTTACTTTTAAGTGCGACTTGATTAATGAAAGAATTTCTTTAAAATGTTTATTATTATCTTTTTTATTATTGTTAATGTTTCCATCCTTGGCATAAGGTGTTTATTTTGGTAAGGTACCGTATGATGCGTTTCTACACTACTAGGGTATATTAAAATTTAGTTTCCTATGCGTTACTACATACATTAAAGAGCACCTTTTTTTTTTTTTTTTTTTTAAGAATTACTACCGAATATAGAGTGTTTCTCCGCTAATAAGAGGGAGACAGATTGAGGGTACCAAACACCCCTACCCTTGATTGAGAAATATTTAGGTGTCGACACTGATGAGCAACATCTACATTTGAATTTGGGTGTTTTATGGGCTTTAGACAATTGATTCAGACCGGGATACATGGGGTACGGAATGTTGGAAGCAAGTAGTCCAGTCCCTAGTTTGAATGCCTGGAATGAGTAAGGACTCTTCCCCCTTGGTAAAACCTTCCAGAATTGGAAGCAAGTAGTCCAGTCCCTAGTTTGAATGCCTGGAATGAGTAAGGACTCTTCCCCCTTGGTAAAACCTGCCAGAATTGGAAGCAATATCAAAGAAACACTGCTTCGAAAAGAGAGAGAGAAAACATGCATAAATAGATAGTCAGAGTCGGATTTAGGTTTAGTGGGGCCCCAAGCTGTTTAAGGTAATGGGGCCCTTTATGTGTCCAGATGAACATAGGCACCCTACATACAGAAATAAAGAAACTAGAGATAATTTAGGAAGCAGACTAGCAGAAGGAGCCCCATTAATTACATGGAGCACCATGAATGTAGGCTACACAGTAGGAAGCACTTGCTACGTATATTAAATTAATTTTTTTTTTAAATTTTCTTATATTGTAGAAATGTATATCCAGTTTTTCTTTAGATTTTGGAGCCCCCAAGAGAGCAGGGCCCTAAGCTATAGCTTGTTTATGCTATACGTAAATCCGGCACTGTAAATAGTATACATATACAGGTGCGAATCCAAGAGTGGCTATAGAGGCTATAGCCCCCCCCCCCCCCTTGACGCTCAGGTTTACACTGGATAAAATGGGCTTCAATTCTGTTTACTCTGGATAAACAGGCAAACTATGGTTTAGCTCCTCCCTTGATCATATCCTGGATCCGCCACTGTATATATATATATATATATATATATATATATATATATATATCAAGGCCGGCCTTAGACCGATTGCTCCCAATCGGGCCCCGCGCTAGAGTCGTCTACTCTACTGTCCAGTCTCTAATCTACTCTCCAGTACCGTTTTAACAGTATATTAGGCTCAAAGCAAACAAGTGTGTTGTGGTCCCTATGACTAAATTTTGCTCCTAATACACGCCATTATGTTCGCGAGGCCCCCAGTCAGGTGAATCTGTTCTGCTACTCTCGGTTATCAAGTACACACAACAGCATATTACAATACAGGTATATCCATGGACTCTACAAGGGAAGGTATTGCATCTCCCTAACAAGTAAATGAATAGTTTATATTGCTTCCGGGCATAAGCAAATATTTTCTGAATTTAATGCTGCAGTAGTTTCTTTAGTTTTTTTTATGTTTATAACTTCTGTTGTAAAAATAGATCTTATGTCTAGGGAGTATCTTACACACCTTAACACTCCCCTAAATTTCCTTACACGCATCCCTGGGCGTAAAAATATTGTTTTCTTTGAGTTAGTGTAAAAATGTATATCATTATTCTGGGTGGACACCCTTTTTATTTTGAACATCCCACTAAGTAAAAGTTCCTGGCGTTTTTACTGATTACGTCATGTGATACTACCGAGATGGTATCAAATAAATCAGCCTCAGTGCGAGCTCTTTGCATATCCTTTCTCTTATTATATTGTATTTATATTAAAAATTCAAAACCATAAGACAAACTTTGCCCTCTCCTGCAAAAAATCCCGTAGATTTTTTTCTTTTGAAAAATGAAGTCAGGAAAAACAAATGTATACTAGTTCATACTGAATAGGTGGCTGCTTATGAAGGTTTGTGTTCTAACTAGAAGAATCTAATGGAAAATATGTCATTCATCTGCAATCAGTTCCTTGAAGTTTGTAATCCTTTCATCACCATTTCATTTTGTCTACGGTCGATGACGATTTCAAGCTGATTATACCTTTCATAAGTAGTTACCTACGATGTTCTCACTAGCGTACATTAGGTTTCCCTGACTTCAATTGTTTTCAAAAAGATACAGCTGTTAAGGAATCTTTGAACCAACTAATTTATATCAATGTGTATTTCAGTATGTCTTACAAATATAAACTTATGGAAACATAGACTGCACCACTGTATTTCTCAAGTTTACCCCAATTTGATATATTACATGCGACCGCCTTCCTATTAAAAAGAAAATAGAAGTTAAGTGAGACACAAGATAGCAGCCATGATAAGCATACCCTCAAATAGATGTCTACTTCCCCCGGTGTCGGTTAATGTGGTTTTGGTTTTCATCCGTTTACCCGTTTTACAAATATAACGAAAATTTCAAATTTAAAACGCATTGTTATGGCTTGTTCTGGTCAGTCAGGTTTTTCGCCACTGCGGCCATCTTTATGGACAGAAGCACTTTAAATTTTGCTTACGCTCGTTTCTTGATATTCTACATTTCTCTGCCAAGTTGGCCAAGAAACTAAATTTCGACATCGATAAGTTCACTTGTAAGAGATGAAAACTATGAAATACTGGTACAGAACCTTCTTTAAAAATTGCGAAGCGCAAGGGTGAAACATGTATTTTAAAAATTCATTCACTGTCTGTATTGACATTTGAGTTAGACCATATATATATATAGGCTCTACATACCTTGGTGCAAATTAGTTATAAACCCGGTGCCCCACAAAATGTTCCCAATCGGGCCCCGCACCACCTAAGGCCGGCCTTGATGTATATAATATGTGTGTGTGTCTTATTGTACGATGGAAGCTGATGAAAGAGCTCTATATTATTCTTGATCTTTTTGGCAGGTAAACAAGGAATATTTCGGGGATTAATCTACCCTAAAGATTATAATAATGTATCTTATCTTTTCTCTTGCATGTATATTCTCAGTCCTGCAGGAAGTTTTCATTTCTTTCTTGGAATACATAAACGAAGACTGGTTCGGCTTCTCCTTCACAAATCTTTGTCGAAAAGTTGACTTCCTAAATTACTTCTCATAGAAACCATCTAGAAATACACTCTACTGCTGAAACAGAAACCATCAACTAAAGAGGTCATAAATTTTCCCATTCCTCGTGTTTGAAGTTCCCGTTCTTCACAATGAGTTACTTCCTCCCGCCCCTGTTAAGAAGTTCAAAGTAGGTCTTCAAAAGAACTGACTCCCGCTGAGAAGGAAAGTGGGATGAGGAATGACTATAGTGCCATCTAGCAGTTAGACGGCCAAGTACGTGAACACGAAAAAATCTGATTTCTGTAGATTCAATGATGAAGGATATAATTTCTCATCGATTGTGTAATGGATGTATTTGGAAACAGCGAAAAAATAGTACAGTAGCGCACAAATACAAAGATAGTACTCCATTCCCAAAAAAGTCCGAAGTTTTTAGCTCTTTTCCTTACTGTAAAAAAACAGAAGATTTTCCCCCCTAATTTTGATCATTTTCTTATTGGAATTTGGATTATAATTATCCGTATTTATAAGACGAAAATATCACGCACAGAGTTCAAATTGCACCTTTAAAATGAGATGCATCATATTGAGTGAGCTATTGAGACATTTTTGCAAAACAACGAAGTGAAACCATGATTTCCCTAAAAAATGATTGAGATCCCATGTTAAATTGAACACCAATATTCCGGCCGCTGTGCCTCACTCCTTCTTCCTCTTAAGACAGGGATGCAAATAACCACTCGCTCGGGCCGAGTTGTTCATCGGTACGGGCGAGCTTTTAATATTACTATTATTTATTGCAAAGGTAAGTAAATGATTTCTATTGTGGGGTGTGGGCTAGAAAAATTTTGTTGCTTATATGCATCCCTGGTTTTAAGACATTCACAACTATTTTATTTTAAATTAGAGATACCTTTGATGACGTCAGAAACTTATCTGAAATAAACAAAGCGAGGCTATCGTAAATTTACATCGAACATTTGTTCCAGGGAAACAAATGAACAACGAATTTAAGTATTATCAACCTCAATTTCGCCAGATGGCGAGTAATGGTTCATAGTAGTAACGTTCATGCTGAATTGGGCGAGGGATAAACTGTCGGGAAATCGTCAGAAATTGGCGAATCTTTTGAATAGACGAGGAAATATACTGAGCGGAAACAGGAACGAAATGTTTGTGTCTGACGCCAATATTTTCAGTTCAGATATTGTGAAATTAAGTATCATCAACAGAGAGGGAGCGAGCTATAGTTTGGATGCTGCACCTGGTTTCACCGTAGAGAAAGTAAAATCAATGGCATTATGCCACTTCTATAACCCACAAGATGCTATGAAAGCAGTTGCAGATTACAAGCTTGTGTTGGTATCGGAGAGGAGAACATTAGATAACGATAACTCGGTTCTGAGTGAGGGACTTAAAGAAAATGGTATGTAGCTTCAGAAATGCAAGAGATTAAATATGAATAATAGTAATGTTTATTTCGTGTAGGCTTTTTAAAAATTTGTACTGGCACTAATATGCGTCTTTTATTTACAATGCTGCATGCAGATAGAGTTTTAAAATATATATATAAAATTTATCTCCATAGACTTGCAAGCTTTGAAGTGAACAGTGCGATGTTCTACTCGCAACTTCTTGCAATACTTTTCGTTTAGTCCTAGGGAGCCAAAAAACATTACATTAGAAGACGTAAATTCATTTGAGATGCGGAATTGAATTGAACCACCGAATCTTGATTTCAGTATATTGTGGGACGATTGTTCAGTACCGGTATAGATCAAACACATTCGAACTAACAAGATCAAGAAATGGAAATGTCTTTCAATCTCCTAACAGTGGTATTCAGGGCCGGATTTCCCAATAGGCCCGGGCCTATGGGCGCAAGCTCCCAGGGGGCGCACGGCCGAGAAAAAAATTTAAAAAATATCTAGAAATAAAAATAATTAACCATAACTTAACATATTTTTTGAATTGATTAAAAAAAATCAGGCTAATAAAGCATTCTGATTTTGAAGTTCATTGGAACAAATAATTGTTGGTAAAGTTCACCAATCTTTTGTTAATACATTAACGGTATTTTGTTAAGCCCAGAACCAAATAAATTCCTCAAAAAACTTGCAATGATAAAATTGCATCGTGGAGTGATGTTTAAGAAATTAACGTATAGGCCTGATATAATTTTTAATAAAGGTTTTTAGGAAAGTAACTTTAACCAGACTAGGGGGCGGAAAAAATTATTGGGCCTAGGGGCGCCAAAATGCTAAATCCGGCCCTGGTGGTATTTATGATTTTCAACCAATATTTCTCGAGAAAATTTTCATTGAAGATCATCTGCACTATGACCATTATTGGAGTGCAGACGTTGTTGTATTTGGTCTTAAACTAATTTCATCAGGGAAGAATAGAATGGAATTTAGGTATGCATACTTGAATTATAACTTGTTCCTTCAGGAAATGAACTATTGTCTTGTAAATTATTTCATACGGGAGTTGCATTCATGGGTGCAGATTCACTTCAGGAGGGCTTAACCATTGTGTAACATGCTTCGTGCGAACGTATGTTGTAAATACGACAGCATTTGTGCCGTATCGCCGGGCCACTTTGAAAGCTGAAGATAAGCACCAAAATGTATTGCATTCGGTTATATTTTGTTGCATTATATTAAGTTAGTTACATTTGACTTGCATAATTACTTTAATACGGATCCATAGTATAAGTATTAGTAGTAGTAGGAGCAGGAGTATGAGTAGTAATAGTAGTAGTAGGAACGGGTTAGAAGCCCGGCAGGGGTTCGGTGGGTTTTGTTCTTGACATGAAATGGGCAAATGAAAGACTTGCCAAATTTTTTCTGAACATTTTACAATTTATGGGTCCGTATAGTAAAACAAGTGTACCTCTCCGCGAAATAGTCCATCCGCCTCCACATACAGTCCGCTAACAACATCAAAAACTAACAGCAAATACAACCACTTTCTTAACTTTTATTATTCCCCTTCCTGCCTTCTACTCATTCTTCCTCACAAACTTAAATGAATTCTTTTATTGACCCGGTAAATTTCCTAAAATTGGTCCGGGGATACGGCACTTAACCCAAAAGACAGTAAAAATCTCTGACCAGCCTCTGTTAGATGCAACTAAGAAGCGTGAACGCTATCTAGCCGAGTCGGGGCAAATTACTAGTTAGCCCGGACGGGGTGCTTCCGAATGAAACAGGCGCGTGAGCGATGGTGTGTATCCGCGTAAAGGATGATAGTGAGAGAAACTGTCTTCCTTATATTACTAGATAACTCACGTGTCAAATAGCTTTATCATTACAGGTCTTGAATGAAATTTAGTGTTTCCCCCAAATCCATCGATGGCTTCGGATCTGATACTGTGAATTATAGTGATTCACTCCAAACATCATTGGTATGCATATATCCACCGTCGCTGACGTGCCTGCTTCCTTCGGGCGCACCTTCTCACTAGTGCTTGAGCCCTTCTACTGCGCTCTTTCTTGACTCGGTTAGATAGCATTTGTGCTTTTTATTTAGAGCGTTCACCTCCGGTGCTTGGGGTCCCTGGTTGGATCCCAGCTCGCGCCGTGTGGATTTTGTGGTGGACAAACACCGTGGATTTTCTCGGGTTCTCCCACTTTCTTCATTCCACCATTTCACTCATTATCACCGTCTCCTTTAGCCTAACCGGCATAACAGTGGGACCTTAAAGATTTCATTTCATTTTTTTTCGTGCTTTTTATTGGCCGATAGCACAAGTTTTTCGTGTTTTATGGACAGTTTTTTAAGCCGTACGCCCATAGTGTATTTATATCATGACTACATCACAGTTACAAGTAACGAACCGTAATCAGTACCTAATAGTTTGGGGGAAAAACTAAATGATACTCCAGATCTTAGTTAACACATTGCATCTACGTTCAGTTCATTTTAAATGTAAGTATTATATTCAGTTACGTCAAATCGAAAATAAGCTTGTAAGTGGCTTGTAACATGTTGGAAGATGCTTAAGAGCTTAGGCAGACTAAATAATACAAGAATATCCTACTTATAATGGAAGATCTTGTTCTATGATTGTTTTCAAGTAATAACTTGAATGTTTTAGTATTACAGTATATCCCACATGTAGCCCTGAAATTAACGAATGAGATCATTCAGTTTTACGTCCCGCGACAAGTTCGTGTAGGGTAAAGAAGACGGTTATAATAAGAATGAATGCAATGGTGAAATGAAGAAACATTTAACTATAGAACTAAAATAAGCATACCATTGGCTTTTTGTAAAAATTTGCTATTAAAATGGTGTCACATGATATGTTTTTCATTTTTCAAAATTTCACTTTAATTCAAAATGGCGAATTTCAAGATGGCTGCCGTCCAGGTTACCCTTACCGTACCACTTCCCTCTAGGCCTAATTGTATTACCGAAGCTTTTATCTAGTTATTATGATTAATACGCGGGTTAGAAGCGGAGGTAAGGGCCTTACGCACATGGTAAGTACGAAATATTACCAGTAATATGCCTGTAATTTTCCCCCAAATTTGCGTATCTTAAAACTAACTTCACTATTGTTTTCCTGATTGAATTCTAGCCCGAAATTATGTATCATATTATCCTATTTTCATTTTAAAAACTTGACCCTAACTCAAAATGGCGGATTTCAAGATGGCTGCGGTCAAGGTCATACCTACCATACGACTTGCCCCCAGGCCTTTTACGTATCTACATGGTTGTTCATTCATTAACACATCATTTATAAAGGGTAGTAAGGCACTTTCCGCAGTAATCTTTAATAACCACATCACAATATTTAAAAAAAAAAAAAAAAAAGAAAAAACGCTATGGCAGAAATTTCTGTCATTACAAATAATGCATACATGCGCTCTATCAGAAACAAAAATCGGAGCCGGACATTTGGGTGGTGTCCCTTGTAAGCAGTAAAACCTTCGTCCCTGGGTCAATGAAACGAATGCTTCGTTCAGTGTCAAAGTGAAATGAAATGTAATCTTTGTTTTATGTCCCACAGTTATGCCGATTAGGGTAAAGGAGACGGTGATGATGACTAATGAATGAAATGGTAGAATGAAGAAAGTGGAAGGAAACGGGAGAACCTCGAGGAAACCCACGCACACGGTGTTTGTCCACCACAAAGTTCACTTGGCGGGGGCTGGATCGAACCCAGAACCCCAAGCACCAGAGGTGAACGCTCTACCACTGAACCACCGCGGTCCCTCGTTCAATGTCAATGTAGTTAAAGCGTGAACTTAATTAAATCCATGTTTTATGTATTCGTTTCTTTCTTTCTTTCTTTCTTTTTTTTTTTTTTTTTTCAACTTTTGAATTGCCATGCTCAAAGTTGAAGAGAATTATTATATACTTAATCTTGTGAAAAAAAAGCAAACTATAAATTCCCTTCCTTTCTTCTTCGCTGAAATCCGGGACATTTAAATGTCCCAAGAAATATTTTCGGGATGCCGGGACGCATATCTCGATTCCGTGACGGTCCCGGATTTTCCGGGACGAATGGCAACCCTATCTGTACAATTATTTGGACATGCTCCAAGGTAATAACACTCTAGAATGAATTAAGGTGTGCTGGTGTGGTTTTGGCGCACCACATTTTGGAAGATTTACAGGCAAAATTGAATACTTTACACGAAAAGACATGTTTATAGGGAACAACTTTCTGGAGGCGACAGGATTAAATACAAAGTAATACAGCTGTATTTTACGTTTATAAGTAGGGTTATTAGTGTATAATCAATACAAGTGCTTTACGAAGGATAAAATAAGTGAGTACATATGAAAGGTGACTGTGTTAGATGCTATTTTCAACCGGCAGTGTATTTCTGCATAGTGTACAGAAGTTGTATTTTATGTTTACAAGTGGAGCGTTACTAGTATGAAACCATGACAAGTGCAATATGAAACTAGTATCATTGAATTAAAATGAAGAAGTAGAAGACCCACTTCTTTTCACTATCCTCACTTATTAGTATATCTACCATCGCTGACGAGCCTGAGCCCGGGCACACCAGCTTTGTTCTGCCCTGATTTGGTTAGATAGCATTCGCACTTTTTAGTGCTCACCTAGCACAGGCTGGCTTGTGTATTTTGCACTGTAGTTTTTATGCCATACATTCGGAACCCGTATTCATACGTAAATTGTAAAAGAATTATAATTTTTCAGCAGTTACTTCTGGTGGCCCCCTTGAATTTTATCTATGCTAAGTGAGATATTTTCATGTCGCCCACCGCAAGTTTTTTAGGGAACAATAAGAAGGAAATCAGTGAAAGAATTATGTTTTTTCTACAACTATTTCGAATGGTACCCAAAACTAAACCTTCACGGATTAAGATATTAAGGCGGTTGCTCTTCGCTGAATCGAGTTTTCCCCTATCTAATAACATTCGAAGTTTTTTCGTGCTTTTCTCAGCAAGCAATGAACAAATCGTTACAAAAATTTGCATGGAGTCAGGTCGATAATATAGGATTCATTATACGAGCTTATAATTTTACTAAAAGCCTCCAATTAAGTTATTCATTCCCCCTTTTTTTCATGTTAAGATTTCCAACAGTGCAATTTCTGTTTCTCCCTGTTTGTGTTAGCAGCGTGAGGGAAATTCGGGCTAGCCATTTAAAACAGGTTTTTAAACTCTGACCGTATCACATCTGTGGAATGAAATTTTCTAGTCCGCTCGTCTTTTTCGAAGACAGATTTATGGCACTGAGGATTGGGCGCTTTTTATTTTCTTTGCTGAACCTATTGCTTTTAGTATATTCGTCCAGTCTCATTCGGAGTTTCTGGGGTTACTTTGAAACGTAGCAAGGTGCCTCTTGCATCTCATGTATTTCAGTCTTACACCTGGTGATTGGTTATACAAATATAAATTAGCAGACGATTGTGATACCAGATAAATTTCCTGTGTTGGGGCCGCGGTGGCTCAGTGGTAGAGCGTTCACCTCTGGTGCATGTGGTCCTTGGTTTGATCTCAGCTTGCGCCAAGTGAACTTTGTGGCGGATAAACACCGTGTTTGTAGGTTTTCTCGGGGTTCTCCCGTTTCTTCCCACTTTATTCGTTCCACCATTTCATTCATTGCTTATCATCACCGTCTCCTTTAGCCTAGCCGGCCTAACTGTGGGACATAAAACGTACAGATTTCATTTCATTTTCAAATTTCCTGTGTGAAATAATAATAATAGGAAATCTGTGGCACAAGAGATTATAACGAGCAGGGAACATCAGTGCAGCTTTGACATTAGTAACTTAATTAAAATGTGTGGTCACCACATCGGTTCCACCTTTCCGGTTTGTTTCTCTGATCAGAGACTGGCCGCGCTGCCGACACCAGTAGGGTTTTCACATTGAAAACACCAGCGCTATTTGGCTTTTGTGACCTCACGGAAACAGGTAAACCAGTGGAGCATTTTGGAATAATTATATATTTGAAACTGCGAATAGTAGTATGGAATGTTTATGCTAAATAATAATCGTTTCATTTTTACCACATACGATGGAAATTTGGAAATAAACTCTTTTAATATTATTATTATTATTATTATTATTATTATTATTATTATTATTATTATTATTATTATTATTATTATTATTACATAAATGTGTTCTTAGCGTGAATGCGGTCGAATTCTGTTCGTAATGATGATTGATTTTTCGGTATTGTTTCAGTATCTTGAGGCAACTGGGAAACTGAAGAACTGACCACACATTACCCTTCTAACAGAGCACATTTTTAGGAGAAAGTGAAGTGTAGTATCAGGGATTCTTTTACTATACAAGAAAACATCTATACATAATGAAATATGTACTGTTAATGTAGATACAAAAGTCATTTTTTTATTATTACTTTTCGAAATATGAATAGGGAGTTATTTCTTGACAGCAAGGGATATGGACTTATTAGTGTTACCTGCTAATAATAACCTTGTAACTTACGCATTCTAAATATGAAATATTCATTTTCCAGATGGTAATGCGAAATTTCATCTATAGCTACAACATATATACAAATAGTACAATACATATTAACAGAATAATTTTAATTTTATGCATTATTTTTTCATGCTTCATTTTAAAATATAGGGCTTTTTTTGTTGTTGATGGTAATGCGAAAAATAATGCGAAATTTCATCTATAGCTACAAGATATATACAAATAGTACAATACGTATTAACAGAATAATTTTAATTTTATGCATTATTTTTTCATGCTTCATTTTAAAATATAGGGCTTTTTTTTTGTTGTTGTTGAAGTACACCAATTTGTCAATGTGATACATATTAAACTAAAACATTACCGTATGAGTATAAAAATATGTGATCAACTACTTTGTTACATCAAACCACAACATTATGTGTAAATGAAGTTATTAGAAAAATAAATAAACAAGCAGTATGATCAAAATGCTAAATATCAGCAAAGCACTGTTCACAATTTATATATTTATGAGCATGCTCCAAAATCCCTAGGCGAGCTTCTACGTTGATAAAAAGGTAAACAATATTCAGAGGGCCACGCTAATCATAATAATAATAATAATAAATGTTATTAGTAAAATTTCTATCCTTCCCATCCAAAATTATGTCTCAAATCAAGTGAGTAACTTGCTTAAATTATACTGTTCTACCACTTTTTAGTTTTGTCGATAGGTAGCCAAAGTTACACTCGAAGTATTGACTACAATCAGTACAAATAAATCAAACAAAACACTAACATTCCATATTTTTTTTATACAATGAGTATGTCATAGTTTTCTTTTTAAACTTAATTTTCATTTCATGTATAATTTTTATAAGAAATAATTTGGTTTCATATGTTATTTACACGCAAGAAGAGAAAGAAAAAATACTACGTCAAATTAAAGTGAGATTACAGCATTACAATATATAAAAACTACTTTTTGTTGTGTTATGCTATGTACATTGTAAGATCAAACCACAAGTTCTCTAAACATACACATTCCATTTTAAAAAGTAGTTCAAATAAGATGCTAACGAAATTTTGCTTACGTCTCTCGAAACTTATTTAAGAATCAACTTGAAAAAATTGACGTAAGTTCTGGGTATACTTCACGAATGAGTAAAGTAAGAATACAAATATAGATTAAATAGAGATTTTTTAAAAAAATCTATAGTTAACAAGAATATAGTTAAACCAATCTAAAGGATTCTATAAAATAGATTTAAACAAATCTTGTCAGATCAATTGATTTCCTAAATTCTCTTTGTACCACCTTTTATATAAATATAATAAATGTATACAATATATATTGGTATTGTTGTTCATTATTATGTTTGATCTAAATCTAAAGTTGACTGGTAATAGGTTTTATTTTATATTATTTTCAGCACTATTCGTTGTTACAAACCATACACTTTATTTTAAATTGAAATATAATAAATAAAATACAAATAGTTCTCTTAGCAAGATACGTTACTATAAAAGTAGTTTTTCATTTACCAGTTTAGAAGTTTATAATAAATACCTCATATATAGATACAATGGGCAAGTTACAAGGTTATTAGCATATTGTTACTTGGAGTCAAGAAAGTTATGTCTATTTATGTTTCGAGAAAAAGTTATAATAATAATAAAGTGACATTCGCTTTCGTATACGTTAAAAGTATCTTTATTCAATAGAGACAGTTCACTACTAATTGCTTACACCTGTCTATACTTGACGGGAGAAAAGCTAATGTAAAAGAAGAATGGATTTGTTCTCGCTGTTTTTATTTTTTCTGCTTTCAGCAAAGAGAATTTACTCCAACGCCTCCTCACTGAAATGCCATAAATTCTAGAAAAGGGTCCCCTCACAGCTGTGGACAATGTTCAAACTTCAAAGTAATCCTAGATACTCGCCGCAGCCTGGTAGAAGAGAGAACGCAGTGTCATCAATGCGTTGTTGCAAATCTTCACATGAAATAAAGGGGGAAATAAATGATTTTATTGGAGGCTTATAGTAACATTATAAGCTCGTATAATGAATCCTTTATTATTAACCTGACTCCATGCAAATTTTTGTAAGGATTTGTTCATTGCTTGGTGAGAAAAACACGAAAAATGTTCCAATGTTATTAGATAGGGGAAAACTCGACTCAGCGAAGAGGTAGCAACCGCCTTAAGAAAGGAAAATGAAATTAAATATCATAAAGTAGACGACAGTTCATAAAACTGCACGCCATGCTACTTAAGTAATGATAAAGCAAAAATGATACTTTCCTGTTATTCTTGAAACTGTAAATAAATAAATACAATTTGAAAATTTGGTGTTACTACACTTAAGGATACAAATCACACATTATTCTTCCACAAAAAGTGCGCCACAATAAATGTTTTCTGTTTCCTTAATACATGAGCTCGTAATTTATGGGAATTAGATTTTAGACACAAGTTAACTTTAAGTTATCTAAATAACAATTAACATTCATTTATTTTTATAAATTTTAAAATGTTTCAACTGCACCAACAACCATTGAACCACTTCAAATTTTGGAATGTCAAATATTCTGTTATCACATAAAGTATATTTAAATTATATTTCGAAAATATTACTTTATCATTGCTGTCTGAGAATAAAATAATGTTTTTGTTTACCAAAGACAGTAATGAATAAAAAAAAGCTGAAGATAGTCCTATGGATTGTATAGAATATAGGGTAACAGCATCTTATTTTATAGTTGGCTTTTTGGCCGAGTATGCTAAGTCATGTTTCTTTATTTCTTATTTTGTAAATTTAAGATATCATTTTTACCTGGTTCAAATCCCACTGTGTTCTACGTACTATTTTTTTCTCTTACGATCTAATTCATTAATCGTAATAATGATAATTAATGTATCCATTTTCAATATCTATATTATGTAATTATGCCTTGTTTTAGAAGGAATATTAAAATTTTATGTATAGGCCTATATTTTGAGATCTCACTGAGACTGCGGTGAGACATTATAAAAAACATCTAAGCAATGAAGCAGAATTTATTATTTGAATGTAGCAAGTCTTTTGATCTCAGTCATTCTGTTTCTTAAAACAATTATTTATATATATATTGCTTTATTTTGACCTGCAGAATAGTGCTCTGTGGTCCGTTGGCGCCATTTTTAGAACACCCTATATACATATATATATATATATATATATATATATATATATATATATATATACTGAATCAATTTTAAAAGGGTCCACGACATTTGGGCGCAGACGTTTGGCCGCGGCCGTTTGGGCGCAAGACCTTTTATCCAAATAGGTTTACCTACCTACATATGTTATAGTGTATTTCATAACTAGAGTCCGGATGTTTAGGCACTAAAATACGAAAATAGGCACTGGAAGTTTCGAAAAGCTTCCACAAATAATTTTGCAAAAACTAAAAATAACATCAGCAAAGTTTCTGTACATCATGCATAACTTGTTTCTACCATTTGAAAAGAAATGGGAAGGAACTGCGACACACTCTCGACTATCCGGGTCGCGAGTATCCGGTCTCCGTACTATGCGGCTTTGTTTTAAAAGAATATTTCTTTCTGATAAAATATGACGTATGTAATAAAGAAATGTAATTCGTGTAAAAAAACGCACTTTTTCGTTGATGCTTAGTTATTTCAAAGATGTGACTATATATTCATACTGCACTGTGTACTTGACTTTTTGAGTCAGACATTATAAAATGCATCTAAGAATGTGTACAATACTGTACATATTTTCATTTCTGCACTTTTTTCTACAATAAATTATTACAACGCATGGTACAACAAGAAGAGCATTATTTCCAAAGGATGTGGAATCTGTGTGACAGTGTTCTCAGTGACCATAGTCAAGAACTAACAACACTCTGAAGCAGCTCATCGTGGACTGCAGTCGGAGCTTCAAATGGACCATGCATCGATTTGGCCTTGTTGATACATTTCGGAGGACACAAAAATGCGGGACTTAGTCTACAAGGCAATGCGTCTAAGAGAAGAACCACGCAAGAAAAGAAGAAAATATATTCAGATATGAAGGAATTCGCAGTATTGTACAGAATTTTGAAACTGTTGACATTGTAGAATACTTGAGGGGATTTGTTCCGTAATTCCATCATAGAATGATAGTCATGATAAATGTAACGTAAAACAAAACTAAATTATTCAATGTCTATATTAGATTTCACTGTTGTTTTCTTTTCAATTATCTCTGTTGCAAATGCATAGTAATAAGCATTAATACAATGGTATGAATAGCTATAAAGTTATGCATATCCAAAATGTCTATTCCTTTACGTTGAAGATGATATAAAGCTAAGTTCACAGAATTTTATTTTGGGATGTCATAGGATGCTTACAGCAAATTTTATTTTAGCCCAATACAGATTCATCCTTAAAAAAAAAAAAAAAAAAAAAAAAACAAAAAAAAACTGCACGTCATGGTCCTAGATTTTCATGAAATTAGGATATCTCACTCTAGAAACAAAATAATTAGACACGTATTTTTTTTCCTTTCTGCATTATACAAAAATGTACTAGAACTAAACTGAGCATTTAATGCAACTGAGACTTTCAATGACTGATATCATAGGACATACAGATGGTCAGAAAAATGGAAACACCTGTAGTTGGCAACACGTCAGATGTATGGGTTGGCAGTGGTGTCGTGGCGCCCGCAGCGCCGGACCGCTGGTGGTGGTGTGTTAGGTCGGTCTCCATACTACGTCAGGCGCAGTGCAACAGCAGTGTCCAGTGGCTGCAGCAGACGGAGGTAGTGTAAAATGGGAGACCTCTTAGATTTTCAAAGAGGGCAAATTGTTGGTGCGCGGTTATGTGGAGTGAGTGTGACGGCATTGGCTACTGTGTTAGGTGTTCGCGTGGGACAGTGTCGAAGGTGATGACGGCCTACACAACACACGGGAAAACCACATCGGGGAAGCGGAACAGTGGGCGGAAGATAATCATGAGTGACAAGTCACGCCGGGTATTAAAGCGCATTGTCACGCAGAACCGTCGTGCCACTGCGGAGCAAGTGACGGAGGAACTCAATCAGCACCTCCCCCACCCTGTTTCGACAATCACAGTCCGCCGCGAATTACATGACACGAACTTACGGGGTTGTGTTGCACGGGCCAAATCTCTCATCAGGAACCATAACATTTCGCACGCCGCAAATGGTGCCGCGACCATGCAACTTGGACCGTTGAGAACTGGAAACGTGAGATATGGTCGGATGAGTCATCCTTCACCCTATTCCCAACCACGGGCCGTGTTTATTTGAGGAGAACGCCCAAAGAAGCTTATGATCTGCAGTGTCTCCGCCCAACTGTGAAACATGGCGGCGTCTCGGTGATGCTGTGGGCCGCCATATCATGTTTTTCATTGGGTCCTGTGGTCACACTTAGCGGACGAATCACTGCCAACGATTATGTCGCAATTTTAGGAGACCACTTGCATCCTATGGTCCGGATGTTGTTCCCGGACAATGACGCCATCTTCCAGGATGATAATGCACCCATTCACACAGCTGCTGTTGTTGTAGCGTGGTTTGAGGAACATCGGGATGAAGTTCAACACCTCCCCTGGCCCGCCCAATCCCCAGATCTCAACATAATTGAACATCTGTGGTCCGTCTTGGAAACACGACTCCGGCGACGATTTCCACCTCCATCCTCTCTCATAGAACTGGCCGATGCCCTGCACGAGGAATGGTGTAAAATTCCACTTGCTACCATTCACGACCTCTATGCCTCCATTCCACGTCGCATCAAGACTGTTCTGAAGGCGAAAGATGGCCCGACACCATATTAATCTGGTAAGTTGCAATTTCGTTCAGGTGTTTCCATTTTTCTGATCACCATCTGTACTATGACATAACGAAAATTTAGTTTTGGAATATAGCTTTTATTTTTTTAAAGGGGTCAAATTTTACCTAATCTGCGACTTAACTATAAATACGCCACAGATATAACAAAATTTGTCCGGTGAGTTTTTACATCCTCTGCGGGAAGAACTTCGCATTTTGCACAAGAAAGCGAAACTTAGAGCAACAGCACAACCACTTATTTCATAAAATCAGTAAAAGATACTGAAAACACAGGCAAAGAGTTCTAAAAATACGGTAAAATAAAACTGAAGCTACTGACGTAAAAATTCCGAGTCAATTCTCCCGACAAAATTCTTATACACTTGAGAGATTGCTTACTGCAATGCATAAGAGCAAGACTGAGCCACGCAATAACGGCGCAGTCAGCGCTTTTTTCGCCCGCGTCATCGTGCTGCTCATTGTTGCCACATAGACCCTATTTTTTAAACCGGTTTCAGACGAAAGAGGGGGAGGAACAGAAGTATCAAACATTTCAATCCTCCCCGTCCTCCCGGTATTCATTGTTATATGCCAACAACAAGGGGGGTCCTATCTGTCGCCAACTGAGTGAAATCTAATTTATTTCTTCCTCAAATAGCATTGTCAGATCGGTTACTTCGATGGCAACTGAAGCCGTCCCTACAAAATGGCAAAATTGGCAACAATGCATAACGCCAAAATACGAGCTAATGTAGTAAAACGGCTATCAGCATCCTGAAATTAGTCAGAATCAGAGGTTTTCCTTTCTGTAACTAAACTGACGTCGGCCAGTGAAATGCGTCGTTTTGGAGATAGTGGCAGCGGAGAATTTATCGCAAAGATACAAAAATGGCCGTACCTCGAGAAGGAAATGTCGGATTAAGGTCCGGTCAAAGGCAGTGTGCATTATTTTTACTGCAGATTTCATTAATGTTGGAATGAATTGAAAGCAGAACGGCGCAAAGGTAGCTCCCAAAGAAATATAGGATATTTCGAACAACCTTTTTAACAAACATGTGACGAGAAATTGGTAACAGTGTTCATTGCAGATGTTTCGGATAGTCATGATGCCACTAGCTTAATTATGAGCTGAACACAAGATTATGCTGTGAAAGAAAGAGGTACATACGTGATGGTGACTGTGCACGAGGGAAATATGGAGAGGGAGGGTGGGCAATCATAAAGGAAGGAATCCGAGGTGAGAAATATTACTTCACATGCGACAGTACAATAATTAAACGGTAGGAGTGAAGGAATGCCGTAGCAGGACGGCAGTAAATGTACAGCGCAGAAATGGGTGGGTCAACAAAAATGTGACCCACCAAATACCGTGACCCACGATCCACTCTGACGCACTATGCCATATTAATTGACTGATCCAGTCTGACCCACAAATTTAATATTGTACGAGTGGGTCAGTTGTAGTGGGTCATGGGTCATTATGGGTTGCGTCATTTGTCTGGTTAGTGTTAGTCCGTTGTGATTCGTGGATCATAGAAGGACTTAGGTTCTCGCGGATCATCGAAATGACTCACAACTCAGCGTGCTACGCACAAACTTGTCTTACGTGACCCACTCCAATTCTCCGCGCAGACGAACACAAGTGATTCTTGTTAGCTGCATGCTGCTCTGGTTAAAATTATGTTAGTATAGCACAAAAGTTACAGATGACGTTTATCGCGTGTATCGACAAAAGCAAGTGATGCAGTTATTTTCTTACACGTAATAACTTTGAACACATATTCTATTTGAAACAAGACAAACACAGAGAGAGTAAGTAAAGGACCTCTAGACGGCGTGCAAATCGACACGCCCTCTCTACTGCAGTTCGAAAGATTCTCGTGTGTACCCCATCAGCTGTAAGTTGCCTGTGAGGTGTTTCGTCAAATGCGGTTGATAAAGCGTGTTTTGAGTTGGTTAGTGTTGATCGACTGAAGTTGTGTTCGTCCGATTGTAGTTTGTGTGAATTACCTTTTCAGTGCAATGGAGTTTAAGTTTGATGAGCTCGCAGATATGGTTTTCACGTATGGAATAGCGAATGGAAACAGCCTTGAAGCGGAGAGAAATTCTGCAAAGGAGACATCCCACGGTTTCCATGTTCTCGTTCGTTTTCCAGCGTTTGCGGGAAACGGGACAGTTGCGACCACAATTTTACGACTGTAGCGGACACAGAACTACCAGGACGCCTGCCTTTGAAGAGGTATTTGCGCGTGTGGGGGAGCAACCGTCAACTAGCACTCGGGCCATTGCCCATGGCATGGGTGTGGCACACAGTACTCTGTGGAAGGTACTACATGGACAGGAATTGCATCCCTATCATCCACAAAGAGTGCAGAGAACATGTGGGCAGGCATCGTTGGTGACTACTTACTAAGCTCCTATCTTCTTCCTCCACGTTTAACTGCACCAGTGTACGCGGTGTTTTTGCAGCATACGCTTCCAGAACTATTAGAAACTGTCCCGCTTGTTGTTCGACAGCAGATGTGGTTTCAGCATGACGGACCGCCAGCCCACTTTGCTGCTGTTGCTCGTGCTTTATCTCGATGAAACATTCCCAGATAGGTGGATCGGGCAAGAGGGTCTTGTTGCATGGTCCGCTCGTTCTCTGGACCTCACCCCACCTGATTTCTTGTGGGGCTACATGAAAAGTCTTGTCAACGAAACTCCTGGCCCGCATCCTCGCTGCCAGTGACATCATCCGAACCACTCCAGAGAAAAAAGGTGTCCAAACTCATGAGGTCGGCGCTCACGAGTTCGGAACTCACGCTCACTCGACCTCAACCTCACGAAGTGAGCGTGAGGACAGGCTGCTGATGTGAGCGTGAGGTCATACCGGTGAGTGTGAGGTCGATATGAGTTTGTGAGCCAGGGACGGATTAAAGGAGGGGCGAGGGGGGCAATCGCCCCCCCCCCCCAAGAGCCCTTTTAAGTATTAAAATTACTCACACTGCCGCTTGTAGCTTACCGCCACAAGAACGAAAGTTTGGGATCGTTCTTGCGTTATTTAAAAAATGGTTAATTCTTTAAATTCTATTTAAAAATAGTCTCTATCCGGCATGACGCGTTTACGCTAACAATAACTCGAGTCATAATATCAGATAAATCTCAGGAAGAAGGACGGTGTTACTTGAGGCTAGAACATCTGGAAAACTATCCATGGCTGGTTCTTTCCCATAAGGAGAGGGATCTTTTTTGTAAATATTGCTCACTTTTTGCAACGGGTTTTTCGGGGGGCTGTCGAAGAAACGTGCCCCTCCAAACTCTTGGGACTAAACCTTTGAAGAAATTCGCTACTTTCTACGGTATTTTAGAAACTCACAACAAGGCACAATATCAGATTAACGGTCTTGAGGTCGGAAAAGTGTTTCTGAAAAACTTACTGGGAACCAGTCGAGAATCAAATCAACTCGTCAAGAAGACAAGTCATCCAAAATCGCGACAAACTGAAATTAATGTTGCGGAATGTGATATTCCTTGGAAGAAAAGGCATTGCTTTTCAAGGCCACAGGGACGATGCTTGTGCGGATAATTGGACCTCAGATGGTGACGGTGCAGAAACTAAGTTCAACGAGGGCAATTTTCGAGAATTGCTCAAATTTAGAATGGCTTGTAGTGACGATCTCTTAAAGAATCACTGGAAGAAAGCATCGAAAAGGACCATTTTTGCCAATAAAACCACACAAAATACCCCCATTGAGGGTTGTGGATGAGAAATCACGTCTGTAAAATTGTCAATCGAGTGCGAGAGGATAAGTTTTATTCTATTATGTTTGATGAGACTACGGTCGTTTCGCACAAATCTCAGCTGTCTTTGATTCTAAGGTACGAACACATGGGTGAAATAAGAGAAGACTGCTTCGGTTTCATTGATCCTCCACCAGCAGAGTTGAAAGGTGAGGACATTGGTTCGAGCTCGGAATCCGAACACGCAGAACCGCCCGAACTCTCACTGACAGGAGGAAAAATTGGAGAAATTGTTCTATCTTTGTTTCGACATTTCTCACTAGACCCGATAAACTGCGTTGGTATTGGTACAGATGGTTGCGCCTTTACGACCTCTCAAAGTCGCCGGGCAGTGCAGGAGATCCAGAAGGAGGCTTCAAACGCGCTGCACTGTTCATATTGTACTCACAGCCTCAACATGTCCATCTTCAAGATCGTCGTCAGTACAGTGCGTGAGGAACTGTCTGGGAACAACGAAAGAGATCATTGCGTTTTTCACCACATCTCAAAACGTAATACTGTCCTTAAGTTTACGGTTAATGGCCAGTTGGAGACATTGTGTGAAATGAGATGGGTTGAACGGAACGACGCGGTATTACAGTTTCACGTGAAGTTTCAATAAATGAGTGAGGCTCTACAGTGTGTTCCAAGTGGTCCGAGTTAGATACAGCAGCCAAAGCATGGGCACTTTCTTCTACCATGCACGACAGCGAGTTTATCGTAACTATTACGTGTCTTCAGGGTGTTCTCACGATAACTCTCCCCTCAATCGACTTTTGCAGGAGACAAATTTAGACATGAATGCAACGTCAGATGTCATTCAGGACACTATCGCAGCATTAAACAAGAAGCGTTCAAACAGCAAAGAATTCAAGGCAACTTTCGAAGCAATATCCAGAATGGTTGCCAGTGTCGACGTGCAGATTCAAACTCCTCATCTCACTCAAAGACAAACACATCATACGAACTTCAGGGCAGATGACACGACATCTTACTACTGAAGAACTGTCTACATTCCGTTTATAGAGTAGGTTGTAGAGGACCTCAAAACTCGTCTTGCGCAGGAAGTTTTCAATGTATACGGAATCAACATTTTATTGCCAACACGCGCAACTGACTAAACTCTGAGCAACAACTTCCGCATTCTAGCAGAAAGATTTTACAAAACTATCGGAACTCAAGAAAAAATGCTGTTTTCCCTCTTTAGTTCTGAATTTGCAATCTGCACTTCTAAATGGAAGAGAATTAAAGAAGAAGGTGGAACTCTATCACGGACTGTATTGGAGGCCTTGACCACCAGCGACGAAGATCTTCACGTGACTATTCGAAAACTGCTGCGCATACATGTAACCCTGTGGTACGGATTCCACGTTAATCAGTAGGTCTCATATAGCCTCGCTGCTGAAAGGAACGTTTAACTTAACATCAACTCAACTTGTAACCCTGCATTCGAGCATGGCCAGTGCAAAACGATCTTAATCCACATTGCACCGACTGAAAACGTGGTTGCGATCTCGTTCTGGCGAAAAGTGTCTGAAGGAACTAGCACTTATAAATGTCATAGGGACATTGTCGTAGATCGCGACAATATTATATCGTCAGATACGCCTTGGGTGGTATTCACCGAAGAGCGTGTTTTGAGTGTAACTTCTAAGTTCTTTTGTCCTTTTGTTTAATTCATATTACTAAAATACAGAAACATTATGAGCGTTCTAAAAAATGTTTAACCTGATATTTTTTCTAGCGAAATATTTACTAAAGCATAGCCACGACCAGGCCTGTAGACAGAATATCGTTTTCTTTTGGGGGAGGGGGCATTGTGGTGAAAATTCCGTAGCAATTATATCTTTTACCCTCTTTTCCTGAATCCGTTTTACCTTTTTTTTGGGGGGGGGGGGAGAATTTCGGGAAACATATCCCACTCCACAACAAAGAGCCCCCCCAAGACGTTTGGTTTAATCCGCCAATGTTGTGAGCGTGAGATCAAAATGAGTTTGTGAGCGTGAAGTTGAGTTAGGTTAAGTCAGACTGATAATGTGAGCGTGAGGTCAAGTGAGTGTGAGGTCGAAATGAGTTTGTGAGCGAGAGGTTGAGTGGGGTTGGATCAAAGTAGACACCTGGTTCTTCCAATAGCAGGGAGAAGTATATTGTAATTCGAAAACACTGTAGATTTTTTGTTCTCTACACAAAAGCTTCTTTTTCTCTATCTGAAGATAACACCTGCTGTGAAACGACCATAGGTAAGCAGGGAGTATCTTTGGTCCGCTACCTTTTTTTTTTTTTTTTTTTTTTTTTTTCATTGGCCAACTTGGGATAGAAGTTTTAGTGTCTTTGTGATCAGGTATTTCTTAGAAGCAAGTAGAAAATAATCATGGAATGTCTTGATGTTTTGTCAGGCACACTGGAATATTTGGCCTCGAAATCCGGTCAAGAATATTCATCATTTAGTATCATAAAATAACCGATTAAATTTAATTGTTTTGTATTTACCTACATTTTTAAAGATACATTACCGAAAAAACTGGTTTGAATATTTTCCTTTGTCCTCTTGTGATTTCGCTTGCCATTGTTTAATAGGGATTTTGTAGGCTAAGTCAGTGTTTTATTTACGAATTTTCTAGAGGGAGAGGAATCTTGAATTTTGGGCTATGCAGCCCTGCCCCAACCTCGCCGAGGGCAGCCCATCTCTCCAACTACTTGGGCGCAATTTCCCCCCGAATATACTATTCGCCCCCAAAACAGAGTGCTTAAATTCTTAGCGAGATTCCCCCTCCCCAATGAGTTTCCACACTGGTTTGCATGTCGAATACACTGCAGGCTACATCACTTAGTAGCCCGTGTCCATTCTTTCTAAACAGGATCAGTCTATACAGTATTTTCTTCCACCTTCCGTCATAATTTTATCCTTTCAAGCCACAGAGAATACATTCATTCACCTTCACAGTCGCCGTTCTTAAAAGGAAAATTATAGCATAATTAAAAGTGCAATTCTGTCATTTTGAAAGAAAATATGCCCCCCCCCAAAAAAAAAGTCTAACGGGTGCATCCAACGCCCTAAAACCAGCCTGTGGGCACCCCTGCCTGCTCCAAATAGAAAATAGAATTTACATATTTTCTGGGCGAGTATTTGAGAGACATTATTACATCTTGATAAGTATATAGAATTTCATATACACCGACTATTTACTTGGAAATAAAATTCATATAGTTAGCAAGTAATTGTTTTTGTATAAATATAACTACGCAGAACAGCCATAAATAATTTTTTTTTTTTTTTTTATTACTAGAGTAAATGTGCCATTCCTCGACCACTTAACTCATTTTCGTATAATCCTTGAATCATTGTTCAGGGAGCGGAACAACTTAGGAGGATGCAACGAGCTCAAGTGTGTTCCTAAAGCTATATTTCATCTATATTTTATCCAAAACGGAGATAGCTTATACCATTTATGTAATATTAGCCGGACAAACACCGATGATTGATTTATTTTTAGTGTTCGACCAGAGCCGCCTTTAATGTTTTGCCGCCCCTAGGCCTAAAAGCGTTTGGCGCTCCCCTCCCCCCGTCGATGAACAAAATTTTAACAAAAAATAATCATATAGAAAAAACTTATTCTAGAAATATCTTCGTTTTTGTCCAAATTTTAATGCATTTTCACTTTGTATCCTGTAAAGAAAGATTTGGATTGTTACAAATTCATTTTTTAAAGTAAATTTACAGAGAATGATTAATTTGAGTTTTACAATACAGCTAGTTTAATAATACAAGAAATTCGTATTATCCCCGTTTCATCCCACTATTTCATCCATTATTTTATCATCACCGTCTCCTTTGGCCTAACCGGCGTAACCGTGGGACGTTAAACTGACAACTATTCTTAAATGCCTAATCAGATTCCAAAACCTACTTCTCGCTGGATCTTACCTTTTTTGCAATATGTATTGAATCCGCAAGTTGTAATGTACTTGTTTCATTTCCGATTTCGGTGGAAAGATAAGGATGGTAACTAAAGGTATTCTTGGGATGTTTAATTAATTGCAAAACAAAACAAAAAAAAAAAAAAAACGCTTATCTCTATTACAGTTTTTACTTTATAGTGATCAACGTTAGAACTGGACGTGGTTGATTTTTGAGAACTTTTCTTAGAAAACTAAATCGATTCTTTTTTTTTTTTAACTATCTTTTTTTTTTATAGTTTTTGATCTATGTAGATCAATACTGAGACTGAAAGTTGTAGTAAATTTATATCACTTCCGATTTTAGTACATTGTTAAAGATGGAGATGAAAGGTCTTCTTGGGACGCTGGATCAATTGCAAGAAACCGTGTTTCGCAATATGTTACTGTTTTTGCTCTATAGTAATCAATGTTAAACCGAAAATGGCTAATTTCTACCTCTACCCATGGGTAAATCATCTTCATTAACGAACTTCTCGAAATAATTATTTTAGCTATCGATCCCAGGAGACGGAATTCAATAATTCACTTGCATTAATAATTCGCGTGTGAAGCAAAAGTCGCATAGGCGTACGAACTAATATTACAATATTGTAAATCCCACTTGGGTGATCCTGATAAATCGACGTGTGTTTGTCGTATTTGGTTGTATTAGGTAGTAATCCTGTGAAACAGAGAACATTGAAGTATTGAAAGTCTAGGTCGTGTTATATGAATAGTTTTCGTTATGTTGAAAAAGTTGTAACCTTGATGCTGAAAACATGAAAACATCGAAAACTATCCAAATACTGAAAACTATCGAAAAATCCCGACATTTCAAACTATCGATCGATACATCGAACTATCTCAAGTCCTACCCACGACCCTGTGCACCAAAGGTGTGCATGCTAGCCAACAGGCTAGCGGGAGGAGCTTCTCCCCCCCTCCAAACTCACGAAATCGGCGCTCACGAGTTTGGAACTTACGCTCACTCGACCTCAACTTCACCAAGTGAGTGTGAGGTCAGACTAGTGAGGTTGAAAGCGTGAGCGTGAGGTTGAGGTTGAGTGAGCGTGAGGTCGAAATGAGTTTATGAGCGTGAGGTTAGGTCAAAGTGGTCATCTCTGCTCCAGAGATATTTGCGCGTGTACGACATAGCTTTCGCTGTTATGCATGCATCGACGCCAGGGGATGTCATTTTGAACATCTACTGTGAAACTGCACGTAGTAAGTACAGTCTTTCTGTTTTATGTACCGTACATTTACGATGCTTACACGGTAGAGTTTATTTGCTTTGTCTTACGAGCAGTGACTAAGGGCTTTGTTCTGTACTGTGTGCCAAACGTATTCGCCTTCTTTCTGTACGATACCCAAGGGATTTTGCAGCGATCTTTGTCGTCTCATTTTACGTTCCCTGCACACATGACGTCCTGCACCGAACCAGCATCCCTGTTCGTCTGCGCGGGCCGTCCTGGTACGGCTTTCTTTCACACTCCTACCGTGTAATCATTGTACTGTCGCATGTGCTAGTAGTATTTCCTCACCTCGGATTCCTTCTTTTGTGATTGCCCACCCGCCCTCTCCATCTTTCCTACGTGTACAGTCACCATCACGTATGTACCTCTTTCTTTCACAGCATACTGCTGTGTTCAGCTCATATTTAAGTTAGTAGCATCATGACTATCCGAAACATCTGTAATGAACACAGTTACCAATTTCTCGTCTCATGTTTGTTGCAGATGTTTGAAATATCCTATATTTCTTTGGGGGCTACCCTTGCGCCGCCTCTGCTTTCAATCCATTCCACATTTCCTTCTCTAGGTATAGCCATTTTTGTACCGTTACGACAATTTGTTGGCGGCCACTATCTCCAAAACGACACGTTTCTGGACACTTGTTCCTAACCTTAAATTGCTTCTTTTGACATCATCTTTCATCCCTCTGAGTTTTGCACAGCATCACGGAAACATCCTATATATATATATATATATATATAACTAGGGTGAATACACGAGAGTCTACTGTAACATATAAGCCTTTAAACGATAGTTCTTAATGACCTTGCTAACTCATACATATGTGAAATATTGCAGTGTATGAACTTAAAATTATCCCCAATGAAAGGAGATCTTTCTATTACTATACGACAAGCTAATATGAATTTCACAATTTACAGATTCAACACATGTTAAGCATTCTAAATTTCGTTATAGCGAAGAAATATAATTTGGTTATATCTGGTTACATCGTAAGTATTATTTTTTACGACAGGGAGAACGACTTGGAAATAGGTTGAATTCGTGATTTCACTGAATTTACACTTTTTATGACCGGTACATAAGGAGTAAGTAATCATGCGATGTCCACTAACCTCTGTTGTTATGCCCAGAAACCAAGAGGCCACATCGTTCAACGTACCAAGTCGCAATCGCAAGATTTTTGTGATGTTAAGAAAATAATGTGAATCTATCATATTTGGGTGAAAGGAAGTGTTTTAGGTAGATTTCAATTTTGAAATCTCGTGTAAGAGCACGTTTGGAGAATTGTTAAAGCCCCGTTTCCCTTTAGCACGTGCTATTGGCACGTGGTTCTGGTAAGAGTGCTTTCAAAGTAGTGGTTTAGTTAGCTCCCATCTCTTACAGCCTTGGTACTGATAAAGGACGCCAATCTGCAGTAAATCAAACCTATAAGAACCGAAGCTCGTGTTGCACATACTTCTTGAAAATAATAATAATAATAATAATAATACAGTAATAAACACGATACGAGAAAATATCTTAGAAGCGACTGTAGAAACTCCGGAAATTGGTGGAAGTTAAGGTGTGTTAAAGAGAGCTGTGTAAATACATATAACGTAAATGTATGTGCGTTTGAAAAGAAGGAATTTCGTTTCTCTGTAGGTAATGAACTGTTAATAACAAATGAGGAACCCCATTGTAAAATATGTAAATAATTTAGTGAATTTTATGGTACATATTCTGTTTGTTTTTAAAAAAAAAACATTCTCTGATTTCTTAGTTACACTTTTAAATCTATAGGAGTTTTAAAGCCTTCTTTCATGTTTCAGATGAGCTACTTTTAGTTCCGAAGCGCCCTCAGCCAGTGAAAGAGGTGCAGACAGAAGAGAGCATGCGAGGACCAAATGAAGCTGAAATCAAGGCAGCAACAGAGAATTTGGATAGGGTAAATTCTTCATGCGCTGTGCTTCCTTCTGAAAGTTCTCCTGATGTAAGTTTTGATTGTAAATGGTATCACTTTTAGATAAATTTGGGGGCTGAGCCACAGCCCCCAAACAGATCGTTCACTTAAAACGAAACACAATCTATCTCAAATATTTATATGTAAAAACACGTGTTTTGTAGTAATATTTTTGTTCACGTAAGTGTATGTGAACAACATCATACACTTACGACGTCTGAGTCTTTGATGAATTTTAATTCATTATTGTCCGCTACTGGGATAGAGCGTATGATTTAAGCTATTCTCTTGCGTCAAGATAACATTTGACCGAAACCTTCCACCAGTCACATTAGAATTTAATCGCTAGTTAAATGGAATCATCATCCTATTCGGAACTCATGTAGGTAGAACTTTACAATTTCAATCATGAGAAAATGCTGATTTAATACAGAGTAAAGTAATAACACTACTTGTGCGGGATCTATGTAAGAGGATCAGTCCATCTGAAGTGGTCCAAAGATGGTGAAAATGGTTGCTCGACCATCTCCGAAAATTAAAAAAAATTGAGTGTGACGAACCTTGTGTATGGGAAGGTCATGTCGTATGTACGAGTGTTCCTGAATGGCGGCCATCTTTGTCGGTAGAGTGCCAATTTTCGCATTTGCAAGCATTTACGAAACCTACAGTTGCTTAGGACGTACGTATCAGACGAACTCTAAACAAAAATGAATGTTTACAGGAGAGACTGAGGTACACGAAGAACATATACTCTTGCTTCTAAATAAATATGCAGGGTTGCAGACCAATACATGAAATCACTAGAAAAAGTACAGAAAATAACACTTTTAAAGGAAATAGCACTTAACACTTTGGAATAGCATAAAGTGGGGGGTTCATAAGTTTTGTACTGAATACTATTGCATGTAAAGAGTCTGCAGAAATATCCACAGCTATGGTACTACTAGCACCTTAGGTTTATGGGGATCCGAAATTTAAAGTTTGTGATTTTGATTCCATTCTTGGGGCGTAATATCTCAGAAGGGAAAAGTGCTAAAAATTACTACTTAGGCCACAAAGTAATTCTGTATGTAAATAAACTATTCAAAAAAAAAAAAAAAAATCATGACTGATATTACATGAAGAAAAAAGTGAAGGCATGGTAAAAATGCGAAGAAAGCACTGCGTGACGATGATCGTAGCCCGAAAAAATTTCAATGTTTGGATATGTTTCATGCTAGATCTCAAAAACTACACATGGTGCAGCAATTAGGATGGCTTTTGATTGTGTTCAGTTATGCAAAAGCTTGCGAGTGGCGTTTGTTCCATATTTCTAGTTTATGGTAAGGAGGTTAACTCCTCCTTGCACCCACAACACCCATCATCGAACTGGACCGCGGTATTAAGGCACTTAATGTATCAGCAAAGTATAATTGAAATCCAATCCCAGTTACGGAACTTAATATGTTCGCAAAGTTGCGTTATGTCTATTCTAATTATATATAAAAGTACATGAACTGACATAAAATAAAGGGATACTTCCGGTTGACGTGGAAAGTTGAAATTTAGCATGATTGTAGCTTTGAAGTATTAACCCACAGGAAAATGCCGTTTAATATTTTTAAATTTTAGGGGGATTGAGAAATTCTCCATGTTTTTTAAATGGGTTCTGTTTTGGACTTATAACCTCATATTTTAGGTATTTGGAATTGGAATAAAAACTTGAAACTCGATTTGCGTATACGTTTTCGTTAGCGTTACCTAACTAAAGAACCAAAAAGAAAAATAAATTCAATCGTAGAAAGATTTTATGGGTTCCCAATGTTATTTATATGGGACATCTTCTACACCTCAAAATGTTTAGGCATTTCCGGCAGGATTAGAATGATGAAATTTGGCATGATTGTAAACTTAAGGGGCTAATCCACTAGTTGAAATACGGAAGAAACTTGAAATTTGATAGAGTTGTAGGCTGTAGAGGTTCGAGGCCGTAGGCCGAGAAAACGCTGGGATCTGGAGGCGGAGCCCCCAGCTAGCCAATTCTAGTCAATCCTGTATAATGCAGTCTTGTGAGCATATTAACTTCCGTAACAGGGATTGGATTTCAATGATACTTTGCTGATACATTAAGTGCCTTAATATCGCGGTCCAGTTCGATGATGGGTGTTGTGGGTGCAAGGATGAGCTAACCTCTTTACTATATAGTCGTGGTAATGATCATGGGGTTAGAAAGATGGAACAAACGCCACTCTCAAGCTTTTTCACAACTAAACATAAACAAAAGCCGTCCTAATTGCTGCACCATGCGTAGTTTTTGAGGTCTAGCATGAAACATATCCAAACATTGAAATTTTTTCGGGCTACGACCATCGTCATGCAGTGCTTTCTTCGCATTTTTACCATGTCCTCACTTTTTTCTCCATGTAATATCAGTCATGATTTTTTTGCAATTGTTTGTTCACATACAGAATTACTTTGTGGCCTAAGCAGCAATTTTTAGAAAAATAAACACACTGCTGAAACAAGACTGCACTTATTTAATATAAAAACACATTTACACATGACGTTTCGATCTTCTAGCCAAGATCCTCATCAGACGTACACTCTGATGAGGATCTTGGCTAGAAGATCGAAACGTGACGTGTAAATATGTTTTTATATTAAATAAGTGCAGTCTTGTTCAGCAGTGTGTTTATTTTTCTGATTTTGTTTGCAAGACGTATGACTATGATTGTGTGTCAGCAATTTTTAGCACTTTGCCCTCCTGAGATATTACGTTCCAAAAATGGCATCAAAATAACCAACTTCAAATTTCGGACCCCCATAGATCTACGGTGCTGTGGATATTTCTGCACACTCTTTACATGCAATAGTATTCAGCACAAAACTTATGAACCCCCGACTTTGTGTCATTCAAAAATACAACCTCTTTAAAAGTTCTGTAGTTTTTCTGGTGATTTCATGTATTGGTTTGTAATCGTGCATATTTATTTAGAAGCAAAAATTTATATTCTCCGTGTACCTGTCTTTCCTGTAAACATTAGTTTTTGTTTGGTGTTCGTCTGATTCGTACGTCGTGAGCAACTGTAGTTCTCGTAAACGCTTACAAATGCGAAAATTGTCACTCCACCGACAACAAAAATGGACGCCATTTAGGAACACTTGTATATATACAACAACGTGAATGATGTTATTGACCTTCTCATGTACACGGTCAATTTTTTATAATTTTCGGAGATTGTCAAGCAACCTGCTTTGGGCCACTTCGTATGGATTGGCTCAAAAGCAAAACGAACTTTCTAGACATAATTGTACTTAACAGTTTGTTGAAGTTGTTTAGATTTATTTCCTTCAAAATAATTCCCTCCCTATTAATGCCTCGTTCCCAGTGTCCCTTCCATTGCTGGAGAACTTCCTGAAACACTTTGTAGTAGCCTGGAGGTCTCGTAGCTAATTTTTTGTTATCTCTTTTATGAATTGGAAACGGCTATCTTTCATATTGAATTCCAACGTGGGGAATAGAAATAATTCTGCAGGTGGTCAAGTTAGGCGAGTATGGTGGTTGAGGTACAACAACCGTATTGTTCTTTGCCAAAAACACCCTAATGAGGAGTTCCAAATGGCTAAAAGTATTATAATGGTTCAGCATTCGTGTTCCATTTTTCTAAGCTTCGAGTCCCTTCTTCTTCACGGCTTCACTCAAACATCTCATCAGTTCTAAGTAATATTCTTTGTTATTGGTTTGACCACGTGGGATGTATTCACAGTAAACAACTCCACAAAAACCAAGGAAAACAATAAGGATCACGTTAACGTTTGGCGTGACTTCGACGTGCATTTTTTGGGCGTCTTGGCGAATGTTTTCCGACCGATTGAAATGATTATGCTTTGATTCAATGTCATAGCCATAGACCCAAGTCTCGTAACATGTTATGAAGTTTATCAAGAAGCTGTTTTCGTGTACTCAGTTCGAAAGATTTCACAGATTTCGACTCATGTTTCATTTTGTTCCTCAGCAACCGTAAAACGAAATTCGCGGCAACACGATGCATGTTCAGTTTTACATCTAAGATCACACGACAGATGATTTACTGATATCTATTTCCTCGGCTATTTTGCGGACGGTCAAACGAAAGTTTGTCCGTACAACATTGCTGACTTTCTGAACGTAAACCTCATCACATGGTGTTGATGGACATCCAGGTTTTGCCTTGTTTCTGATGTTCTTCCTGCTGTGAAACTCTGAAACCACTCATAACACTGAGTACAGCTCATACAATCTTCCTCGTACACTTTCTGTAGCATTTTCAAAGTTTCTGTAGATGTCTTGCCCAATTTGAAACAAAATTCAATGCACACGCGTTGCTTTTCCAGTCTCAATTCTTTTATAGCACAAAATCGTCACAAGTACGAAACAACTTCACTCCAATGCTCGCGGTCTCACAATGACACAAGGCTACAACAAGGTGTGTAGTTATCGTTAAAATGATTGGGAAGAGTTCGGGTACGTAGCGCTGACAAGCAAAAACTCAAGCACAATGTAGTTGGCTAAAAATTTGATCCTAGTTATTAGGTATTCTTGTATATCTATCACTCGTAATTTTAGTTTCATCTGGGACTGTCTGTCAGGTGTCTGTGTAGATATATTGGGGATTTTGCGATGGTACCATAGTTTCTCCATTCCTGTTTGTTTCTGGTGAACTAAGTTTGTAACTAATTTATCCATAAATGGGAGTTCTATTTTCTCCTCATCTTTGCTACTCTCCCAAGTGCTATGAAATTTTAAGTTCGGAAATATGTTGAAATGCTTTGAATCATTATAACAAATTGCGTGTAGTTCAGAAATTCTGAATATATATGTTCGGGTGGTCATGTTCAGGCGGTCCTTATTTTTCGACTTTCGAATTTTTATCAGTCCCACTACCATAAATGGCTTCATAGCAGACCAAAAAAGCAACACAAAAAAAAAAAAAAAAAAATGCTCAGTTTAATAACATTAAATGCCGTCCCAAGTGACCACAAGTTTTGAATGCATTTACAGTATACAATATGAAGCAAAGGTATCTTGTAAGTTTGGAAAGACAAATTGTAAGTTAATAAACAGGTATAAAAGTGATAACAATTAAATGATTGTAGATAAGTTGGATGTGATTTTGTGATGAAAAGCTACCTCAAAATGATGTCAAATATCCCCCGTCCTTTAAAAAATGTTGAACCTGAATTCAAGATGGTGGTTTTCAAGATGAACACCATGATGTTACTGTACAGTGATGGATGCGGTTCAACCTCCATTACCTCTATCTGAAATATCGCTGTCACTCTCTCTAGTCGTTCCAAACTTAAGGTACCTTTGCCACATATTGTATATTGTAAATGTATTCAAAACTTCTGGTTACTCAGTTCAAAAACTTTACTCGTAATATAATTCCTTTTTTTCCCTAATTATATGTCACACTGTCACCACGAAAATGACATGTACGAAAAATAGATTTTTTTGTTTGTAACTTTGTTCGGTGCACAATTAAAATGTCATGTAGAAAGAATGGGAATACCTGTGCTGGATGTGGGTGGATGGGGTGGCTGTAAGGGGAGTTGGGAGGCCACCAAAAAAAAAAAAGCACATTACGCTTCGCTTTGTATATTTAATTATTGTGTATTAATACTGTACTTGCACAATAATCACTGCATAAACTACTATGCTTTTCATTTCACTGTTGTGAGTTTTGAACCTGCAGTTGGAATCCTCTTATACCCTTGTGTGTCGAAGTCCTGGAAAATTGGTGATTTGTCCTGGAAATGCCCTGTTTTTTTTTTGGGGGGGGGGGGGGAAGAGAGTGGAAACCCTGGCAATGTTGTTAAGAGTCTTTTCTTCTGCAACTCTGGTTTATTATTTATTTTTTTTTCTATTATTTGAACTATTGTCGACCAGAAATGGTTTAAGGGTAAGGTTATAAACTTTAGTCAGTCAATAACGTTCGTAAGTATGCTAATGAAAAACAAGTTAAATTTATGTCTTCACTTAGCTTTTCTTTTAAAAATATTTTAATAATAGCTTACAAATAATCGCCTTCGAGAATCTTTGCAAGTATAGTAACGAAAATATATTTTTGAGTTTTATAAGTAAGGGATCCCATTTTTTTTTTTTTTTTTTTTTCGTTTCATGTTTTGTAACTTTCGTCTTCTTTTTAAGTTTCAGACAGAAATTCGCAAGATCTTAGTTACTCTAGTAGAAGCATCAGCTCGTCTTCTGGCCCCTAATCCTGATGCAGCTGTGATATTTAACCAGATTTGTGATCATTTGGATGCAAGATCAAAGCCTAAACCAGACCCAAATGCAGTTAAACAATTAATGGACATGGGATTTTCGGAACGGCAGGCAATTAAAGCTCTTCGTATCAAGAGGTAACTCGTGATAATATTCCACTATACCAGTTGTAACTGAGAATATATTTCGAGTAAATATGATATATAGTATATTCCCATTACTTGAGTTCTGCTTGTATACAGTTCATTCCGTATAATATGGAAATTATTGTTGCTGGGCACTGGATTATTCCTTGAAGTTGGTATCATTTAAGTTGTAACTGAATATGCTTGCTTCGAGATATCTCCACACAAAATATTTAACAAATTTTACTTCCGTGAGCTGTATGTAGACTTAAATCGCATTGCAACTAGAATATATATGATGATTCTTAAAAGAAATGTCAACTTTTAACTTATTCCATCGTTTATATTCAAAACGAGAGTTAGATAACCTTGTCTCTTCACAGTCAGAAAATTGTTGAAAAACTTAGGAGCAACGAGTGACACGAGACATGTTTTATGAAAGTAAAAACACACACTGTCAGGTTTCGTTTTCTTTGTACAAACTTGAACAAAAGTAACAAAGAACAGTCTGGAAAACTTTGTTAGAGATAGTTTTAGTGTGAGTAAATGTATAACAATTCTACTGTACAAAAAGTACTGGAAAAATAATTGTACGATCGTCTGGAACACACCTGAGTGGCGCTAAAGAAAGAATAACTTACTCTACTAAGTTCTGGGAAACTGAATATTCACTTCTTGGAGCAAAACAAAAGAATTACGTTGCAAATGACTTTGTAAAGCATAAAATATGTTACTTCTTCGTGTGTAATCTTGCATAGAAAGTCCAAGAATACTTGCAAAGAGAAATCAAGGACACTGGGAACTTCATCTAACATCTAGCTACATACAAGGTCAGTGTGATACCTGTTACAAAGCCAATGTCTTCCTTCATTTACTGAACTGTCATCGTCGAGGAGGGGGTGGAGATGAGAGGGGCCTCATTTGTCATCCATTTATTACTCCTTTCATCTTCATGTTCTAGGGTGCGATTTCAGCCGTGAATATTGCCAGCGGACTCGGGGCTGGTTGGTGAAAATTTTGGAAGAGGATAGTCAGTGGATATGTTCCTCTTAGCTGGATGTGTACTGTTCCGTCCTGACTTATGATTTGAGTTCAGTGTTCTGTTAATTTTTTCATATAAAAGCTACAAAAAAATAAATTAATGAAATTCGGAAAATGTTAAAAAAATTCGCATCAGTTGCTTCGTTCTTGCTTTTCGTTCATGCAGGTTGTATTTTTGTTTATTCTTATGTGTATTTTTGTTATGGTTGTATATTTTTTAGTTATTTACCTTTCTGCTGTAGTTGTTTATTTGTATTCCCAGGCTATTGTTTTTGTCGATGGCCATGGTAATTTGATTGCATGTTAGAAGGACCTGAACGGAATAAAAAACGAGGTCAGATGAGCCCCGAGTCAAAAGGGCCCCGGGCAAAAAGGTCCGGCTGAAAATGAGCACACTATCAAATTATATAAATGCTGATTACAATAAAAATATTCTGTGGACAACACCTATTTTATTTGTGTTAAAAAAAAAGACATGTGGATCTGTATATAGAGTTGGTCAAAAGTATTGGAACTGATCGGTAATAACAAGACGAGTGGACGGAGAAAAAGCAAATGTTAGAATTTGTATTGGTGCGAAAACTGCATTGAATAAGCGTGTGTTCATTATGACACTGAATTTAACCATATTGGATATCACACAATACTTTTTAAACCGATGTTTGACAAATCAATTTAGTCTGAATCTTCCCACGAACGAGAATCCGAACTCATTTTTGACTTTCGTCATTCTTTTACCAGATTGGGTATGCTACATTTGAATTTTCGTGACAGACCAATAAGAACTAGACGGGTGGAAGGAGGAAAAGCAATATTGCAAGTGGAAACTGCATTAAATGGGGTGTTGACATGGTAGCCATCTTCAATTCCGCCATATTGAATATCACACAGTATTTCTAAATGGAAAAGAGTATGTGTGAAACATCAGATTAAACTAGAATCTTCCCACAAACGAGAATCCGAGCTCATTTTTGACTTAATTCCATTTGATTACGACATAATGTGTGCTACGTTTAACTTTTTTGTACTGTATATAGTAGAAAAGAATACCAAGACAAACCCGTAATATCGTGACGCTAAACGGGGACAAATTAAATGTTACAAGTGTGTATTGATACGAAAACTGCATTAAATAGGGTGTAGACATCATGACAGCCATTTCGGATTCCGCCATATTGGATATCACACAATATTTTTAAATAGAAAGGGGGTATGTGTGACACATCAATTTAGGCTAGCATCTTCCCGAAATGAGAAGCTGAACTCAGTTTTGAGCTGAAGAAAGAATTGAATTATTCCTGGTGACGTGATTTTAGTAAGTGTTCTCGGGTTATTAACCAGGTGAAGATATTAACATCTGACGTTTCGAATGCAGATATTGCATTCATTTTCAGAGATTGTGATGAAGAGACTGGAGATATGTTGTCATATGTATGTGGTGACTATCTGGAGGCGGAGCTATGAATGGGTGTATGATTGGCTGAGGGAAATTCTGGCTCCTGATTGGCTGTTGTTGTGGCTACGAGAAATGGCTTTGTTGAACTCCTGTTTTTTGTTCCTGAAAAGACCGACAGATAGGACTGAGTTGAATCCCATTGTCTCTAGTGAGACTGTTCCTTTCACATGAGATGACTATGGCTTCCTTTATTATTCTGTCCCAAAATTGCTGCATTTGCTACTTTGCTGGTATTTGTAAAATCGATTCTGTGTCCCAGTTCTAAGCTATACTCTACTAGTCCTGACTTTTGGGATTGCTGAAGCCTTTTGAAGCTGTTGTATTCTTTGCATCGTTATTCTATGGTACGTCCAGTTTTTCTATGTATGATCTGCCACGCTCCCATAGTATACGATATACTCCAGATGTGCGTAGGTGAAGGTTGTCTTTCGCTGGTTTGAGTAACGATCTGTTGTTGGCTGGTGATTTGTGAATAACTCTTACATCATGTCTGGCAAGTATTCTGTTGAGTTTGCTAGAGGCGTGGCCGATGAAAGGCAATATCTTACATCGAATATCATACTCGTATTGACAGAATCTTCAAATTTCCATAGTCTCTGTACTGAAGATTATAACACTTCCTTCACGGCTTTCGAATTTGACTTTGTCTTACGAGAATCGTCAAATACTGCTCCAGGGATTGATCTATATCTAACGATATGTTGCATAACGTCTCGCGCTAATCATATATTGCATTATTGCAATTGTTCAGTCGCATCTGGTCGGAGGGGACGTATCCACCATGATGTATGAGATTTTGTTTCTTCCCATCTTGAAACCAGAGAAAGCTGCAACAACAGCCACGAGCTACAGATCCTTTGTTCTTACCAGCTAAGATTATAAGTTCTTTGGGCGTCTAGTTTGGTATTTAGAATCAAACTCTCTATTGAGCAAATGTCAGGTTTGTTTTGTTTTTACTCTTATCGACTACAGATAGTCTAGGCAATCTCGCAAACTAGATTCAAGAAGTTTCTTCTATCGTCAGCACTTGCTATATTTTTTAAATTTGGAAAAGGCATATTACACAACTTGGCATTATGGACAATTAAAACAGGCATGTGATTGTGGTCTTGGTGGGCATGTGTCGTAATTCCTGAAGAACTTTTTGGTAAACACTTTTAAGGTACGCGTAGATACGTTTCTCATAGCGATTTCTACAGGAAAGTGGTGTCCACAAAGCATTGTTTTTACCGTCACACTTTCGATGTCGCTGTCTCGTTCCCTCCCAGATCCAGACTCCCGTATGTGGTCGTCGTCTGTGCGTTGACGATTTTTGTTGCCGCTTAAGATACCTTTGCGGAGTTACTTGACACTTTTAATTGACGAAGGTCGTCTTGTTCTCTGGTCGACTTCACTGACTAATAGACTTTCGGTTTTTTGAGCAAACAAATGGTGTATGCATTGCCGTCAAGGAACTTGCTTTGTTGATCCGGACTTAGATATCTGTGGTATTGACATATGTTGACATGATCCAATTTTTGAGTTTGACTTTCGATTGCCGCTTTACATGGGCACTACACAGCCGTAATCTTAAATACTCTTGTCTCCAGGCTCTGAATTTACTCCGTACTTTCCCACCACACCTGGGGTATTGATCGTATTGATCTGTTACAATTATATTGTAATCTAACTCAGTACAAGGTGAACTATGTTTGTATTGCATCTGTTCGTTTCTCCCTGCTGAAACAACTTCATACTGTACATCGCCAGTTAATTCTGCTCGTTACTGGTACCGTTCACACTAGTTCTGTTCCTAACCTTTATACAGAAACAAATGAACCAACGGTAGCCTATCGTCGTGAGATTTCTCAGAAACGATACACCCATGCGCGTTGTATTTCTGGCTGTTGCTTGGTGACCTGAATTACGACCGATAATGCAGCGCGACTTCGAGCTACGTACTCCATGATATGTCCGTGCTTACGAAAGTCTCTCACTCTTGACAAATTTGAGTAGCCATCTCTTTGCTTGCTACATTGTTAGTGCTCTTCGACCATGGCTGTTTGCTGTATCCAGCCTTTACCTTTAGTTAGCGTCAAACGATATACAGTACACATGTATCAAGAATTCCATCAGAAGTTCAGAGCGTTACTAGAACAGTACCCCGATTTTAATGTGATACACACGGATGGTTCCAAAGGAAATAATTTCGTTTGCTGTGCTTTCGTCATGCACGAAGACAGCCCACTATTTAGTCTGCATCACCTGTATTCAGTTCTTACTGCTGCTCTAACAGCAGTTAAACATGCCCTCGACCATGCTCTGCAGCTTTTATTACATGATATACTCATCTGCACTGATTTATTGAAAACTGCAGAATGTATTTACCAAAGACTCTTTAGTAAATACATCAGCTCAACAAATCTGTGTCGTTGTCTGCTGGAACAGATGTGTTCTCGTTGTCAAGCGTATTGGAACCAGGCCAGCAAAAAAACTTCATACTGTAAAATCTAATTTGGGCAATTGGCAGACGTCGTCACGTACTAGTCGCCGAGACGAAGTCTTACTTACATTCTTGCGTATTGGGCATTCTCATGTCGCTCATTTTTATTAGTGCGTGGGGCTAACCGTCCGTATTTTGAAATCTGTATCGTTCCACTGAATATTCGACACATTCTTGTGGATACTCAGAGAACGTTTAAAACTATCTAAAGATCTTAATCAGGTTTTGAGGTATATTGCGGTCTCTAGTCACCGTATTCTCATCTGTATTCTTACGATTAGAATTGCTAGCGTTCTCTGAGGAATTTTCTTTTTAGATTTTTCCTGTTATAACCTCGCTGCTGACGTGCATATTAAATTTAAATCAATCAAAATCAGATGTATTTATGTTTTGTTTTACACCATCTCCTCTATACGTGAAAATTCAGTTACATTTCAGTCAGAGTTTGAACACCAAAAATTAAAAGTGTGAAGTTTGTCAGGAGATAGTAGTAGTTAGCAAGCAGGAAACTCGGTTTCAGTTCATAATTCAGTACCGTTTTTTCATATTTAAACTTCACACTTATACTCACTGTCTTTATATTCACCAGCTGAAATGTCCATTCTTTGCACGAGAAGAAAAGGTTCATAGAAAGTATGTGGTTATACCCCACATAAATACATTATAGCCATTTTAAAGTGTTCCCTGATAATAATAAAGCATGTAAAGAAGTTTTTGTAAGTCTTTAGTCCGAGTAAAAGGATACTTGTACAGTCAACGACAAAAGTTCTTTCCGTTTGGTAAAATTTATTTTGGGAACAACGATGGTATGGCTGGTATTTTAGAAATAACGGTGGTGATAACGTACAGTTATTACATTCTTTTTAATGTACTGAAAACTGTACTCAAATTGTCCGTCCATTCTGAAGTTATTTTCTGAACTAATTTCATCAAACGGAAAGAAATTTTGTCGCTAACTGTTCATGTATCCGAAATATCGGAAAGTCTTCTGTTGCTTCTAAGAAAACAAATAGGTGAGTATTTTCCTAATTATGGAAAGCATTAGAACCCCTCTCCCTTAGAATACGTATTTTAATGAAAGTGTAATGAAAAAATCTGTAAGATAATTTATTTTTGCATAAATGTTTGAACCGCACCACCTGTAGGATACTCCCTCTAATTGAAGTAGCATTATAAGAATCCAGTTTTAGGTAGGTGCTAACTATGTTTCAAAATTTATTTCAAACGGGTCAGCCATTTTCCGTGATGGCGACGTCAAATGACAGATAACGTGGGTTTTGGAGATTTTGTTTTTCACTTAGTTTCACTCCCATATCAATGGGTGCTGAACTTAAACTTAAAGTGCACCAAGACTGTCACTATTCATCTTAGGACTCCGAAATCTATGGATTAGACACTAATATCGGTCCTATCCGATTATTTTACGTCACCTCTTCCCACCCCCACCTTTCAGTCGCCCTTGTCACCCTTATGACGATAAGGGACAAACTTGAACTTAAATGCCGCGGTGGCTAAGGGTAGAGCGTTCACCTCGTGCGTCGAGTTCCTGGTTCGATCCCAGCTCACCCCAAGCGGGCTTTGTGGTGGACAAACATCGTGTACGTAGGTTCCCCGTTTCTTCCCACTTTCTTCATTCCATCATTTCTTATTATCATCTCTTGTAACTTACACGGCATAATTGTGGGACGTGAAACTAAAAGATTACATTTCATTTTTTATAACTTAAACGACATTGGTTTGTCACTAGTAGTCTCAGCGACCGCGAAAACTATGGATGGACACTAATATAATCGTTTTCGAGTATTTGTTCATGTTAGTCCTTCTCACCAACACCCCATCCCCCTTGCCGATAAAGGCTGAGCTGGGGAGGCTTTGAAAGTGTCACTATTCATTACATTAACCCCGAAAACTACGGATTGGGCACTAATATCTATCGATTTTGATTACTTTTACATGTTATCCTTTTTCACCCCTAGTCGTCACCCTTGTCACCTCCATGCCGATGGGGGATGAATTTAAACTTAAATTATGTCGAGAGTATCACCTTTTTCACCTCAACGACCCCGAAAACTAGGGATTGGGCATGAATATCGATCGTTTTCGATTGTTTAATAAATCTTACCAGCCTGCCCCTTATCATCCTGCTAATGGAGGATGAACTTGGAATTAAACGGCATCGAGAGTGTCGCCATTCATCCCAACCTCGAAAACTATGAATTCGAAACAAATATCGGTCTTTTCGGTTATTTTTACTTGTCATCTTGTAACGTACCGGTTTCCCGGTAACGATACATTGATTATTTTGTTGCCTATTCTATTGTCTGGCGGCCCCCGTATAGTTAAACTCACTCTTTTGTTTGTTCTATAACATTGGCGGCACTCGTATAATTAATCTGTGCAGTGTTGATATAGTACATGTATTATTTTGTTGTTGGTGCTATTGTTTTGGTGGCACCCATATAGTTAATCTTTCACTTTTGATATAGTTAATGTTATAATAATGATATTTTGTTAGGTTGATTCTTCATTAATTTTCCCTTTAACTATGTTTATTTTATATGCAACTGATAGATTATTTTTGTTTGGGTGAAACTAAACAAGCTAATTTTATCACTTTTGTAACTTCCCATATAACATTATTACCTTGAAACTACGGAACATTAGCCAATTATATTAAAGTTAAATATTAGAATAACGTAAATTATTAATCGGGAAAAACAGTATACATTCAAAACAATATTTTGAAATTAAAATGAATTCGTTCCGAGACGAAGTGAGTTGGTACTATCTTCCTTGAGATTAGTGACGTACTTTGTAGTAGTAGAAGAAGAAGAAGTAAAAGTTACAAACAGCAGACTACTGGTGGCGGATCCTCCTGTAATTTGAAAGTAAACGTAGAAAATTTTCACTTTTGGACTTTAACCTTATCGAAAAAGTTTTCGATCAAACCTTGGTTTTGAGTTAAAACAGGAGGACTCCATCAAAATTTGGTAAACCTGTTTCGTTGCCACCAATAAACATTTCATGTATGGTCTGCCATGTTAGAAAATCGTACAGGAACTGGACTCGGAGGGCAAAGGAATTCAACGGCTGAATCTAAACTCCAGAAGTAGAGGTTCTTTGCAGTCGGAATCTAGTGTCTGTTTTTAAAAGAATTTGCTGCGATTCAGGTAATATAATTTAATATCTTTATTCGTCCAAGATTGAAGCTGCCAACCTAAGATGGCGCCTCGTAGGCTACAACCATAACGTCACCATAGCAACCCACTAGTATGAACATTAACTGTTATGATAAAAACCAGTTCAATTAAATATGCAAGTGTTTTACATTACAATGTATAGTTAAATCAGTGTTGCGTCACGCATCGTACGCATTTCCTATACATCTCTCCACTAGAATGAAAGTTAATAATACTTGATAATAATAATAACATGTCAACCTCAATCAAGGTTTGTTTGGTTGCTCGTATTTTTATTAGCTATGATCCCTGTGAATGATATTACCGGTACATCTCGGAAACAGCTTTCATCACGTAAATATCTCGATCAATAGTGGCCTATGTGTTTATTTAAAGGGGAGTTCAGCTTTGGGTTGCTGCTCTTCATGTATTAAGACTGACTCATTATTTAGATTAGGTCAATTAATGGTGCTGATTTGAATATAAATAATTATTACTGTGAAATGCAAGTTGTGATAAATATTGAAAATGCGTTCTCTCGATGTCAGATATTTCATCTATTGTTTTTTTTTTTTTTTTTTAGTTGCATGTCATTTGTAGATAGTTCATAAATCATCATCGCGAAGTAGTTGTAGTGTATTTTAGTGTATGGCTGGATTAGTATATGTATATGCTCCTGCTCCTGCTTTGAAATGAGTTGATAAATATGGCAAGCAGTTTGTAGCAATGCGTACCGCTAATATACTTCCTGCATACCTGGCGAGTGGTTAGGTTTGGTGGAATTCACTCATTGTTTTGAGACGCATATTATGATGATTATAAAGTTATTGGATTGGATCAGCCCATATCAATTTTATGACGTACATGTATATGTAATGTGTTTAGTCAGTCTTAGTAATATTCCGTAGATGGCTACTTATCATATTATGACTAACAAAGCTCCAATATGAATGATCTAGCTAAAGAAATGAAAGCAAAATGTTGTAATGTTTCTAAAATTTATTTGATACATTCTAAATTTGAACCTTCTCAGAATTATTATTAAAGTATGGACATATATGAACTAAGGTCGGCAATACGATCGTAATTATGTTCTCTTGAAGCTATTATCAGTCCTCGTTGTAACTTTTTTTTTATTTGTAGCATTGATATGGCTTGGAACAATAAAAGTAATTTTGTTCAAATTAACATATTTATTGAATGAGTGTGTTCTTGCATTAATGCATATATACTTTTTTTTTCTTTTTCTTACGTAACTAATATATATCTGCAAACACAAAACTATAAAAATAAGATAAATAATTTCTTTGCAGATCTTACAGCTAGTATACAATTCTATAAAGAACCTATAATTATTTTATAAAGAAATTGCGTTCTGGGTTAAATAGCTATCGATATGTATTTTGTTTTTTTTGTTTTTTTTTTAATTTTATGGCAGGAAAGTAAGCGTAATAAATTGGTTTAATTCAGCCTGGATTTATTCCTTCTGATATTATGATTAGTTTTTTTTTTTAATAAATAGTGCGTCTTCTTTCTCCTGTTTGTAAGGAGGGAGAGGTACGTTACAATCTCTTCCCACCCTCACCCGCTTCTCACTCCCATATGGCTGGAGATTCGGCATCGAGAGTGTCACTATTCGCCTCGGCGACCTCGAAAGCTATTGAATCGACACTAATATCTTTCGTTTTCGATCATTGTTTTTACATGTCACCCTTTTCCCCTGCCCCTAGAATTGCTAAGAGGGTTAACCCCCACAGTGTTTTTTCAAGATTGTAATGATATGTGTACTAACTTTCATTGAAATTGCTCCAGATATTCCAGTTATGGTGGAGCATACATGCATAAAACATTCATCCATCCATTTATGTATAGTGTATATATATCGTGGATATAAATGTGTAATGTTTACTCCCGTATCTGAGATAATTTTACAGTAAAAATAATTTTAGTTCGATCTTTAGGCCGTTTGAGCCGAACATTACTCACAAAACGCTATATTTATAGCTATAATGATTAAGGCTTCCATAAAGGAAATCTGCACCGATGAATTAAACGTCGCCTATAAAATATCATTTTTAAGGTATTAATATTCTATTTTATCCGAAAGTCGGAACATATATTCATATGTAATTATTTTGTATTGGTACTTCTATTCTTGTTCTGCACCGTAAATGTATCTAGTTGTAAATAAATGTATAACGTGTAGTAAGTTGAAATGAACACTTTTGATTGTAGAATATAAGTAATTAGAAACTTGAAAGCAAGCTGTGTTGAATAAAAGAGAAATAAGAATTACTACTAAAATGAGTTCGTCTTTAACAACGTTTCTCTCTGAAATTGATGTGCGATATAGGAATGTGATCTAGCATCCACTGATAAAATTTTCCCGTAAAAATGATTTGAGATCCCTCTTAATAATAAACAGGAAAGCACATTCTTGTTCACATAATCACTAAATAAATAAAGGCGGGTAGCAATGCAGCAGAGCGACATTTGTTAACTATTAGAAATTAGCTTTATCATAGATAGAACTTTTTGTAATAAATTCTTTGTTTCTGTGTTATGTTATTTTTATTAAGTGTCTATTTTCTTAAGCATATAATAACTGTAATTTTAAATTAATTTACTCTGAAACTGATTTTTCCAGAATGAACGCATCCGAAGCCCTAGAATGGCTTTTAGAACACGCCGATGAAGTTACCGAAACATCAACCACTGAAAGTAGAATAAGTGGAGAAAGATCTGATACGGGAGAAACATCGGGACCTGGAGTAGAAGACAACACCCAGTCGAGAAGAGAGAGTACTGTATCCACTGATAGTGTTCAACCGTGTCGTTCTCGAGCACGGTCTGTAGGGTCTCTTCTGGAGTCGTTTCGTGCCTACAGACGGAAAGAATTCCGACCGAATCAAAAAGCGCTTGCAAATTTGGTGGAAATGGGGTTTCCAAGAGAAGAAGTGTTGGATGCATTAAGAGTTTCCGGGAATAACCAAGATACAGCAGTAAGTAAGATCTTTCTAATACCATTTGTCGATATATATACAAAGGGTGTTCAAAAACAACCATGTTTCATCCTGGGTAATGACGCCGTCAAAACATTGTTTCCACTCTTCAGTAAAGGTCGTCATGAGATCCTCGCACACATCATTCCTCATCTTTTTCATTTCTCTTGTCAATAGACTGGAATAGTGATGTCGTCATTCCCTTTTCGTTACCATGGTGATCGCCATGTTTTTTTCAAACAAATGCATGACCGATAGGAATACTATGAAGTATACTGTTAAGACCATACAGTTAATAATAATTTTAGAATATTTTGAGGATAAAATAAAGTTGGCAGGAAAAGATATAGATTAAGAATATGGGTTCATTGTTTAGAAAATTTACGATGAAATTTAGCAATTAACCAAGTAACATATAAGGAACCTTTTTTCTACAGGGGCCACATCTCTAGGTAATCTGATGATAGAAATTGCATTAGTGATGCCAGTGCCATTACCACGTAGTGCATAGTGAACAAAAAAAAAAAAATATACATGTAAAAACTCTATGGAACAGAGTGATGAGCTGCCCGCACAGTGAAGATACAACAAACATATTTGCTCTGAGAATTTTCAATCAGGACCAATTTCTGATCGGTTAACATGCATAGTGTCTGTCCTTCTATTTCCTACTCACTTTAAAAATATATACTGAGAGTACAACAATCAAACATCCAATTATGTATGGTTCAGCATAAGTTTTAAACACTATTTCTGTAGAACTAAACGTTTGTAATGTAATGTGTGATACTGATTAGAAAATCAAACTATGATCACCATGGCAACGAGACGGATGTGGCGTCACACTATTTCAGTCTATAATCTAGGCACCCAACGTGCACAGATTTTTCTGTACCCTAGTGACTGTACAGCGGATGACACTTCTAAATGGTACAGCCATATGGAGATTTACGGCTAAGGTGTACCATTTAGAAGTGTCCCCCGCTGTACCACTGATACCACACTACCCAATGACAAACCAGTCATTTCAGCAAGCTGTCGTGTCGTCACACATCTGTCATTTTGGATGATTTGATTAATGGTCTCCTTATTCACATCACTCACTACCGTCGATCGTCTACCCCATCGTGGATTGTCCAGTAGAGAGAAATCACCTTCTTTAAACCTGCAACCACCGCTGGATACTGTTGCGATCCAATGTGTACTCCCCATAAACAGGGAGCAACTTCCTGTGAATTGAGGTGGCAGAGTCATCGCCGGTTTTGAAGAGGAACTCCATCACCGACCTTTTTTGCAACCTGACATCTACTTCACGGTCCATTATGGCTCACCTGTAAATAAAAGAAAATACTTTTATATACCAACTTATAGCTAAATGTTCCAAGTATGTTCACAAAAAAAAAAAAAAAAATTCATTCTCCTCCTGCAACAAATAAAAAAATTAGAGACCACTGTGCAAAACTTTTTGAACACTCTTTGTATATAGTCATACAGGTAGGATAAATGTTAAGTATTTTGGCTGGGGGAAAGTTTTGCTTATTCTACTTGTAAGACATTCTATAAATACCTGCCCTGTTGTCTGTAGATTCGATACAGTAGTTCAGGAACAGCTAAAAGCTTATTAGAAATAGTCCTAGTTTTTACTATTTTGTACGTAATATTTTCCATAAGTAGAAGCTTTGCTTTGTATATACTTAAACACAAACAATTTGCTGAGCAAAACAATATATTCACATAAAAACTACATACGTGTTACAGTTTCGCCAACACTTTGGCTTCATCAGCCACTGAGATACAGGAGAAATGTACAGTCTTATACAAACAAGAGCTGAGACATCTTGCTTCCGACTGGCTCCTGGCAGCAGTTAATCCCCTAAAATGTTGAGTTTAGGCTATAAGTTTAAAATGAAAGAACAAAGAGTGGACGCGGAAGAGGTTATATACTCAGTAGAGCAAGCCATAGTTCAAGTTCAGGAAAAGGAGATAGGGGATAAGATAAGAAGAAAGGCTAAGGTGATTGTGGAATGGAACATAAAGAAGCCAAAGGTTAACCTTTCAAAACACGAGTACAGTGTGTTGAAGGATATAAAGAAGAGAAAAGACATATGTGTGCAACAAGCGGACAAAGGTGGGGCCATCGTGGTGATGGAAAAACAATGGTACAATGAAAAATTGAATGATATCTGTGATGATACTTACGAGGTGATAGATGAAAGGTCTATGTGGGAGGAAACTAAAGAAAAAGTTTTAGTATCACTAACAAAAGCAGGTTTTGAAAGAGGTCTTAATAAAGAAGGTAGGATACCGGTAATGAAAGGTCTTCCAAAAGTTCATAAGGAGGAGGTAGAACTGAGACCAGTATTAGATTGCCGAGGAAATATATTTGAATCATTGGAGGAGGAGTTAAAGAAGATTGGGGAAATTAAGGAGGCAACAAGACAGTAGCAGTGGGAAAAACTCGGTTGAGTTAAGAAGAAGGTTGGAGGAAGTAGAGCAAAGCTAAAACAATCATGTTCAGTGTTGATGTGAAGGCTATGTTTGTCATTACTGAGTTGATGAATGATAGGAAGATCAATGGTTGGAGGGGAGAAGGTCTGAAGGAGGCTCTGAAGACTATATGGGATAACAGTTACTGTGTTATAGGTAATAAGTTAGCGAAGATCAAGGAAGGACTAAGCATAGGTTCCAGGTTGAGTCCAGTGCTAGCAGAAATTACTGTGAACGACTGGGAGGAGAAAGTAAGTGACAGATTAGTGTGTTTTGCTAGATATGTTGACGACTGCTTGGGAATTTGGAAAGGAACTGTAAGGCAATTGGAAAAGTTTGTAAAAAAAAAATTGAGGCTACAGAGAAAGGAATACAGCTGGAGCTAGAGGTAGAAAAGAAAGAGGCTATAGTTTTCCTGGATGTGAGAATAAGGAGGAAACAAGGAGTGATATACACAGAATGGTATCAAAAAAGTTGCGCGTCGGGAAACTATTGCCACGCCAGAAGTGATGTAGATTACTCGACCAAGAGGAATTTCATCATTAACATGGAGAATAGAATTATGCAAATAACCAGTGAAAGAGACAAGGCGGAACAGACTATACAGTCATTCCATAAGCAGCTGGAGAATAATGGATACGATAGAAAGAGGCTAAAATACAGAAAGAGATGGGAGAACAAAAACGAAGAAAGAGAAGAAAGAAGGCGAGAAGGAGAGTAAAGTGAAGGAGGAATAGAAGAAAGAAGAAAAATGTGGTGGGGGATAGAAAGTTTGGGAGGAGAAACGGAAATCATTAAAAGAATGCTTAAGAAGATGGGAGGCATCTTAACTTACAGAAAAGGGAGCAAGAGGCTACTGGAAGTAATAAGGGAAAAAAGAAGGAAGAAGAGAGAGAGCAAAGGGTAATGATGGAGAAAAAAAAAGTGATTTATAAAATTCAGTTCAGCGAGTGTGATATTTGTTATATTGGGGAAGCTGGAAAGAGATTAAGAGAGCGTATAAAACAACATAAGGATGACGTTAGGCTAGAGAGGGACAAAAATGTGGTCTACGAACACGTAAGGGACACGGGACATTCAGTTAATTGGAATGAAGTAAAAATTCTAGGCCAAGAAGAAAGAAGCATAGTTAGGAAATGGAAGGAGGCCCGGTTTATAGAAATGAAGGGTAATAAAGCAATGAACTGGAACTCAGGACTAATCATTGATCAACAGTGGAATAGGTTGTTAAAAAAGCTTAAAGTATAAGATTTGAATACACATATCTATTATGGTTGTTGTGTATATATTGATTGTCTTACACGTGCTTATGTATTTATTAGTCAATATTAGTTTTATATATATATATATATATATATATATATATATATATATATATATATATATATATATGTAATTGTATATTTATATATAGATATATGTGGTTGTATATGTATATACTGTATGTGTCGTCATTTTAAGTGTATGCGTAATTGTATGTTTATCTGTTTATTTATATATATTTATTTATATGTATTTGTATATATATTTATATAATTATTTAATTATTTATGTTAATTAATTGTTAGTTTAGATTAGTTGTGCTAAGATCGTCATTTTTGTGTGTGTTAATTGACATCAGATAGAAAGCCTTGATATACGAATATACAAATCAGACTACTTAAAGGGGATTGCCTGCTACCAGGAGCCAATCAGAAGCAAGATGCCTCAGCTCTTGTTTGTATTTCTCTTGGATCCCATAGTGTCTGATGAAGCCAAAGTGTTAGTTGGCGAAACTATAACACGTATGTAGTTTTTTGCTCAGCAAATAGTTTGTCTGTATCTGTATTTTGTACGGTGAAAAATGCCATCATATCATTCTGATTTAGTGTTTTCCATATTTTTGTAAAGTCTCACATGACATAGATGTTAGAACATAGTTAGTGCCTTAAATTATAAACGCTATAAAATATTCTGTATAAACACGACTTTGGCCCTTGAAAACAGGAGTAATACATGTCAGTTTTTGACAATGAACTCAAGATTTTCGCATTCAATGTGTGTATGTGTTATGTCGTTCTCGCTTACGATTGCTCATCGGTTAGAGAGCAGTTATGTGGTCCATGGTAGCTTTGGTTTAGTAACTTAAAGCAGAATTAAAACAATCTCTGAGCAAGGCATAACATTTTACTAAATAATTCATGTGAAACAGTTTCGCCAGTTATCTTTACCTCTCGACTTTATCAGACACAATCTGTGCCTGAGTAACTGATGTGTCTGTGTCTGATAAAGTCAAGAGGTAAAGATAATTAGCGATACTGCTCCACATGAATTATTTAGTAAAATGTTATACCTTGCTCAGAGATTGTTTTAATTCTGCTTTAATGAAGCAGTTGTATTTAACAGCGAGCACGAAACATTGCAGTTCTGCCTGTGTCCAAAGTTCCCTTTTACGACATCACTCTTGTTGAAGCTAAGTACCTACGTAAGGGGATCAGTGAAGGTCTGTATAGGAACCAGCTTGACGTCATAAATGATACATTGGTAGTCGGTTATTTATCTGATTCTGTTTTGAAGCAGTCAGTTTTTATCTTGGCTAAATTGAGCCTGATACTTGTCATTATAGAGTAATAAGATAAATATCTGGCACATCATTATGAAAATAATAATAAAGTTAATTTTACGGTGCCTTTTTCACTTTGAGATAATTTTTGAGAAGAACTCTTGGTGTTATCTTCCTCAGTCACGATGCACATTGGAAGACACTAACGGTAAGAATTCTCAATCTTATTAGTCTATATCAGAAAAGTGCTTACAAATCTTTACTTTAAAAAAAATAATAAATAAAAAAAAGTACTAAGGATTGTGAGTTCTTACCTATCTTAGCTTCTCAAAGGAACGAAAGGTTTCCTTGGTATGCAGCTAGTTCCAGAATATAATAAGGAAAATGTTTGATACATTATTATTAAAGTAAGAATAAAGCTAGAAATTCGCACCTACAGCAGATTTGGTGTGTAAAAATACATTAAAATCGGTTGTTTTATCCTTTCATTAATGTAACAATAAGACTAACTTCATTGTGCCTTTTGTTACAGTGAGATAATTTCAAGATATCTCACTGTTCTCTTCCTCGGCCACGATGCACATTGATGAACTAATATGGTTGTCAGTTTTTAAAGTTATTTTTTCATTGTTCGTCGTAACTGAGGAAGAGAACAGCAAGCGGTCTTGAAATTACCTCCCCGTGATTAAACAAGAGGACACACAACTAATTTTACTGTTAATATTGTTAGAGAGGTCTAGTGTTAAGTCTCAGCGTTACAGCTCGCTCACAAAGGTCTTACAAATTGAGAGTACATGAATAAGTCTTTCATGATGAAGTTTATATGTCTATCGTCATTATTTAATTATGTTTATTGTGGATGGATAAACATTATTTATGTTGATTAGAAAATTAATAAATGCGAGACGGGTCCGGAAAGTAAGGTTACAACGGCTAGTGTTCGTTCAAAAAATGTATATTTTGACATTCCTTGTCAAATCAACAAGGGACTTGGCTTGTGACCCATCACCGACTTTTCTGAAATTTTACGTACAGTAATGGTTTGGGGTTGAGTTTTACAAAAACTACAAATAAACTGTACTGAACACACACAAAAAATACAGGATATCTCAAAAACGGTGGCTTGCGACGAAGTGCTTTTAGAAAAGTTGTGTAAAATCCTTAATTTTTTTTTTACCTATCGATCTGGAAGAACATCATTGGAAAGAGGAAAGACAGCTCTGCATGATTGCCTATGTCAAGAGAATACGTCACATGAGAAATAAACAGTGAAAAGTTGTTTTGAAATTTTCGTTTTGAATTTATAAAAAATCAATCCTTTAGAATTTCTTCAAAATTAGCGTAAACCTAGTGCAGTACCTATACCTAATTACCACAGAATCTTAAGATGGACACTCAATGAAATCATAAATGCAAAGATCTTACGTCGGACTGTGCGCAGCGCAAACTTACACAAATCAGTGACATTTTCGAAATAAGACCTGGCAACACGGATGTTTCAAGATTTTGTACAATGAAGAAATATATTCATTAAATAAATTTTACGATTTTTTTTGCGGGTATTTGTTTTGAAGGGAAACTAGAAACTAGTTTTTATTTTGTGTATTTATTTGTTTGTGTGTGTGTGTGTGTGTGTGTGTGTATAAAAAATTATAAACTTCAGAAAGTTAAGAAGCAGTGTATAGTGTTGTCATAATCGAGAGCAACACATACTTTTGTAATCCATTTCTCAAACCTAGCCATAAGTCTAGTGTGAAATCTCTTCGACCAATATCCCAGTGCATAATGGAAGTTAAGACCTGATATTGTATCAGCTTGCAGTAAGATAAATGACAGGTGTGGAAAGAAACTAATAAAATTTAGAAAGAAGTCTTCTGAAGTGATAGCAACAGCCTTTGTCGATTTAGCTAATGAACGTAGCATAGAAGGTGATACTGTAGTTAGTAATGATAGAACGGATGCTTCCAGAGAACAATCGTATCACATGCAATACAATGCTGTTGAGTTGTTAAATGAATTATTAGAGGCAATTGGTGAACCCCTAGTGTCAGAACGGACACTGAAAGGTAAACATTATTCCAAGACAAAGATGAAGAAATATGCACAGCTCTGAAGAAGAAAATATGTGGAATGAAATCAAAGGAAGAAAAGTGTACATATGAGAACACAGCAGATTCTGAAATAGTGTCAGCTGAAAGATAAATGTGCAAGCTTGAGCTCCAGAGCACAACAAACATAAATATTAACAGTTCTGCCCAAAAGTGGTAGTGTGTCCAAAGTCTAAAGAGAATTTCGTGTGTCAAATCCCAAACCGGGACATACAGAAACCGTAGTGAAGACAGTAGGTAATTTCTACTGTAGTGATGAAGTGAGCTCTGTACAGCCGGGGAAGGATGTTATGTCTATGAAACAAGGTGAGAACGTGTTTTTGTCGCTATAAGATTTGCACTGTGTAGCTTGAAAGAGGCATTTAAGCTTTTCAAAGACAAGCCACCCACATATGAAAATAAGTTTCTCGAAGTTTACTGAACTGAGACCACGAAACTGTATTTTGGCAGAAGGCTCTGGCACGCACAGTGTGTGTGTTCGCATCATTCACCAAAACGTGAAGCTGATAATGGAAGGTTCAAATTGTGCACGTTTCAGTGTGCACTGTGTAATTTCACATGCATACATAAGAGAAATGTTTACAGAAGATCATGTATAGTGAGACCAAAAGTGAATGTCGTTCAAATATTTGGTCTAGGAATTAATTCGTGCGGTTTTTAATAAAAATTGAAGCTTTATTTCAAAAACAAAGTAAATGAATACGTTAACAAAAATATTGTCCATCGCTAGCCACTACTTTCTCCCATCTTTCAGGCAATTTACGGATTCCGTGTCGAAAGAATTCCTCATCTTTTGACGCAATCTAATCAAAGATCCATTTTTCGATATTTTCTGAAGAAGTGAACCGCTGTCCAATCAAATCGTTATTCATGCAATCGATCAAGTAGCAGTCAGACGGAGCAGTGTCTGGTGAATATGGCGGGTGGAGTAACACTTTCCATCCGACATTTTCCAAATAGGTTTTGACCGGTTTTGCGACATGTGGTCGAGCGTTATCATCTTGATAAATAAGTTTATTATGCCTGTTATTCCATTCTGGTCGTTTTCAGGCCAGAGCTTGCTTCAAACGCATTAATTGTTGTCGATAGCGGTGTCCATTAATAGTTTCACCAAGTTTCAGAAGTTCATAGTACACCACACGTTTCAAATCCCACCATATATACAGCATAACCTTTGCACAATGAATATCTCGTTTCGGTTGTGAAGGACCTGGTTCACCTTGCTTCACCCAGGCCTTTTTTCGTTTAGGATTCTCGTAATGAATCCACTTCTCATCACCAGTTACAATTCGATGCAAAAATCCCTTCCTCTTCTGTCTTTGAAGCAGCAATTCGCAAACGGTTTTTCTTCTTTCAACGTCTTTCTTTTCAATTCATGTGAAACCCAATAAGACATCTTTTGAATCATTCCTATGGCTTTGAGACGTATGGAAACTGTTGTTTGCTCAACTCCAAATGCTTCTGCAAGTTCGTCCTGCGTTTGACACGAATCCTGATCAAGCAATGCTCTCAATTCTTCATCTTCAAATTCTTTTGGCTGTCCAAATTGCTTTTGGTCTTCCAAGCTGAAATCACCACCTTTAAACCGTGCAAACCACTTCTGACACGTTCGCTCAGCTAGAGCATGGTCACCAAACACTTCCACTAAAATATGATGACTTGCGGTAGCACTTTTCTTCATGTTAAAGCAATGAAGAATAACTCCCCGCAAAAACACTTTATCAGGCACAAAATGCGCAATTTTCAGTTGAAGAACAAATGTTGTTGTTTCCGCTTCAAGCAACTGACATATACTAAACAAGATGCTTAATGACAGTAGTTTTCAACGCATGTTTGGATCAACGAAACTATGGGACAATAAGCTAGTTACGCCATCTTTTGTAAAACCGCACGAATTAATTCCTAGACCAAATACATGTCAAAAATACACAGGTACTTCTCTCCTACATGATACACTACTGCATATTGTAGATAGTAATATGATAGCTGACATTACGTACAATGGGTGGACATTGAGTGCTGTAATTTAGAAATAATTAGAAAAAGTGCATTCAACTTTGTGGACGAATTATGTGAAAAATTGACGAAATTAAAAGGCATTCGTTCATTGCCAAACAGCAGATGAATTACCGAAAACATCTGAAGCAATATATTGAACTCGGTGATTTTCTTGCTGTTTGTGATTTTGCGGAAGATTATTTATTTGCTTGTTTAAGACAGTATGCAAGAGTATCTCTGGCCAAATACTTAGGATAAAATTCACTCGTTTGTGGCCTACTACAGGGAAAATTAAACATTGAAACATATTAACTATGTGGTTATTTCTGAATTCTTAAACATTATACTGTAGCCATCTGTTTGTTTCAGAAAAAATATGTGGAAACTATTATTTTTCTCATGGTGCAGCTTCCCAATACAAGAAAAAAAAAAAACTTGATTAATGTTCATCATCACCAGACCGACTTCCATGTGGGTGCAGAGTGGCATTTGTGCGCCAGTAATCATGGTAGAGGTGTCAGTAATGGTCTTTCTAGTTGTTTTAGAAGGGGCTGCTAGTGCAAGCCTAAAAAGACCCGACCAAAATTTTGACACACTGGCATTTGTACAGTTCGCGGCATAGAAAATGTTACGAAAAGTTTTAAGTCCAACTTAGGAACAAACTTGAGCGCCGCGCCGTGTGCTTATGCATTCAGAAGCACACGTGTTGATCGACTAAAAAGAAAAAAAAGTTACAAAATGTTCTCATAGCTTCATAAACGTCTTCATTTGCATTCTTTCCGCCTTCAAAGAGCGCATATCACATCAAGCTAGGAAGATCTTGTTTTTGAAATCTGGAAATTTTCAGTCACAGCAGTAGGTTCTGTGCTTTCCAAAGTCTGTAGTGCGGGCGAAGAGCTCTAAAAACTACTGACAGAAATTAGTTTTATTCATTGATTAAATTAATTTTGTTTCCTAGTAATTGCAAGCAAATGTTCCAGAGGCGTCATTTGAGCAGGACAGGAGCGTGTGATTCGCCCTCCCTTGAGTGTGATAAACACATATTGTTTGATCAAATGGATAGTAAAACACTGATATAAAAAGTGAAACTCTTTATGTCGGCGGAGAATCCCCCCTCCCCCCGAACAAATCTAAAATGACGCAGCTTTTAGCAACAAACCTATATTTACGATAGACCATTGTTAGAGCGCTTACATTTGGTTTCAAAAGTCGAAGGTTTGACCCTAAGCCATGTGCGTTCATAGTGGACGACATTGAGACAGAGAGAGAGAGAGCGATTCAAATATGAAGATAGAGAGGGATGATTTACATATGCAAGTTTAGAATTGGAGAAAAATGATCGGACAGCATCCTTATTATGACGAAATTTGTGATTTTCTGAAACAGAAGAAGGAAAGTTTCCGAACTGCGAGAATCACATCAGACAGTTACCGAATTAAGGCGAAGAACTCTTTAGAGCATCAGATGATTGTCAAGGAAAAAGAAAGATCTTAAGATCTGGGAAATTAAGAATTTTAAAAAATCTCAGCTTCCGAGGCGGGTTTCAAAACACCTCTTCCGAGGCGGATTCCGAACCTCTTAGCTATCGAATCATGATTTTATCCATTCTGCAACAGAGAACTATATGCAGTCATTCATATACTTTTCCTTTTGCTACGTTGAGAAACTTCTAGGATGGAATATTCCGAAAGATGACTTGGTGGGTGCGCCGTTGACATTGAACGTAGACCTCTTGTAGCTTAATTACAAGGTACATAATGAACTTCCCATGTTCAGGAACACTTCGAGAAAATTACTCAATTATGTAAGATTGTTTTGCTCACATTCCAATATATATATATTAATGTTCCCATTGAGTTCCCACCTTGCAACTCGAAGATGATTGGATATAGGCAGGGGGCGCGGTGGCTCCGTGGTAGAGCGTTCACCTCTGGTGCTTGGGGTCCCGGGTTCGATCCCAGCCCCCGCCAAGTGAACTTTGTGGTGGACAAACACCGTGCTCGTGGGTTTTCTCGGGGTACTCCCGTTTCCTCCCACTTTCTTCATTTCCACCATTTCACTCATCTCTCATTATCACCGTCTCCTTTAGCCTAACCGGCATAACCGTGGGACGTAAAACTCAAAGATTTCATTTCATTTTTCATTTTTTGGATATAGGCACTGCACTAGGTTTATGCTAATTTTGAAGAAATTCTGAAGGATTTATTTTTTTGTAAATTCAAGATGAAAATTCCAAAACAAATTTTCACTATTTATTTCTCATGTGATATATTTTCTTGACATAGACAATCATGTAAAACTGTTATTCCTCTTTCCAATGGTCGTACTTTCAAATCGATAGGTAAAGAAAGAAATAAGGATATTATACAACTTTTCTGAAAGTACTTCGTCGCAAGCCACAGTTTTTTGGAGCACTTTGTATATTTTCTGTGTATGTGTTCAGGACATTTTGTTTGCCGTCTTCGTAACTTTACCCCAAAGTATTCCTGCATGTAAAATTTCAGAAAAATCTTTGATTGTTACGTACATTATCGTGGAAATGTCGTCAAGCAAGATGTTCTTCAGGTGAACAGGAACAAGTACTTTGTGAAATTCCGCGAGACGCTCACCTTGTGCCTGGAGAAAATGTATGACGAAACGCACTTTACATTTGGAGGAATTACTGATCGGCGCAGCCATTATGAACACAGTTACTCGCACTAAATTCCATAAAGCAATAGAGATAGTCGTGAGAAGGAAAGGAAAAGCTGACAGTGAAAGCCGGTACAGCCAGCTTATGTACGAAAATATTACTTGTCCACCTATAGAGCTTGTAACTTACTTTACGGATACACTTTGTATGTGAAATCTGATCGAAGAATTATGAAGATTTCTTAAAAGAATCTTGTACAAAGGTAAACACACATAGATCTTTCTTGTAGCAATATGGATAGTGTATGCATATTCGGCGCGGGAAACCTGAGTTCGATTCCCGGTGGGAGTTCATGTGGTTCGGATCTTTAAACTGTAGGTCCACCTGTCGTATAGCCTTGCTGCAGAAAGGGATGATAAACTCCTGTCCAATTCAAACACACAACACTATCTGATAACACAAATACAGACATGAATAAAGGAAGCCAGAAGGAAAGAAAGATTATGAGAACTAGGCCAATTGGAAGAGAAAATGCAAAAAATAAATGCTTTGAAGGCACAATATGGATATGTGTATTGTAAGTATTGTACGTAAATATGGTTTTGTGTGTTACAACAATTTACTTCTTTTTAAAGTACATGTTCATGAGTATTTTTCATAAATCTTCGATTTTGAAATATTGGTGACTGAAAACAGGATTTGATATTGGTTAGTCTAAACCGTAGAAGAGCGATTAAATAACAGATTGGGCAACTCAGTGGAGATGGTTTAATCCTCAATTGTAACGTGTTTCTCTAATTAAGAAAATTAATTTTATGTGAGGTAGTATTAGAAAAAAATCTAAGAAAGCAATGCATAAATGTTTGTGAAAGTTCTGTCAACGCAGATGGAGCATCATTAAAAGTGCAACGTAAACCGTACTCATCTACATGCTAAAATTTGCTTATGTGGACATGTGTTGCTACTTTTGTCGACCTCATCATGTTGACTTTTATGATTTGACAAACCAGAGATGACAGTTCCTCTCCTCTCTTTTTTTTATTATTATTATTATTATTATTATTATTCTGTTAATCTTTTTCTGTGATGGTGACTGATGCAGAGGGGTAACATACAAAGAGATTTCTGTAATACTTTTTGTGATGTTGGTAGTACATTTCTATTTTTTGTTTCTTTTTCCAGCATCGAACCAGAAAGGACTTGTATATTACTGCTTGTAAATATATTCTTTATTTGCTTAATATTATTTGTTTGTAGTGCGATTGGCTTTTGGGAGAGAGAAGACCAACCGTTGAGGATGTGGAGAGTGGGTTAGACCCTAGCGAGCCGTTGTATAAGGCCATCATGTCTAATCCGGCGATCCAACTCAGTTTAACAAATCCACGAATGCTTTTGGGTAAGTTACAATAAAGAGAAAGAAACTAAAAGATACTAAGAAATTCGCAAATTTAATGTAACATAGTAAATCCGTTCTGACTATCTATATTGAATACTTATACTCTTTATTCGTTTAATGAGCAACTGAAGCGATGACTCACTATTCAGTGTTAACCCTATATTGCGCAATTTATTAATTGTTTCCAGAAAAAATTATTTAGATGTTTTTCTTACTGCACTCACGTATCTAAAACGAACTAATAACAAATTTTGACTCACACATTTACCATATGACATCAGGAGGATTGTGTATTTGAATTAGCATTGCGCAATTATGAACCTTATTTGTTTAATTTTTCATTGATATCCAATACAGAATTTCTTTTAGACGTTACAAACTTTCTTAACACATAGTATTGCGCAGATTTTCATAACATGCTTTAGTAAACAATGTGTATTTTATGGTACCGGTATGCTGAAACACAGTACATTTAATTTGAAATTACTATCTTTCATGGATACAATGAAGTCACACCTATTGTGTATGGAATGACAGTAAACTATTTTTCCTTGAAGTGAAACACAATGCCGTAAGACATGTTATTAGCAACTTGGCGAATTCTATAGGACGAACTCCAATACAATCTTGTCCTTGATATACGAATAATGGACATGAACATTACGGTTCCTATAAATATTTCTAATTCTAACTTAGTTAGTTCCAAAGGTTTATTGGGGTCCTTCTGGTTAGAATATAAAATGCTTTCACGAACGATCAACTCCAGAATATCAGCACTAAAAACATTCGAAAATATTCAATTGGAGATTTGACTTCATTTGGAGAAGACAAACACGATTTCTATTGTGCTGCCTGAATAGGTGGATCATTTCTTGATATTCGTTTCGATTAGGGCTGACGACTGGCAGTAGTTGTAGCCTGACTGGAATTGGCATTTACTGTTTCATCTTTAAAAAATATACAAACGATTCAATCAATTTACTAATTTGAAAGTATCGATTTCATTGAAATCAATGCAAAATACTCGAGTATAATAGTTTTGAACATATCTTCTGATCCATTGAAGTTTCAGATTTAGGACGCCATTCTTTATCATCTGAATCTAGATCGCCTTCTAAATCATCATCGCTTACCTGGAGCTGCTCATCCTCACTATCGTCAGGTGTTTTAGGTATGGCTGGGCGAGTTGTTTTTTCGAAAATATATTCTTGCTCATCTTTTAAAGTAATATAAGCTTTTACAGTTTTCAAGAATCTTTATCGGGCTATAAATCGGTAAGTAATGCAAAAAGGTAACAGAAAGAAAACAGAGAGAAAAAGTGACAGAGGTTTTCAAAATAACACAAAATCGAAATCAATAGAGGAAGACGTCGGAAATGACGTTGTTACGTTTAGTAATTTTTTGTGTTCAACTTCGGATTATTTTCATTCATAAGTTGGCAACACTGAAAGCATACATTGCACACAACAATGCTTTCTATGAGCCAACAAAAATTCCAACAAAATTCAAAGAAAAGAAGGTGAGAAACCAACATTTCAAACTATCGAAGAAATGTTTGATTCTTAGTAGAAGAGGTTCGTAGTTGTTCAATGTTAATCAGAATATACAAACACATTTCGGACGATCAAATACAAAACAAAATTAGTTTGATAAGTTGCAAGCACTTAAAATAAACAAGACACTTATCTTCTAGAAAAATATTTTTTCAAAGAAAAATTTCCCTGTTTTCGACTCCTCTTGCTTCAAAAATAAACAAAGCAATGCATTCCACGCACGCTGTATCCGCGCTCGCAACAGAAACTGCTGGAAAACGTCTCCTTCCGAAAGAGACGCAATTATGAGTGTTTATAACAGATGACACGGCATAAAGGAAACCACCTGGTAAGGATGGATCTACGGTATGCCCTTCAAAGTATCACGCTCAACATGGTTTGTTAATTTGGATTAACACGGCGCAATATAGGGTTAAATTTTCAGGAAATGAGTTTATATTAAAGATACATGTTTCTTTATTATCCCTTAGAAGCAAGCTTGTTGGAATTTGCCTCCCCCCTCCCCCAAAAAAACATTTGGGGTAAAACTACATAATAAACCCACCTCCCGCAAAGGAACATCTCCAAAAATATGCTTCAAAACTCGATCTTAGGGTGATCATAGTTTCTTCAGTCATGGGGAATCATGCATAACGAATTTAGTCTGCCGCAATGCATGGTGCACACTTTGCAACTGCTGAGAATGGATGTTAGCAGTGATGGTCTGACCAGGTGGAAGGAGCTAATAATGCCGACAATTCTACCATATTGAGAGCATAACCTTTGGTGGGTGCAAAGATGGTCTGGGTCACGTGGCGACAACCAATGTCTGGCGCGCTTGAGTGTGTTATAGAGGACCCACATTTCATCACCAGTGAGCAAGTCATGAAAGGTTGATGTGTTCAGGTGCCGAGAGAGCAAGGACAGATTGTCATCCATTATTCCTTGTTGGCTGCCGACAATGTGTGGGGTACCTACTTGCTTAACTTCCTTATCTCATGCAGGTACAGTCTGACTGTTTCAGCAGAAACATGGAAACTTTCTGCAAATTTATCACACGTTAGACCACTGTCCTTCTTGAGGCTGCTAGCGGGGCCTTGTTATCCAACACATGTGGTCGTCCACTGCGAGATTCATCCGAAAGACTCACATCTCTCGAAGGGAATTTCTGGAACCAATGCGTGACAGTGCCTTTGTTCACGGTATTCTCATCAAATGCCTGGCATATGCGGGATATGATGCGGCAGCTGACAGGCCCACTTTAAAGTCGCATAACAAACACATGCGAACAGGCTGCTTCGATACCTTCAAAATTCCTTCGACACTGGACAAACTATGACAAACTGTGTGTGCGCAACGTGCCTGTATTATTGAAAGTGGATGATCACACTAACGCCCGATCGCTTGGCAGAGACGTGCGTCATTTCGTTTCCTCTCTATGAGCGCAAGATTAATGAGACGTGAAAAACGGCAAGAACTTCTTTGGTTACTATTGACGTATGTTGAGATTCTTATTTTAATTTTTGTTTAAATTCTTCTGTTATATCTCACGCCCTATTTAGATTACTTTATGTGTGTTTAGAGAGGGATATTTTGTGTCCACGCAATATTATTCATAAGTGCACTTTTCGTTACTACTTGCAGACTTTCGTACATTCAATATTATGACTTGCAGACTTAATTACATTCAATATTTTGGAAGGTCAGATGTGGCATATCGCTGTTTTCGACTTGTCATCCCAGTCACATTTACACGTGATCTGATACGTTCCAGATAATTTCCCTATGCTTCTTTTACGCTAAATAGTTGAAAAACTTATACAAAGTTCAACGAAGATCCATTATTGAATCCATATCAATGGCGACCAAAAGTTCAAGTAGGTATACCTCTTTAGCGGGATATCTTCCAAAATTTAATCTGTATCTTTGAATACACATTTCTCTTATTAAAGTTCCTTTAAAGCACTTACAAAAATTACTATATATCTGTGCTGAAATGTTTGCGGGATTGAATAAAGTCGAATGGGAATTTCCTACTAATAAATCATCATTGAGGTTGTTACTTCGCAGTTTTAACTGTGGCAAGTACCTCTGTATTTGCAGTTTTCCTGTCAATGTTGGAGAACCCAGGCAGCGCCAACGTGTGGATTAACGATCCTGATGCTTCCCCTGTGCTCAGCCAGATATTTAAAACTTACCACGCAGAAAAGCATGCAATGCAGATGGGAAGGGGTTGTTCCCACAGAAGATGAGGACGAATTCTTGTAGGAAGGCAATAATAATTCTTCTGAAAGAGAAGTATTCAAGAGACCAACCAAACTCTGATGGAAACTATCACTAGTCGTGTTATGTACCAAAGATACTTGTCCATTGCTTGTAAGAGTTCACTTACTCAAATATTCAAATTGTAGAAATATCTATATAACATGTCACGTGCCTATATATTATATATATTTTGTAAAAGAACATAATAAAACTTTTTGTTAAATTAACAGAATCCATTTGTGAAACACGGTATTCAAATTCTGTAAAGGGTACAATTTAATTCCTGATAGTAGCTCATGATGGAATGAAAAGTAAGCCCAGTCATAAAATAAAGAAGAAAATGAAAAGAAATTAACATTCACCCTTCTTTCGAAAGCTTTTTACTAGGAACTGTAAGTAGAATCTTCTGATATATTGGCACACAGGAAAGATCTCATAGGCACGAAGAATATATCCTTATTTTTGTTGTAATCCTTCTTACGGATAAGAATATAGAGTTTCTGAAAGACGGGTGGGTGTTTGAGTTTTTCTTCTTTCTTTTTCAACATGACTGTGTATCTCTTAGCTCAAATATAGTTATAGCAACAAATTAGAAATTATATTTCATTTATTATTTGTTGATCATTTGTGTTATAGAGGAAGTTGTTATTTATTATGAAAATGTTTTCCATAGAAGTATCTGTGTGTAAAGATTATGCATGTTGATGGAAGCCAATATGTCCAAAAGATATGCAATTCTTGTGGCCCATATAGACGTGTGCTGTATCTATGTGCCTTCTTCTGTGTTTGTTGGCTTTGTCAATGGTATATATAATTAAATAGGTTTTTAAGAAGGAAAAATAGGTGTAGTATCATTAAAATTTCTCCTCCGGGAGTGATCGGATAGGCAGAATGTAGTTCACGAATAATACTTTATCAGTCTATTTGAGATGCAAATAATAATTACTCCAAAGGTGTGGAAACCGTAAAGTAGAAAAGAAATTAATAGTATGCGTGTTATTAATCCATTTGAAACGACTCTAAAGACAAGATGTTAATATTTTGTTTTGGTACTCTTGTTAAATCTTATCGTTCGTAATTTCAATTGACCTTAAATTCACTGAGAACATTTCAGCTCATGGATTTCATCCGTCCCTCTCTGTTGATTTATGTGGTATGCTTTTCGCTGTTCGTTCGCATTACGTGTGCATAATTTAGTACAAGAAGTACAAGCTAGTTTTTAATGTTACCTGTGATTTTCAGAGTATTTCGTAAGTAACTGGTAGTTTTAACTTGTCACATATGCGAAGATTCATACATAAATACAGTAAATCATAGTAAAAGATACTTGTAAAGAACATGATTATTTTGAGCACTAACAGACTGACGACTCTAATAGACACACTTTACTTTCAAACCTTGAATGACTGATAAACAGAGTGTAGAAGAGAGAGAATCTACAAGCAGAAGACATTAACACCCAAAATAGCTGTTTGTGAGTGTATAGGAGGAAGAGCATGTTCGAAGCTACGAAGAGTAAAGGTAAACTTTCTACTAAATCCGTATCAACATTGCTGCTTTGAGTTAGTCTGTATTTAATTAGAGAGCAAAAGTGTACAAATGACTTATTTACTAACAATCAAGAAGAAAATGCGCACCATCATGTCTAGTTCATCTTTAATTAGATGACTGTTTCTATATTTCCCTAATACATATGTCAAGTGTATATAGATGCGATTATTCGAAGTAGGTAAGTGAGTTTTTACATATTAAATTCCTGTCTTAAATTCTCGTCCTCTGGTAATTATCGTGAACTTCGTAATCGGTTGTCTGTGTATTATTGTATATTGCAGTCCTACGCTGGAATTCTTAAGTTTCTGACAGTATCTTGAATAAGTAATATTAATTATTTTCAAAACAGTTTTCAGCTTATCTCTATACTTTTCAACATTTCAGTTGTCACTACATTCGTTGAAAATTATGTGGGAGCCTGAGTAAATCATATACCTACAGAACATCGTTACAGTTAAATATTGTCATTATAATTGTACAGCGCTATGTAAATGACGCGCTGGGGAGCAAAGAAAGCCCCATGCTGTTGCGCCAAAAATTGTAGATACCCCAAGAGCCTTCTGTATATGGCCCCACGCTCGGGCAGCCAAAAATTGTAAATGAAGGAGTGGCCTCTAATAAGCACCTACGTTGGGTGGCACGTTGTGGATAGACGAGTGAGCCTCAGGCTCAGGTGCCAAATGTAAAATGACCTCTAAAGCACGGGTGTGCTGAAATTTGCATATGACATGAAGTGTCAAAATGTAAATTAGGCTGAGGCCCTGTAGAGAGAAGAGGAAGGCATACCACTGATGGTGAGGTATGTCTCTCTCTTCATTTGACAGCAGTCTTACGTCACACCAGGGAAGACTGTCTGTCATCGTGGGTTCCATGAACTATGAACTTTTTTTTTTTTAGTTGCGGTAGAGACTGAATAAAAAAAAAAATGTTGAGACTCTTTAATAACAAAATTCAATTAGATAGATAATCCAAAATGCTCCTATGTAGATCTATGCTACTTTTAGAATTAAAAAGAAAGTTCCGATTTTGAGATCTACACAGGTCTCATAGTTCATGTGTCCTACCCTGATTATACGCTCTCGAAGTGACTCATGGACTACACAAATAGTAGTGGCTCATGTAACATGAGACTGAGTCTAGTGACACCAACAGAATACACATTACCAAGGAATACTATTTGCAGTTAAGTTTAATGAAGCCGCCGGACGACGTCCACCTGAAAAACAGAAGTTACAAATCATTTTATATATTTTTGTACTCACCAAGCAGCAAGCGACCCTTCAGGATACATACAGGGATTCCAGTATAAATTGGACGTAAAAGTAATTTTGATAACGATTTAATAGATCCTCGGCGGAATTAAACTTTGTACACTACTTTTCACAAAACCACTGTACACATTTAAAAAAAAATATATATACTTTTTTCTCGCAAGAAAAAAAAGAATTATACTTATTTCGCAGTAAAAAAAATGATACTTATTTCGCAGTAGCTACTGTATTTACTCATATCAACAGTTCTAGTCCATGCGTGTTAAGTTAGTTGTCTTCATAGAAATGTCCTCAAGGATTCCAGTTCTTCACTGCTGTCTGGTGTCTCCAGTCCGCACGCATTCTTCCGTATATGCGTGACGTACCTCTTCCCACATAGTACGGTTTTTTGGCGATCGGTCTTGAAGATCACGCTGTCTCTGTAGATCTCTGCATTGGCATCTCTCTCTTAAATGTAGAGAGCAACTGTCATCACGATCACAGTAAAGGTGACATAGGCTCGTCACACCTTACTGGATTTTGTGTTCTGTGGTGCAAAAAGTCCCACTATTTAAACTTTACAGGTTAAAAAAAAAACACTGTTCATGGTGCACTAACTTGAGATGCACAGGTTAAACAATAATAAATGTTTCTTCCGATGACAGATTGACTAACATCGCTGTATTATAAAAAAAAAAAACTGGTTGGAAGTGTGCTCATTGTATAGGTGAGCCACACTGTTTGTCCACCAACACACGTTAATAATTTCCACTGAGTGCGTACATGTTCTCACTCAATAGTTGGTTTTGGTGTGTAAATAACACCCCTAACTATATGTACGGTGATGTAAATAAAGAAAGTTACTTTTGAAAAATCACACTCCCGATGGGGTCATATATAGGTGATATTTCCCCTGTTGCTATCTAAGTACGATTATACACATTATAATGTAGTGTTGACGCACTAGCAAAAACAAGAACTCAAACGAAGTGTCATATGAACAGACCCGAAGGGTCTCGTCTCTCTAAGCGAAGTGAAGTGTGACCTCCCTGGCAACCGTAGTTATTAGGCTCGCCAGAACTAGAAAAACATAGACTCACTTTTTGTCTACCGATTTTCTTATGGGTCAACGTTCCTCTCTCTTACGGTAACTACCGAATTCCTAAATAGGTCACAACTTTATGCACTAATATATCGTTTATATTCACGCTCTGGTGAGTTTCAGATAGTTTACATATTACTTTGAACTATAACGATTATATTGATATACAACACTACATAGGTTATGCATCGGAAGACTACGAAAACAATTAAACAAACAAAACATGTTAAAAAAAATACACGTTCCCCTTTCCATCAAGCACTCACGTGGCAGGTAGTGCCATCTGTAAACAAACCCTGCCTGAAGCGGGGTGTAATCACAATACAAACTTTAACTTAATTACACTCACCCCTGCTTATTTAACATATATGCTGCAAAATTAAACATTACATTAATAATATTATACACTTTACTTGATAAATATATTATAATACATGACTGTCATTACCTTACGTGGGGATAATTAATATATTTGTCTTCCGGATGCATTGGTGGCAGAAAGCCTCTTCCATCTTTGCAGACGAACACCGCTCAACGGGTTCAAGAAACTGCCTGGAAATAGTACTTTCAAAGCGTACTAAAAGAGTACGTTATAATTTCGGACATGGGACCTACCGTATTAAATGAACATAATTTATATTCGGTTGCATCCAAGAACCTTTCAAATTTAAATAAAATCAAATTTCCCAAAGCCAACTCACATTTTCAAAAACATATTACTCCGCGCCGTGGCTGACGATAGATCCGTCTTGAGCCGTGGCGGGGGACGCGGGTAAGGTGCGAAAATACGTCATCGAGTTCGTTTCTGACACCTTATTGTTCCCAAAAACCAACACCAATGTGCGACTAGAATACAAAAGCCATGTTCACGTCTGAACGGCACTATATAGGAGAGTAGCCAACCCATCTCTCATCCACTAGTCCTGGACATACAATTGTAGTTTTCTGTACAACTATCGCGGAATAGTCCAATCTCTGGTCTTGAAAATTGTAGTAAGCTGGAAACAGTTGTACTTTCTCAGCTGCTGTATGTGGGTGTTCTGCTGGAGGCTATTAGTTCGCTGAACTTTAGGTTGAAAATTTAGAAACGTTCTCCAGAAAAAAAAAAAAAACTTAGTACTTGAAGTTCTTCCATCTATTCCCATGAAATTAATATAAATTTAATACAAAGAATATACCTAATGTTGGCTCTTTACATTTAATTATCATGATTAAATATTTAAATTATTTGATATAATATATATGTGGTTACAAATTTACATGTAAATTCCATTTTGATATGCAAAAATTCTGATACGTCATTTGCATATCAAAATTTAAATGACGTACGCTCTAGGTCTTTACAGCTACCAGATCATACTTCGATAATTTTGTAGTTGAGAAATCCCGTGTACATTACAGTTAATAAAAACTTACAATTACTACTTGTGTTCTATACATATGCATAGGGAAGTTGGTTATATAATCTCATCGTTTGTCTAACTTGTTTTTGTCCAAATTTAACGCTATATTTTATGTTCTTTTTCCGTTGAAGAGGCCTTACATATCGTACATTTTTTTAATATATATCCTTTGTTATTCGCTGTGAAGCATTCAAGTAGTTTGACAACCCCGAGACAGTTGATTCGCTTTCTTTAACATCTATGTTCGTTAATTCTAATACGTATAATTCTGTTTGCTATACCATATACAACGTGTCATATTCGCAACATACTTCGAAACCATCAGAGTAAACCATGCCTTTTCCAAAATAATTTTTATAACTAATATGTAACTTTATATGCTTTTACTAGATTCAGAAGGAACGTTGAAAAAAAAAAAATATATATATATATACACCACTGCCCCCATATATATCTGGGGGGCGGTGGCTCAGTGGTAGAGCGTTCACCTCCGGTGCTTGGGGTCCCTGGTTCGATCCCAGCTCGCGCCGTGTGGACTTTGTGGTGGACAAACACCGTGCTCGTGGGTTTTCTCGGGGTTCTCCCATTTCTTCCCACTTTCTTCATTCCACCATTTCACTCATCTTTCATCATCACAGTCTCCTTTAGCCTAACCGGCATAACCGTGGGACGTAAAACTTAAAGATTTCATATATATATATGTACGTTAAGCTAAACCATAAGATCTTCGGAAACAGAGATTTATACTGTATTTAATCATATGTAAAAGATCACTGATTTCTAATTTGCATCTATGTGGATTTGACAAAATTATCAAGGTGATATTTAGACAGTTATTCAATTAGAAATAGACTAGACGTAATGATGCGCACAATTTTCTTGTATATGCAAATCCGCTCTCTAATACACAGATAATTCAAAACCTGTTAGCTTTGTACTAAATTCTTGTGCTTCTTTATGGATTATATGTAATATGAAGACAGTCGATTTCAAGTGAGTCGACTGTGATCTTTCGTGCTTTGCCCTCAGGTTCAAGTATTCATAGTAGTATGTTGAGCATCTCCCAGAGAGAAATATACTAAATCTGTATATTGTAATTCACAAGCAATATTTAACTGAAAACAAATGTGTATTATTATTATTATTAAAGAAACCTCTAGATGTTCTCGTCTAATAACATTGCTAAATGGAATATTAAAATTATTTCTTGGTGAAGGTGCGTACTGAAAGTGAAAGAAGTATTTTTATCTGCAGAATAATCTTAAGTATTGCTGTGTTGAAGCTTTTCAAGGACCCTAATGGGTTGACTATAGGAAGTATGTAACTAAATAAATTAAACTTAATAAATTATTCATTACTGTCTCGTGTAAACTGATCGAATCAACATTTGCTGATTGATATTACTTGGACCCATATAATCTATACGAAAATGATGTAATTTGAAAAATGTTCATATAAGCTCACATGTCAGTTAAGAATTTCTAGTAATATTTACTTACCATTGTAAATTTTTGCTTATTCAATTCCAAAATATACAGAATTAGTCTTCACCAATTTTTGTCCTTGCGGAAGAGAGTAATAACTTTCATATGTAGTAGAAGAGACATCAGGTCAAGTTGAAGCTTATCAGTAAGTGAAGGTGGCTTGCAGTGGAATGATTATTACGAACTCTAAATTGTAATGATTGAAACTATTTTATCCGACTTCCATAAACACTTTCCAATTTTAAAATTTGTCATTTGCCTTTGAGGTTTCAAAATTAGATTTATTGCCTTGCGTTAAAGTAACAAGGATAAAGAAGTGACAGGATCACGAACTCAAAAGAAAGAAAGGGAGAAAAAAATGGCAATCTTTTGTTTCCACCTTTTCCCGTTTATATGGAGTCTTTGTTCCCACATGTAATTCTTCTCCTACACTCTCCTATTCTGACCGTCCTCTATATTGCATCCATTTTCCGTCAAATCATCTCGTAACTTATCCTTCCATTTTGTTTTTTCCTTCTTCTTCCTGTTATTTTCATTTTTTTCAATTCTTTTTCCCAGATAGTCGTCGTTTCTTTGTTCTACACGTCCAAGCCATCTCAGCCTCCTTTCCTGAAACTTTATACTCAAGGATCCCACCGTAACAACGTCTCTTATATAATCGTTCCTTATTCTATTCTTCCTCGTCACGCTACACCATTCGTCGTAGCATTCTCATCTCCACTTTCATAATCTTTTCTTAAGCTATTGTGATTGTCTAGATTTCACTGCTGTATATCGTTATCAATCTTGTTACCATTTTATACATATGACCTTTATCTTTCTTGTCACACAGCACTCTGCTCATTCTTCTCCAGTTTAGCCAGCCAAACTATGTTGGGTTGGGTTTTGTATGTATTCCTCCATTCTGGTCAAGCTACGATCCAAGGTACTTATATTTCGAGGTAGGTAGTAGCCTCTGTCTTTGTTCTACTTATTCTCATGTCTCTCTCTTTCAACACCCTTTCCTACAGTTCTTTCTCTGCCTTTGGATATTTCTCATATAACTACAGCCTATCCCGTGGCTCTCTACTTTCTACTTTCCTTTTCAGCACATCCATTACCAAAATGAGCAAATAGGGTCTGAGAGCTGATCTCTGATGCAGATTAACTTTCACAGGCAAACCTTCCGTCAGACCCACGTACTCTTCATTTGGGTCCCGCTCCTTCGTACTTTTATATATACACATACCAACCGTACATATTTCTCAGAGTATTGCTTCTCTTTCATGTATCGTCATAGTTCTTGTCTGGGTACTCTGTCATACGCCTTTTACATGTCTATGAAAACAGTGCAGCTGCACTTGCATTTCCATATATCATTCCTTCAAGTACTTCAACGCAAAGGTCGCGTCAGTTATTCCTTTTCCTGTCATGAAACCAAACTGTTCCTCTCGAACAGTCATCTCTTGTTGTATTCTTCCTTCTGTAATTTCCAGTCTTGCACGTCAGCCTCACCTTTATAAGTTGGTACTAGTATTTTTTCCTCCATTCATCCAGTATCTTCTGCTTCCACCACTTTTTCATGAGATCCCATACGATGTATCTCTCAAATTTCTACGGAGGTTTGATCAGCACCCACTGCTTTCCCGTTTCATTTTCCTTATTTTGTTTTCCCCTCTCTTTCTGTTTCCACTTATGTTTCCTTCTGATTCTCCTTATTTAACTACTTTTTAAAATAAATAGTCTTTCCACCTGTCCTGTGTTGTCATCTAGTCCTGCAGCATTTTACCCGCTTCGTTTATTATCTTCTTGATCGATCCTTTATCTCTTACATTGACTATTCTCATTATTTGTTTGTATTCATCTTCCTTTTTCAGCTCTGCATAAGCCTCATCTATCATTTCTTTATCTCTCTCTCTTATCTTCATTGCAGCTTGCACTTCCTCGTTCCGCCACGTTTTGTGATGGTCCTTTCCCTGATGTTTTCCCAGCGCTTTTAGTTTCAGACCTGACGTGGATGGAATAGGGATTGAAGTGCAGTATGTTTTAACTTATCTGTTTACAGACAAAGAAAGAAAGAAGAAAAAGCTGTGGTGGATGTACATATTTCATCTATCTTACTGCTGTGCGTATGCCGTTTGGTCACTGTTGCTAGATTATTGTTTGTACCTAATATTAAAATTTAAAGAATGCCTCCGAAGTAAAACATCACTAGAGCCCCTAAGCCGATAATTTTGCGACGGTCAGAGGAGGGTACAAAATCAGTTTCACCGTCATTGCCAATATGATTTCCCTATTGTGGAATTCTAGAGCCGCCACATTGTATTCATGTGTTATACTCATAACGAAAGTGATTCTTGCGAAATGGCACTATTTATTTTAAGCTCAAAGGAGGAAGAAAGATACGAATTTTTCCGATATGTTTGAATGTATGAAGTAATTATTAACGTGAGTACATTTGGAAAGTTGTTGATGCTTTTTTAAAACTGAGTAGAGAGTTTATATATGCTCAGAGTGGGTGGCGAAGCAGAGACGGCATGTTTTTGTATAGGCGTACCAGTGACCAATGAAAAAATATGCTTAAACCTTACATTTCAGTGTTAGTATGTTATCAACTACCCATTTATTATTATTTTTCAGTATCACCCAAGTCCATGCGATCTTACTTTTCGACCATTGTATGTTTACATATTGAAAATATAAACGTAAATTGCCATAGGATGTAATTCGTTCCTTAGCCGTCATCAGTCCATTAGAATAAACTGAAAATAAGAAACACTAGCAACATTAAGAGTATTTTCGGTTTGAACTCGTTTTTGTTAACATCAGGAATAATAATGCTTATATCACAATTACAGAATAATTTATGACTATCTTACAATAGCCTGGAAACGTTGTATAGTTTTGATTTTCCTGTTTTTGCCCTCACACGAAGATATTTTGTAAATGAAGTGTAGAATACGCTTAGATTTCGATCTATTGTAGATTTGGTCTGTAGTATCAAATCATACAGGAGAATTTTGTATTGTTCTTAACTAAAACGTTTCAAAGTATCAACGAGAAATGTGGTATGCTAGGAAGAAAGAAAAGTGTAATAAACAATATAACAGTGTCTGATTCATAATCCACTTTTTAAAAAATGTCCGAGAAGTGTTCCACAAATTGTTCAAGTTGCATTATACATAGTGAATTAAGTGAATATGTGTTGCTTCGATATTGGCTTTCATCATTATATTTCTAAGGTGATTTTCTCATTGCCTGAATAAATATTTTCTTTTTGTACATTCTACCACAATAAATACCCTTTTCTCCTCACTGTTGTACAACATAATAAATTTGTATTTTGATACATTGTGTGTTTTCTTATCCAGTCCTGTAGTAGAGATATTAAATCTAGCTTCATCGTAGAAAGAAGACACTAGTGGTTGGAACTACACAAAGGAAAGACAGAAAGTTCTTAGAAATATGCTATTAATGTTTTAAAAAATAATAATAATAATAATAATTTAACTTAGCATGTCACTAATATGTGTCTTTACTGGTCCTGTGTAATTGATGTTACAGCTATAAAATACGGTGGCAGCAGTATGTTTGACAAAATTGAATACTGAGCTGTGATTAGGTTCTGCCGTCTTTAAGGTAAATCGACACAAACTATACATGAAGAGATGGCAACAGGGCCGTCGCATGGGTGGGGCTACCGGGGGAGTGCGACGGGACGACAAATCAACAAAATTCAAGGAATTCAGATTATGTTGGTAAATGAAATTATTAAAAAGAATGTTAATTTAGATACTTTAATAATGATCAGGCTACGGCTAAGTAAAATTTATTTCATAAGGACAACACAAGCAGCTTAATACCCACTTATATAGTGTTGTGTACACGTACATAATTATCTAACATACATTATTATACATATACAAATATACGTCGTTTAATCATGCAGAAGTTATTGCCTGATAATTTTTTGAACTTTTTTTCGGACATACTAAATACATCTACTATATGAAATCTATTCATTTCGTTATATGAAGCACACATTCTCCACAGAGAAGACTTATGTAATGTTAGTTCTTTCTTTTCTGCAATAGAATGTCCCAGTGTTTGCTGTTCTAATCTTACCTATTAGGACACGTAATAACACTTCTGAATCTAATTGTGGACAGTCAATTTTGCCGTTTAATAATTTATGTAAGCAAACACCCATCTTCTTTTTTCTAATGTTTGAAAGCTAAAATTCGTTACTAAGTCTTCATAGGGGACATACTTTGGGTAGAAACCCGTTTTCTTATATGGAAACATTTTTAAAAATTTAAACTGTATATTTTTTATTGCATCGGAGTATTTAGTGACATTTGATGTCCAAAACAGTACAACAGTATTCTAATTTTGACCTCACATACGAAAAATATAACCTTATAAATGTTGATTCTTTGTAGAAATTCTGTCCTATCCTATATATTAAATCTAGGTTTCTATATGCACTACTCGTTACTGAATCAGCGTGTTGAGCAAAGGTTAATTTGCTATCAAATATAATTCCTAGATCTTTGGTAGTATTTGGGGTAGACAACGAATTTCCACTTACTGTATAGGTAAAAATTGGATTTTCTTTCCTTGTAAAAGAAAGAGATTGATATTTGGACACATTAAGGACTAATTTATTCTTATCACACCATATTTAAACTCTAGATCCAGGTGAAGTTTCACGCAGACATCAATTGAACTTATTTTGGAGTATAATTTGAGATTGTCGGCAAAAAGAAGAACTTGAGAAATTTTGATACACAGAGAAATATCATTAATAACAAGAAGAAACAAGGGGATCTAGATTAGATCCTTGAGGGACTCCCGATAGAATACTGAGCTTAAAATTTACCGGTAATGTAAAACATCGTCTAGGATTATTCAACTGGAACTCTCTCCAGCCCTTTCCGAGAATATATATATATATACATATATATATTAGTTTGGAATTTAATATTTGTATCGTTATTTGTATATTCTATGCTATTACGATGTTGATGTATATCAAGTTCAAAATACCCAAGAATAGCACTTTATTTCAATAATTCAAAACCTGTTTTCATTAACTTTTATGTTTTAAATACAAAAGCCATTCACTTTAAAATATTGACATAATATTAACTTCTTTTATCTTACATTATGATCTTACTTTCCATATTAGATATAGGAGTACATAATAAACTCTGGTTGTTTTTCATAATTAGAGACCGGATGAGTAGGCATTAAAAACCTGGAAAATAGGCACTAATATGTAACACGAAATAATGAAGATAAATATTCAATATTATTGAATATAAATAAAATAAAGAGTGAGTTTGTGTTTTTGTCTGTCTGCGGCGTGGAGACCAAAGGAGTGGACCAAGAGTTACCAAATTTTGATCACGGGTACCTTGGTCCAGGCCCCAGGCTAAGACGAAGCGTTTTTTTTTTTCGATTCGTACCAGGGAAGTCTCGGGGGGGGGGGTGGCAGCTTTACCGGAATATGTAAAAGTAGCAGAAAATAATCGATATTTTTTTCCTTTCGTTGTTCAATTTGTTTACATAGATATTTTATCTGACTCATGCGAAGAATGGGTAATTCAACTATAGTTAAAAAATAAATTCAAGTCCTAGCCTAATGTTCAAAAAATAGAGAAACATATCTCTTGGTTTCCCAGCTCGCACCAAGTGAACTTTGTGGCTGACAAATATCGTGTGCGTGGGTTTCCTCGAGGTTCTCCTGTTTCCTCCCACTTCCTTCATTCCACCATTTCATTCATTTTTCATCATCACTGTCTCCTTTGGCCTAGGTGGCATAAGTGTGGGAAGTAAAACTAAAAGATTTCATTTCATAAGCTTGACTTGTATTTCATGTTTATTTGGTAAATACATTCTATACAGCACTTTATCACTACACATAACAGTTCAAATTTTATACACTTTACCAGTACACATAGCAGTCCAAAATTTTACAGCACTTTATCAGTACACATACCAGTCCAAAGTTTTACGGCATCTTATCACTACAAACAGCATTTCTATTTCTCGGAAGAGGCGGAATTCTTTCTTTAATTACTAAATTATATATTTTCCCAATAAAGTCTTATTTTGAAGGAAATGCATAGCATAGGCAATATTAGGCACTAAAGCAATCATTTAGGCAGGAAAGGACGAAATAGTTAAAATAAAATTGACTTAAATTGAAAGGATAACCCCCCTAAAACGTCATTTTTGGTCATATCTTTAATATTAAAGAATAGGCATTTTGCCTAATATCCGGTCTCTATTCATAGCACACTTGGGGGGGGGGTTAAGGGCACCAGGAAATTCTCGCCCCGGGCGCTTACAACCCAAGCTATGGCCCTGGATGGCAACACTGTATGGTGAGGAATGCGCATCTTATGACAGTGAAAGACTGAAAGAGGGAATTCAAATGTGATGGGTTAAGAGCCTGCCTTACTAAAAAAAAATTACAAAATTTACCATTTGTCTTTTGCTTGCTTATTCATAAGTGAGAGGAGATAATAAAATGCAACTTACCACAATCATAGATAATGTTATTCTACAACAGAAAATATGGCCCTGAAGAATTTTCATTGTTGCCAGAATAACAATTCCCCTAAAATCTAAGTTAAAACGGCGACTAGGGGAACGAACTCAATTGCATTTGATTACATATCGTGTTGTTTTGGTTTGCTGGGAACTACTTTTTATATAACGTTATTATTTAATTTTAATAACTGTATGTTAAAACTATTTTGTTTATTACAAGCTAAATACAGCTCTTATTTAAAAAGTAGTTCACAGCAAACCGAAACATTACATATAATCAAATGCAGTGGAGTTCGTTCCCTTAGTCGCAGCCTTAACTTAGATTTTAGGGGAATTGTAATTGGCAACACTGAAAATTTTTCAGGTTCATATTTTCTGTTGTAGAATAACATTATTTACGATTGTGGTAAGCTACATTTTATTATTTCCTTTCACTTATGAATAAATAAGTAAAAGAAAAATGGGAAATTTTGTATTACTTTTAGTAGGGCAGGCTCTGAAGTTTACAAGATGACCCAAGAGAAGGCCGCCCCAAACGATTACAAATCCAAGTGTGGTGGAAAAAGTTGAGAGCTAGTGTTTAAACGAATAAACGTGCGACTACTTAGATAAGAAGGTGAACAGTACTTAGGGTGTCCATTGACACCACAGTCCATGACATTCATCAAATGACCAAAATGACAGCAATGTAAGTTTTCCGATCGTCACATTTTTTTCAAAAACAGTAACGTGTGCAATGCTGGGTGTGTGTGTTAGATCTTGGAATCAAAGAAATGAGAACATCGCAACACCTCATTTCTTACCGCCTCTAAAAAGGCTAAAGTGCAACATTCAACCAGGAAGATTATTTCCGCGTTTTGGAACCATAAAGATCTAATTTTTGAATGAATAAAAGAACTTTCTGCCCTCTCTTTATACATTATATTTCTGTATGACTAAACCTGGTATTTGTCGCGATTCCTTTTTATCTATACTATCCATTCAACACTTCTTATTTTTCCCTTATGATAGCCCCTCTCATCAGAACAGACTATTTCTTTATTATTATTACTACTTTTTAAAATTGAATCTAAACAAAATATATGTACACCAAATTTGAAGGAATTATCAGTGATTTTCGGGAATTTAGTTCTTTTACACCAGAAATCAACAAAATTCTTCTACTCCTTCAAAATTAAATGAATACATATACTTTTAAGTCTTTTTCATGAGTATTATTATCTTGTGATCTTTTTGTAAGATCTCAGAGTGCCAACAGACCTGGAAAACCGGGAAGTCAGGGAATTCTGTTAAGAATCAAGGAAATTCGATTTGCTAAGAATGGAATTTTAGAAACATTTGAAGCGAAAATTTTAAGATGATTTCAGACGTGGTAGAGTGCTTTATTTTAATTGGCAACTTCAAATTTAGAAACTTATTTGTGTTTTCAAGTAACAATGTGTAACAGACATTAGTTCTGGAGTTGTGCGCATTATTTATTTCGCGTCTGCAGTGGATTATCATATTGGCAACAAAATGCAGTTGGACCAACGATCCAATAGTCATTTTCCACGCACGCATAATTCTAACAATTTTTCTTTTTAGTTTTGATTTTATCGGAGTTATATGTTCTGCATTAAGTGACGGTAGCTTCCACACAAATGAAAGGATTTTTGAATATGTATATGAATTTGTATTTTCATTGTAATGTATTTTAATTCACAAAGAGGTTTATTTCGGAAGGCTTATGAGTTTACAGAAATAGCAGATAGAGTTGCACATCAGCTTATGCATTGGACCAATACTCGCTAATTTTCAGTGGATAGCCAGACTAATCTCTTCGGACTTCCAGGGTTTCGTATCCGATACATGTGGTAGTCCACTGCGAGTTTCATTCAAAGGGTCACATCTCCCGAACAATGCCTGGCATGTGCGGCGACAAGATGCGGCAGCTGAGAGGCCCACTTTGAAGTCATACAACAAAAATATATGAACAAGCTGCTTTAATACCTCCATTTCTCTTCGATACTAAACGAGATATGACTGCTGTGTGTACGCAACGTGCAGGTATTACTGAAGGTCGATGATCAGACTAACTCCCGATTGTTTGGCAGGCACGTTCGTTATTTCATTTCCTGTGTGTGAGCGTTTGATTAATGGGACGTGAAAAATGGCAAGAACTTTTTTGGTTACCTTGTATTCAGGTCTGTCCAAATGAGAAGGGATTACGGTTATAAAGAACTTTTATGTACCCCCGCGGACAATGTTTTTCATTTCTCCCTTCGATATTGAACGCAAGTGAATAACACATATAATTTTATGCTTCTGCACTCAATAGTTTTAAAATTTCAAGGGTACACACGTAATAATTTCGGAGCTCAGGCCTCCTTAGGTGCCGCATTAAAAAAAAAAAAAAAAAAAAAAAAAAAAAAACCGTCTGATCTACAACCTAGAGTGCAAGGAAAACATTTCAAAAAGCTCAAGATTGTATACCTAATAATATTGGAGTTCTAGCAAACGGCATAAAATCATTAAATCTCCTTTATTCCCCTTAGGGGCCTTATTTTGCAAAATACTGTCTTATCTGCAGCTTAAAACACAAGAAGAGTGTTTCTTAAAAAACTGAAGATTCTACGCTTAATAGATTTGAAGATCTGGTTAACAGCCAAAAGTGATCCAAGCTCCCGTAGCTTCTCTTAGGGGCCGCATTTCGAAAAGTTCCATCTCATCTACAGCTTAGAGTCCAAGGAGAACATTTATACTAAGGTTGTGCGCTTAATAGTTTTGGAGATTTGGCGAACAACAACAACAACAAAAATTCAAGCCCCATTATCCCCACCACCTTAAAGGCCGCATTTCAAAAAATCCTGTTTTATCTACTGCCTAGATTCCAAGGAAAATATTTATACAAAATCCAAGGTTCTATGCCTAATATGTTATCGGAGATCTGTTGATGAGTCAATCAGTGGATTTACTCATAATATATAGATTTGAAGTAAAGTTAATACGTAATATAATATCTACAGATAATTGTCATTGATATTGATGGACTAATTCCATCGTGTAGGAACGGAATGGATGGCTTCAGTGTAGAAACTTCTGGGTTACCGACGGTTCCTTTGTTCCACAGTGTTCTGCCTTCCTTGTCACGGGTCAACTGTTGGCCTTTCAGTGACATTTCTAAAGGGTAGAAGACAAGGGTGTCACATATATGGTGAGATATCGCGGACGTACGACACAATTTGGATAAGAGCTTGTTGTGCTGATTTGAAGGAATCCATTATGCACCCGACCATACTAAACAACTTTCCCTAACTGAGGAAATAGCAGTTGAGACCGTTCGCTACAAGTGCACATAGGGAATCACACCGCATTATCTAGCGGCAAACATATTTTCCTATTTAGACACGACGCCGCTATAGTTAAATTTTCCTTTTGACTGAGGCAATAATGAGACGAAGTCCCGCAGCTCAAAGAATTAATGTATTCACAACACGCTTTTCTACAAATTTGCCATCTTTACCTCTTACATCAGAAAGAAGGAAAGTCTTCCAAACAACTTCCGAACTTTACCTCTTCCTGCGACCTCTACCTTTACACACATACGAACAGCAAATGTTGGGAAAAAGAAACTAAAATATGATTTACTGCTGGTTTGCGTCACGTTATGTGAACAATGTATGGATGTTAACTTATTAAAGCTAATTCGAACAAAATAATTACTTTATTATAATCGATATACCTTTAAGTATATGAATGCAAATTAACAAATCTCGAGTTAGCATACTACGACGACGCAAGGGTGGTGCGTTCCGCATCGTACTAACAAGATGTAATCCAGTATCATTATAAACGTGGACAACTATGATGTATGCAATGTAAATAATGACAGAGTTACATAAGAACTCGAGACTCATTAGTGCAAAAATCTTCTAAGACAAAGAATTTCATTACATCAAATTAACAAACAAATATTTTGATGTAGATTAATTAATTAACAGAGATTACAAAAGATCACTCATACAAGAGAACTACACAAAATAAGTTTGATTCTTAAACTACTGCGGATGACTTTGAAAATATTGATATGTTAATTGAACAATTGTTATCTTTATTTATTTTTATGAGCTCAAAAATGGTTTGTACGATGATAATGATATACGAAAAATGAACGCATTACTTTAATTTTCAAATGGATGGCTCCCTTAATTACACTTTTTCATTTTCTCTTTCTTTTTCGGGAGCGCGGTGGCTCAGTGGTAGAGCGTTCACCTCCGGTGCTTGGGGTCCCTGGTTCGATCCCAGCTCGCACCGTGTGGACTGTGGTGGACAAACACCGTGCTCGTGGGTTTTCTCGGGGTTCTCCCGTTTCCTCCCACTCTTCATTCCACAATTTCACTCATCATCACCGTCTCCTTTAGCCTAACCGGCATAACCCTGGGACGTAAAACTCAAAGATTTCATTTCATTTCTCTTTCTTTTTGCGGCCCACTGAATCGTAAGTGTAAAAATAAAAATAAGATGGTTATTCACAATTTTCCAGGGTGATCAACTTGGCAACTATCCAGGGTTCCGATAGTTGCTTAATGTCCTAGGACCATTGGAATGGTAGGTAGCAGTCCAATTGAAGAAAGGAACATGAGTATGATATCTGCTGGTCTGGCGGTCGCAAAATGAATGACGTAACCACTATTCACAAGAAGAAAATAAGTATTTTCTACTAAATCTACTCACACGAAATGTAAATCGGAGAGAAATTTAGTGTGTACAATATTTCTGAAACTTCGTAGTATTGTTCGTTAAATCTAGAAATCATTTCTACGCTTATTAGTGTTAATTGCCACTTACGTTTTGAAGACGATATCGAACAAAAACATTTGCGATTAAGTATGTGTTCCTTAACTTTTCCTTTATCTTCTCGTTTTCTAATGGACTTTAGTTCACTGCTTTGAAGCAACAATTAACTATTAACATCTTGAAAAAGTGTTCGCGCTACTTATAAAGTATTATGCACACGTTTTGTCATACGTGACGATAATCTCGGCGGTTCTAATTGAACTGACTGGTTTGATGGCGCGTCTTTCTGTAGTTGTAGCTGAATAAAAGAACGAGTGCACCAATTTGATTGGTGGAGGTGGTGCAGATCACTGGTATTAGTGTGTGAACTAGGACATGGGTGGACTTCTCAGGCCTAAAATACTCGATGAATAACCCATTGTTCTTGACTTCGCAGTGACTTAGTAACTTTGCTCTCCAAAGAATCAAGAACTGAGAGTATAAAATCATAACGAAGAATGGAAAAATAAATATTAATGTATGAAAGAGCGCATTCGACGAAATCTTTAGAAAATTTAATGAGGCTGCACCAGGCATACGCCCTCTAACAATCCAGAATGCTTGTCTTCTAGGTGCTGCTCTCACGTCGGAAGCACTCACTAACGTGCTATTGAATAAAATATCTACTTTAGAATTGTTCTTGTCTCGACTTCCCTCAATTTCAGCCCGTTCAGCCTTTTTCCTTTTACGAGCATCTTTATCAATCCCTCGCTTAACCTATTTTTTACGATGCTTTCCATCTTGGCATGAGAGTTCTTTGCTGGAAAAATATGATACTGTCCTGAAAACTGGCCTTGAATCAATTCTGAACTGCTCCTTAAATGACAATTCTTGGACACAAGCATGCTTACCTGTTGGTTTGGGCGGTCTTGGTATTCGACGAGCTGTGGATATGGCGATTCCTACATTCTTAGCGTCATACCACGGATCTCTGCGTTTAATCGAGGCTCTCCTTCCACAGGGTTATTGTTTGGACCCAGATGGTTCAGTTCAAGAAGGCTCTAATAAGTGGGCAAACTTAGCAGATACAAGCCTTCCGGAGATTAACAAAAAGTGTTATCAGTCATCTTGGTATACACCAATTGCATGTCAATTACATAATCATTTGTTACAATCTGTTGTTGTTCCGGAAGATAAAGCCAGGCTTCTTGCTGCCTCGTCTCCCGAAGCGGGTGCATGGTTGATGGCGATACCTTCTCCGCCTTTAGGCCTTCATTTGTCAAATGAAAGCTTTCGAATTGCTGCAGCCTTACGTTTAGGCTTAGCAGTTTGTGAGCCTCATCGCTGTCCAGCTTGTGGGGATGAGGTTAACCAACGTGGCCTGCATGGCCTTTCATGCATGAAGAGCGCTGGTAGATTCGCCCGACATTCCTCTGTAAATGATATAATACTACGAGCCCTCAACACAGCTGGATTTCCTTCAATACGGGAACCTTCTGGTTGCTGTCGCTCGGATGGAAAGCGACCGGATGGGATGACACTGGTTCCATGGATGAGAGGTAAATGTTTATTGTGGGACTTCACATGCGCTGATACATACGCTCATTCAAGTCTCCCTCTGTCAGTATTGAATGCTGGAGCTGTTGCTAATCGCAGAGAAGCTGAAAAGCAAAGAAAATACAACAACCTTCTCGAAAAGTTTGTTTTCACTCCAATCGCTATTGAAACAAGTGGTGCTTGGGGTGCAAGAAGTCTTGAATTCATTAGGGAGGTAGAAAGACGCATTTCTTGTGTTTCCGGCGAAGTTCTCTCCACATCTTATCTTATACAGCGCATATCCGTTTCTATCCAACGTGGTAACGTCTCGTTGGTCCTGGGCACTTTACCACCTGGCAAGGAACTGGATGAGGTGTTTATACTTTAAAGGACAATAGTTTTTCTTTTTCTTTTGACGTTATAATTTCCTAATTATTTCTGATTTAATATTTCTTGTTTCCGACCATGAATCGACATTAATATGTTCTTTAACTTTCAAATATTAATGTATTATTTTACGAAATAAAGTTCAAAAATTGTTAATACTGAGCGCAAAAATTTCCTGGATCAAGTAATCTGTCGTAATCCTTATACATAGGACGCACTTTATGATCCAAGTATTAGAGAATCTTCCAATGGCTCTGATTAGCCCAATATTTTCCACTGGGCCAAAAATATAAACTTTAACTTCCTACAATATATTTTTGCATTATTGCTTCTATAAATCAGATTTTATGTTTAAATCTACTACTAAACTACTAAGAAAATATAATACATACGTAGTTGTTTACGTGTATCGAGAATAGGATTTTCAAAGTAGCTTACAAACAAGTTAACCAAAAATTACCATTGGCAAATGGTTGACTCATCACTAGTAAAGTGTAGGATCACCAATATTGGTATCTACGATTGACAGGAAACTGTACATCGGATATATTATAAAGCTAACAGGTAAAAGGACCAATTATGAGAAATTGTATTTTGATCCAATTACGAGTACCTTTAGGACGTATATAACAGTGTAAGGAGACTAACTTCGGATATTCTATGTATCACGTTGCCGCAATATTTCCATTCGTTGACTGACACGTAATATAATGACCAACACTACCCAGCTTTTTTTCTAGTGGGGTGCTTATTAATACGTATGTATACTATGTTTGGAAGGATCTTCATTTGACTTCGGCAGTGTTTCAGTCGCCAAATTGGAGCCTGGGGAATATACAGCAAAGATGAAAGAGCATGTTTTTTTTTTTATCTTCATTTTCAATGAACACTGCTGTGTTTACAAGGATGTCAAAAAATAAATATAATAACTTTCTATATGTTTGCACAATGACCATAATTTCAAATTTTCTCATCAACAAATGAACTATCAAATTTCCGATTTGGTGGTGCTAGGTCCGGATGAAATCAGTGCGATTTTCTGCATCGTTATGTAAGTTTTGTGTTATCACGATGCTCTTTGATGTAGTTATACAGCTCTGGTTTCTTGGTCTATAGTCCATGTCTCAACCTTACAGTAACAAACAATATCGTGCCTTTGTCATTGTGATTCAATAGTTATTATACCCTTTTAATCACACAAGATTTTCATCAATTTATTGAATTATATATATATATATATATATATATATATATATATATATATATATATATATATATATATATATATATATATATTAATAATGGAAACCCTCAAATATTAACTCCACAGACTCACATTTACTGTCTGTATTCCATGATCAGTGTGTAAGAAATAATTCAGATCACTGTCACTCGCGCAACTTTTTACGAAAAAATCATCGCAAACGTTCTCCTCGATCAATAGCGGTTTCTGAGTTCCACAAGAGGAAGTAGGCACAAACTAACAGTTTATCGCTTCGCGCTAATGGAAAAAAATACTTACCTAATGTTACTTCTTTATAGTATTTTCATATGTAAATACAGTTTTATATACATGAACAATTAAGTCCTTTATGTCTTATTTTCAAATAGAAGTTCCGCGACAACTCATGTAAAAATTATTCGATTTTTATACCATACGGTGTGTGTTATTTGAGGCTTTTCCGCTATTCCTACTAAAGAGTTACAGTAACTCAACAATGAAAGATGAATTCACTTCCTCTCTCGAGTTCAAGAGTATTCCACGGTATGTAAAAATCGTTGGATTTTGATACAGTATAGTCTTGATTCTGATACATACATACATACATATATATGCGCGGATCCAAGGGGAAGGGTATAGGGGCTCAGGTATACACTGAATAAAATGGGTTTCAATCCTGGATAAAGCGGCAAACTATGGGTTTAGCCCCTTCCTTGACCATATCCTGGATCCGCGGCTGTATATTATATATACGAGGGTGGGTTGATAAGTTCTCAGCCTCACCAAGAAAACAGGTAGATAGGAAGCGAAGCTTGGTGATTTTATTCAACATAGTACCCTTGTAGTACAATGCACTTTTCACATCGCTGCTGCAGTACTTGCAGGCCAGACAAAGAGAAGTCGGATGAATGGTGTGCAAACCAAGCCTCTGTTGGAGAAATGACGTAATCGGAATTGCGTTCGTCCCATTGAAATGCGTTCCCTTTAAAAACATCTTCAATTTAGGAAAGAGATAAAAGTGATGGAGCCAAATCAGGCGAATAAAGTGGATGTTCCTGTATTTGAAACCGTAGGTCCTCCAATTTACTTGCCTCCACCCGTTCACGATTCTGATCTGCGTTCAAAAGTTTCGGAATCCATTTTGCCGCGACCTTCCTCATACTCAAGTCTTCATGGATAACTTTTCACACCCGTTCATGACTAATGCCCAATGTGTCCTCTATCAGTTTGTGCGGGATTCGGCAATTGTCGAGAATCATCCGGTGAATGGCGTCAATCATCTCGGGAGAGGTCACTGAAATTGGTCTGCCATCTTGGATCATCGTTCAGACCAAATTGCCCACGTTTGAAGTTCATTGCCCATTTCTTCACAGTTGCATACGAAGGTGCCTTGTTCCCCAATGTCGTGACAAGGTCGTTGTGGATCTCCTCCGGCGAGTCTCTCTCTAGGAAGAAGTACTTGATGAATGCACGGTGTTCAAATTTACTAATTTCTGGGACGTGGGCTGAGATTCTCACTTTGGACCTGAAAAAAACAAATTTTGCACAGTAGCTTCACAAGTTGTAAGTCTTATAAACGTTTATATCTAGCTTTGTTTGAACCTGGGTAGGCTGAGAACTTATCAACCAACCCTCGTGTATATTATATACATATATATGGGAGAGACAAAAAATTTTAAACGTTTGCAAAAGTGTGAAAATCATACCTTGTATGGAGTGGGGCCTCCGTTTGCGTCCAAAACAGCTTGGATCAGACGTGGAATGGATGTATACAGCTCTTGAATCGTGGTGTGTGGAATTTTGTACCATTGTTCCTCCAAAACATGCTCCAGTTCCTTAAGGGATGCTGGTGGAGGGTAATGAGACTGAACACGCCTTTCTAACTCAGACCACAATGGCTCAATGATGTTCAGATCTGGTGATTGTGGGACCCAGGGGAGGTGTGATAGCTCCTGGTCATGCTCCTCAAACCATGATTTCACCGTTTTTGCAGCGTGACAGGGTGCCAAATCATCTTAGTAGATGCCATCACCATCAAGGAACAATATTTGGGCCATGGGTAGAACCTGGTTCTCCAAAATGGCCTCATACGCCTTAGCATTCATCATTCCATGCAGGGCTATGATGGGACCTGCAGAAAACCACGATATCACTGCCCATACTGTAACAGAACCACCCTCATGCTTTACAGTTGGGAGCAGACAGTCTGTATCATAGGCCTGCGACGGTGTTCTCCATATGTAAACATGACCGGTTGTTGGAAACAAGGTGAAGGTCGATTCATCGGACCACATTACGTGTTTCCACTGCTCATGAGTCCACGCCTTGTGGTCCTTGCACTACTGGATACGCCTCTTCGCATTTACTGCTGTGACCAGGGGTTTGGCGATAGCGGCCATGCCATGAATTTTCATTTATGAAGTTCCCGTCGCACTGTTTTCGATGAAACCGGATTCTGTAGGCCGGAATTGAGTTCAGACGTAATTTTCATTGCAGTGGTCTTCTTTTTACCTGCTACAATCCGTTTTAATGTCCTCCGGTCCCTATCTCACAGGATTGTCTTTTGACCACTGTTGTGCTTTGCAGACGTCGTTTGCCCATGAATTATGTATGCCCTCGTGACACTGGACACAGTGCCTTTCGATACCCCCACAATGTTCGCCACTGTTGCCCCAATCAGACGGGCACCAACGATCATGCCTCTTTGGAAGTATGTCAGGTCGCCCATTTTACCGCATCACTTTCACACCACGACACTCACAGGTGAACGGGTTACTGCTGACGGAAGAGGAAGGTTCACATGACACGTTGAAAACAAAAAAACGATCAGTAACACGCGTTGTGCAGTGGAGGGCCAAACTTACGTGTCCTGTATGAAGTGTTTTTAGATTTTTTTTGTCTACCCCTGTATATATAATTTTTATTTATTTTATTTTATTGAGTCTATTCCACAAAACCCATTGAGCTCAAATGCATCAAGAATGAGACACTGTCGTCAGCCTGAAACGCTCTTTCGTGAAGGACTGGTGCGGTTCACGAAGTGAGTAAATGCGTAACGACATCTGTGAGGGTCCCTGAGACTTTGGGCATGTGTGAAGTGGTTGGTGCTTGTACTTCTTCGTTTTTTTGTTTTTTTTTTTTTAATCATACATTCCTATTCATCCTTGTGAACAAAGAACTTTATAATATATTCATGAATAGGTTAGGTGCTCTCCCACATAGATCAGTGAAATCCACGATAACTTCATTAGATTGGTCTTATTGTTACCGTGAGATTTACACGAAAATGTATCATGAATCAATATTTAATTCTTTTCTTGACAGTTCATATATTCGAATAAAAAAGAAAAATAGTGCTTTTCAAAATGTATTTATATCTCAATGTTGTACAAAATACTTTACCGAAATATAAATCAATTGATTTCTGTAAAATTTCTAACACAGTAACAAAAATATAATTTAAACACACACAACAACGGGCAACAATTATTTCGCTTGAGCAATAAATGAATTTATTCTGCCCGCAACAGTAAACATTACACTCTATTAGCAAAACGTTTGAGATTTATTTTATATATCAAAAATGTTATCCAAATGCGCATTAGAAAAGCTTTGATAAAATATTACAACATATATTTGTTGTTTTGTCATAACTTGCTGTAGTAAGGATATTAACTAACTTCTTATCAACTGAACAACTATAAAGACTAATAACACTGAATTGAGATCTATATGCATTAACTTTAGTACTATATTTTGAATACAACCTTGAAATCTTATCTTTGAAAGTTGCCAACTATCACAATTAAGCGACGCACAGTATTTGATTATGATTTAAAATACTAATGTAAAGCTAATGAAGTAATGCTACATGTTGAATATAAATACCTTGTTTCACAACAGAACGTATTTATCAAGTTATTTCTCAAATATTAACGAAAGAAAATACTTCTGTAAGTTACTGGTTATTTTCCACTAATTATTTTGGTGAACAGTAAACATTATTTTTAGTAAACAAACAAAAAAAAGTAAAGTGAAAGCTGCATATATACATTGTTACATCACGAAATATGTTATATTTCTAAACGTTGCGCTTATTGCGTTAGAAATAAAAGGTTTCTAAGAGTATTGGCAGTGAAGAGAAAATGAAGGTCACATTGTGTAACTTGTACTTATTCATCATATTTTATTAAAATTTCCTTTGTCAGAATTCAAATTAGGATTTTGTTCTGATAAAACTCTTGAACACCATATTTCTTGAACACTGTAGAATCCTGATTTGTGATTTATAAATACTTAGAAAAACCTTTACATATTCTATAAATACTTAGAATATATCCTTTACATTCACTCACATTGCTTGATATGCTCCAGATGAAAATCCTTAATTCCTTAGAGATTTTACTAGTTTTCTGAACAATTTATCTTTATAGTGACATAATATCAGTGTCGACTCACATAGGAAGGTGAAAACAAAGTTTTCCAAATTAAGTTTTTTGTACTGCAAAATTTTAAAGCAATATTTTCTTCTAAACATTTGACTGAGTTAAGGTTTTTAGTTTATTTGTAACCTAATACACTACAAAAAACCTCAACACTTAAGACATAAATATCTTACATAGTGAAAAGTATAATGGGTACATGGCAAGTGATTGTTCGTAACAAACAGTAAGTTATAATCTTGCAAGATGACTTAGTTCCATTACTCTCATTTCTAAAAAGGATACATTTTGTGTAAAGTTGGAACATCTGACCTATCATACAATGTTGAACGATATATATATATATATATATATATATATATATATATATATGTATGTGTGTGTGTGTGTGTGTATGTATGTATGTATGTATGTTAGGGTATGTTAGGGCATATGTTACTGACATCAGTAAAGGAGGACGAGTATTGCAATGTACAAAGTGTTGAAAAACTTCACTGAAAAAGGTAATCACAGAGCACTTCATAGCAAATTATGTCACATGGGAAAGATCTACTCCCGAATAAATAAATAAATAAATAAACTTTCTATATGGCTATTTAGTGGGCAATGAAACTCAGGAATCACTTGGCGAAAGAGTTTGAAAAAGATGACATTTTTCTTTAAATATCTTCCTTTGTACATACTATAATTACTGTCTTTTTGAAATATTTGTGAACCTGTCTAGACTGACATTAATACTGGTATCACTCGTCTATTGCCCATAATGACAGCAGGTTTGTTATATCAGCTAATATTCATGTCGCATTTTTTTTCCCGACAAATACAACGTGGCTCATGTTCCGTGTTCGTCAAATCGAAATATCTTTTGATTGTATTTTTGGCAAATTTCCCAGTCGTCGTTGATTTAACAAATAAATAAATAAATAAAATAAAATAAATTAGCGCATTATAGTAATTTAATTTAAACTGCCAAACATTATCAGGCACTCTTTACTTTGTTTACGTTCCCTTGACATTTTTTTTTTTTTTCATATAATGTTAGTATGAAGCAAATTTCGATCACCTTCATAGTGGAATATTTCAAAAATTTTTACATCACAATATGGAATCTCGACCGTAGCTGTCAATACGACACGTCGTCTTCGTGAAGCAGCAGGACTACTTTTAACAATAGAACCAGATAAACCTTTGGAAGGCACTTGAAATGCAACAGGGAACTTCGAATATTTGGCGTTCCACCGTAACTATACAATTAGAACTGCGACCATAAACATGCGAAACATGGGACCAAAATAAGTGGAGCTGTACATCTATCAAATATGCAACAATTTTGAAGAATCATGATTCGAATGTTGTAACAAAAGAATCATAAATGGGTAAGTATTCACAAATTAATACATTTTAATGATCAACACTTATATCAATTATTTAAGATGTTCCTTATTATTTAATCTAACATTTCTCTCGATCGTATTAAAGTTTCAGGTATGAAGATATTTAATATACGGTAACACTAATCTGGTAATTTATATATCTATAAATTAGAATATACTGATTGGATGTCGGGATTGAAATATGCTGATCTATGGTTCAACCTGTATTCTACCAAAGTATTCTTGCACAATTGACAAGCCTAACAGAATATGTGTACTTGGTGATACACTCAAATTTTATCTGCTGCTGATGTCACTATAAAATAAGTTGTCCAGAAGTTGAAGTATCGATGGCTTGGGAGTGGGGGGAAAGTTAGTCATTTCAATGCAGATTCTATTTTTAAAAACAGTTCAATTCGCAACTACTTCAAGGAAGGAACTGTACCTATTTCGTTACCGTTTAGAGGTTATATAAAAAATAAAAATCTACTATTCTAAATTATTCCTAGTTTAGATCCAAACTTCACTGAATATATTTTAAAAACTGACTTAATTCAGCTTTAAGTAGTTGAAATGAGTTTTCATTTTCTGTAGTTTAAACAAATGTAGAATTATTGAAATAGCCTTATAGTAACAGAAAATGTATTGATATTTTGTTAGCTTTCATCACGATATGTACGTAATGGTGATGAAATAACTTTTTAATCTTCAATAGGAATAGATGCACAAAACATGACGTTAATGCACATGCGTATCTCCTAAACTAAACAAAAACTTCAATTTGGAAAACTTCGTTTATCTATCCTAAGCAATGTATTGTGTGGAATGTACTATAATTGCAAACTTCAAAAATAAAATATCATTAAAAACTTATTTTAACAAACGTTTCATCAAATATAAATACAAAATAGTTCGTCTTGAAGTATTATTAGCACAAATTTGTACTTTGCTAAGTGTAAAAGCATAAAATGCGGATTCTTAAACGTGTTCTGTGCAATCGCTGCAAAAAATCCTACTTACACCATCCGACACGTTATTGTCCAGAACGTAACAGGAGTAACATTTAATAGAAGTCTATGAATAACTGCCAGTAAGAGCAACAATAACCTTTAGTCTACAACCATAAACTCTTTAAAATAGTTTCATACAAGAATATAAAAGTATAAATGAAAACGAGAAACATTATATTTTTGAAGTTCTGTTATCCTTCGAGTATGTTTCTTATAAAACTACAAAATTATGAACTAACAGCTTTCCATACACAAATTCTTAAACAATAATAATAATAAACTAAAAATCTTATTAATCTCCAAACGCTGCAACTGTCAAATAACTCAAATTAATGATTTCAGGTACTAGTATCACAAAAATCACAAACATTACTACTTGTATAAAACAACACACATTGACACATTAACATAAAATACCAGATACAACGAATAAATGAAAATACAAAAAGGTAGAAAATATGTACCAAGTAATATATATATATATATATATAAAATATCAAGTTTTAGAGATCACAAGATATGGACATAAGAAACACACAAGTTATACTTCACACTTCATAGATTCAAGTAGAACTTCAAGTAACTTCCTATTCTCTATTTGTAACTTGTTTATTTCACTGAGATATCGTTCCTCTTCGGCTTCCATACATTTCTGCCTCATTAGAAGAGCATCTGTTTCCACCGTGTTTGCTCCTTCACGAATAAAACATTTCTTGTTTTGATTTATCATGTATGTTACGTGCTAGAAAAAAATCAATGTAACAACACTATTTATATCAAAGTATTTACAAAGAGTGCATACAATTTGTAAAAAAAAATAAAATAAAAAAAATAAAAAAAATTAAAAAAATGCAGAATAAATTTGAAATTATGAAAGCTGAAGACATTTGCGGTAATCAAAACTAAACATTTTGTATATGATTCCTACTTTCCTGACTTATTCCTAGTACCGAAACTAAAAAGCACAACTGAAGACTCTGTAGAAAACAATGTGACACCTTGAAATTGTTTCACTTATTTTATTTTTTTCATACGTTTATGCCTTAGTTAGATTTTCATACTTCGTTATATGCTAGGTTGTATTACTAAGCAATAGTATTTTCTATTTTGTGGCGCTTGGGCACAATTTACTATCTTTTGTGTTGTATATATCGAACTTTTAATTGATACTACCGTTTGATACGAATAAATCCTTTCTTCCAGCAAAATAAAAAGACTATCAACTACTATGGGCAACGAACGATATACCTTTCAGCGCCATAAAAGTTAGCTTTATTTGATTTTCTCGGAAACTACGCATATGAATACAATCTTAAGCATATTGCCTTGTTAAGCTCGAAGTGATCTATCAACTGATGTCTTGTCTTTGAACATTTTAGTTAAACAGATATTAAAATTTAAGAGCTAATGATATCTTTAAACTACGTCTCATTAACCATACTAGTACTATCTTGCTAATGTCATAGTGGAAGGCGTAATCAAGGCATATTTCAATATCAGTTTTATCTCAGTATGATGTATGGTACTCATATGGCTTCCCTATTTTTTAGGATTACAAACAAACTCATTTGTGTCCATTTTCTCGTAAACTGCGCATGAGGTTATATATACTTCCCTTAAAAGCTAGCAATATTGTAGAATTTACCTGCTTTCCACAGCAAATTATATTAATAGGAAAAAACAGAGTTCAAATTAACTTACATCTGACAACTGATTTATTCACAATTTACTATTTCTCTTAGCTAAGTTCATAATTAATCTTCAATTATCATGTCTTACACATACAAAAAATTCATAACATCTATCATTTCAATTCACAACACAAACATTTTCTATTGTCGTCTTCTCGTAAATTTTTAAATTCCTGTAACATAACCCCAACACAATATTTAGTATACTCTTAAATCAAAAAGAATATTAATGTATATCATATCTTTTGTTAAATACATCCATATCTACATATGTGTGTACTTACCGGTAGAGGTCTTACTTGTACTTCCACAATGTACAATACATGTGATGACAGATCTGTAGACTTTTCATCTCGTGACAGCACTGGTGTATAAATAATGTCATAGCATCCTGATCGCAATTCAGGAATAATTGACCGTGTCATTACTCGGTCTACACCTAAATAATAATAATGCACACATTTTAAATATTCATAAATTACATCCAACAACACAAATTAAAATATGGTGTGACATTTAATTGTCTTAACAAGTGTGTCATAAACTAATTATAATTATCGAATTCCTATACGTATATCATATTTATCAATGCACTTAATTTCAATTTTCAAATGTATTTTCGAACTTGTTAATGTGTTTTAACCTTGGTAACTGTTAAATCTTTCGTCATTGCCCTGATGCGAACTGTAAATGCATGGTTTATGAATGGAAGCAAAAAGCATAAGAGCGAATTTTGTGTCTACTAAGCTATAATTACCAAATCTAACGTTTTCAATGCAGAAATAAATATCCGTCGGTGAATCTTTTCCTGTGATAATCCAACCTGATTCTTTGATAATGTATACTCCACACGTTGATTTCTGTATCAGCGATGTCTCCTGTCCACATTACACGTCTCGTCTGAATCTAATTCTCCGTTGTCTTTCTCATTCACCTATTTTTTTATTTTTTAAATTTTTAAACCCCTTTTTAATATACAAAATATTGTTTCAGAGGTTTTGGTTGGTTGGAATGGAGTTTAACTTCTGTTTTAGCACCAGAACTATATGAGACGTGGATCTATAGCTTAACGTGGGATCTGAATCACTTGAGCTTTCATAGGAATCGAATCCGTCTCTCCCGCGCACCTTAACTACATAGCCATGGGGGTGCTCTTTTCAAGGCCTTGATTTCTACAATCACTCACCCTGGGTTCCTTCTATGCCAGCGTTTCCCAATCTTTTTCAACTTGCGGCACACTACAGGTGTTACTTGGATTCTCGCGGCACACTTATAGATATTATTATTTGTAAATATAAAACATAGTGGTATTTTTTCTGTTATTATTGATCTCCTCACAGAGAAGAAAGCTCTTGCACTGTTTTTTTCAACTTGGTAAATCATTATGCTTATTTTTCATTCTAATTTAAAAATAGAAAACAATTGCAATGAAATATTGGACTCCGGTTTCTATTAAAAACTGTATTCAACCTTTTACTAAGAAGGAAGATCACTAAATAACGAACAAACAAATCTCTTTTACTTTTAAAACACAAATATAGGTAATTTATCGAAAGGATTGAATTATATTTTAAATTTTCAAGTTACGAAGTAGTCTGCAACAATAATGGTCATAAAAATTATAACAAATACTTTTTTCAACATTAGAAATGTACAGAACAGTAACCCGGTATGAAACTTAAAATCGTAGATTCATAGTAGAGGTTCATAGTAGTGTGAAATGCCAATATACAGTTTTCCCTACGTTTTGCAATTTTGTTGCTATAAAATTAATAATTTTGTTTCGATTCCTCGCGGCACACCAGTTGGGAAACGCTGTTCTATGCGCTTAGAGCCTCGTTATAAATTGATTTGACACTGTTCGAGAGATATTCTGTTTGGAACAGTAGTATGTATTTCTTATCCTTAATAATCTTCATCATTAACTTCATGGTTACTTGTTACAACTAATGCCTGACTATTAGAATCTACTCAATATTCTTCTCCAGTACCTTCATTGTTATTTCTTACAACTAAGGCAGTAAGCTGTAGGTCCATGTCTAATATAGCCTCGATGCTGAAGGGATGCTAAACTATAATTCAACCAACTAATTTTGCAACCCGTGTCTTACCTTTAATCACTTACGAGTAGAGATAAAGTGAATGGAAGATGAGTAGATGTTACAACTATATTTATGTTAGGTGAATAATATAGAAGCATCTGAATAAAGGATGAAAACATTTCCATTCGTATCCGTCCTTAGTAGCACATTTTCATGTCAAATCAATATTATCATTACTTCTTCTGTAAATGAACAACTAGCATGAAAAGCAATTTTGCTTACGCATTGAAAGAAACTTATTTAAAATAGAAGAACAGACTATTTCGGAGTTCCTACATTTAACTTACCTTTCCTGAAAATATCTTTATCAATCCGTGTTAATTTCACGCCTTCAATAACTCTCTTACTAGAGATGCCAAAGTAAACACTTCCTCCTTCTCCTGTGTTCAGCATTCCACAAATGATCTGACAAAAAAATTCGTGAAAATGTTTTTAGTTACATACAAACTGAAGGTAAAATATTGACGACAGCGAAGCAACATGAAAGATATTTATTTTGAAATATTTACAATATAGTCAGACATACTCTCCCAAAATCGAATCAACACAAATATGTGAAGATATCTGTACTGTCCAGATTTGAGATCAATTGTTATTTTCTATATATATATATATATATATATTCTGAAAACGCTAGTACTTCCATAGCATTTTACACAATGAAAGAACAAATATAGCAATTTTAAAGTACACAGCCCTTCAAAGCAAAATATCTTTGAGATATTGTTTATTACTGAATATTTCAGTTACAATTTTGAAATTTTAGACGAAAACATGAACTTGTTCAGTATTAGGCAGTAATTTGTAACTATTAAAATGTTAATTTTATAGTAATTTGTATGCAATAGATCGCTGTTATCAAACTATTCTTGATGTTATAGTTTTGAAGATGACAAGAAAAACCTGGAAACAACCTAGAACACTCTCTCAATGTAACTTATACAACACTAACTAGTGTTGTAAAATTTCCAAAAATTTTGAACCGCCGAAAGAAAAAAAAAATTCCCCACAAAGATTGGGAAATTAAAAAAAAAAAAGTGTATATTTTTCAAATATAAGGTTTCATTTGTATACTGTAAGGATCCCCACCTTCAGCGCAAGCACATATCACTACAACACGTGCTTCTATTTACAAACAGTACAAGCAGACGAGTTGAGTTGATTTTAGTTTAGCGCCCCTTTTAGCAGCGAGGCTATATGAGACGTGGACCTACTGATTAACGTGGAATCCGAACCACATGAGCTCCCGCCGAGAATCGAACCCGGGTCTCCCACGCCAAAGGCGCGTACGCTAACCGCTTAGCCACGGAGGAGCTCTACAAGCAGACGAGAAACTACAACTAGGAAAACACGAAACCAAGACGATGGAGACCGAGGAGAAATGAGCCACCACGAGACCATCTATAAAAGTGAACCCTGAAGAGGAACCAGCTATCATTTTGACCGCTGATCAAATAACCTACACCCGCTCCCGAGGTCGCTTTGGGCTGAGGAAGTTTCCTACAAGACTCACCTAAAACCCTGCAGATGTTCTGGAGGCTGCTTTGAGCAAAAGGGGCACCGTGCAAAACACCTTTTCCTTCACCTTAGTCACTCATAAGGATAAACACTGTTAGACTGATCTTTGTAAAATTCAAAGATATTTGTATTTCATTTTATAATAAAATTGGTGAAGAGAAAACACCCGGACCGTTATTGACTCTACCTCAAAGACATTGCAATATAATGTCTGTCAACATACATTTCCATTGATGAACTTTAAAATTTAATACTTGCTGCTTTAAACACAACATTTATAATGAATGCAATGCTCTGCTAATAATAATGAAATTGAATGAAGAAAGAAAGGGAGTAAATCTACTCACTCACTCATCACTAGATCTCCAAAATTATCATGAGTAGAACCTCGAAATTTTGCAGAAATAACTTCCTTTACTCTAGATAGCAGATAAGACAGGAGTTTGCGAAATTTACGTTTTGAAAGTTTTTTGGTGTTTCCCAGGCCTTTGAAACTCTTAGGAGCAGAAAAAAATTTTGTAAAATAATAGCCTTGTACCCTAGGCTGCAAGTAAGACAGATGCTTGCGAGATTTGACTCCTAGAAGGTAGAAAAGGTGTTTGAATCTTTTCTTGGCGTTCTACAAATCTCCGAAATTATTACAAGCAGAAACTTGAAATGTTGTAGATTTAGTATCCATGTACTCCACGCTGCAGAGAAGTTGAAATTTGGCAAGATGCAGCCTCTAAAGAGATAAAAAGGGGTCTTGAAACTTATGTTACTGTTCTTCAGATCTCCGAAACTATTAGATGTAGAACTCTGAAATTTTGTATAAATAGTTCCCATGTACTCTAGGTTGACGATAAGATGGATTTTACGAAATGTAATCCATAAGGGAGGAAACTGGGGTGAGTGTTTATGCAACTTCTGAAAATCGAACTTGCATAAACAGCTATTATGAAGACTACAAAAAAGTATATATTTTTCAAATGTAGGGTGGAACAGACTCAATGAGTCAGTTTTGAATAGATCTTATTTTTATTAAGAAACAAAAAACATGTTGCAATGGTAGGTTGCAAAAATGGTTTCACACACACATAAGTAATCGATTTCAATATAGAGGACGACTTTGGCACCACCTAAGTCAATACAGGTTTGCAGACACACAGGAACATTTTTACATGCCTTCCTACTCATACTCACCGGAACATTGTTAAACTCCTGAACAATCACTTCACGCAGATGTTGCTCACTGTCAATAGGATTAGCATACACTCTGCTTTTGAGTTAACCCAAAAGGTAAAAGTCAGGTGAGGTTATGTCGGGGAATTTGGTTGGCCACTCCACAGGCCCTCTGTGGTTAATCTAGCGTTGAGGAAAAACTTTTTGCAAGAACGTCCGAACAATTTTTGCGTAGTGTGGTGGGGTTCCATCTTCCTATCACCTCCATTTTGATGTCACTCAAAGCTCTACGTAAACTTAAACTCGAAATGTCCAGCAGGGAAGACAAAGGCGAGTACACTTCGATTGGTGAGATGATAATGCTAGTTCCGCAGCAACATGTGCTTGTGTCTCCGCAGTTCGCACAGTTCCCGGTTGACCAAGGTGCTTAGGGTTCAAAGCACTGACAGTTTCATCAAACTGCTTGTTTCTTCGAGCGGATGTATCCCTGTGGATTGCTGGCGATCCAAACTCTTCCAACATCATACGCTGGACTACTGATACATTGTTAGTAACAGAGAAAAGGTGCACACATTTTACACGCTGCTCAATGGACAACCGTCTTCCAACCATTTTTTTTTTTTTTTCTGAATTCGCACTAACAAGTAAACCTTTCGATGTCGAAATCTACTTTCTTGACCAAACTTGGCAGCAAAGTTGGGAATATCAAGGACAGAGCGTAAGCAGAATTTAAAGTGCTTCCGTTCATAAGGACAGGCGCAGTGGCCAAAAACCTGATTGATCAGAATAAGCGAGAACACTGTGTTTCAAGTCTGGAAATTTCAGTGTATTTGTAAAACGAGTGCAGGGATGGAAAACAAGAAAACAAAACATATTAATAGACACGGCGAGAGGGGGGGGGGGAGTGGACACATATTAGTGGATAGACATGTCATGGCCAGGTGTAATCTTGAAATCGGCCATCTTGTATCTCGTTCGATTATTTTAAATAGTAAGGGGTCATGTAATATATATCTCAAAAGTTTAAGAGAAATACAATGATGAAGTCCATATTGCAGTAGTTTACATTTGTAAAACATAATGAAATGACACATTGGGATAAATTCTTTGGTTCCGACATTTCATAACAGCCGTTTCTTTTTGAACAAAATGCTAGTGGCTGCTTATGAAGGATTGTCTTCTAGCTTGACTCTTGTCTCGAATAATCCAATGGAGAACACGTCATCCATTTTCCATCAATATCTTAAGGTCTGTGATCATCTCATCTCCATTTCAATTTGTGTGCATTCGTTATAACATTTTGTGCCTATGAGGATAGAAGTCATTTGTTTCCCTCCTAGTTATTCGATGTATCGAAAATAACAGCGTTCTTTTCCCATCAAATGTTACGGCAAAATGTTTTCTCAATTTACCACTACTACAATTTTACAATATTTTTGCGCGATACAAGTTAACTGATTTCAAGCTGATTATACCCCTCATACGTAACTACCTACGACGTTCTCACTAGCGTCTTCAGGTTTTCTTGACTTGTATTGGTTTAAAAAAAAGATACGGCTGCTACGAAATCTCGGAACCAAGTCCCGCGCCACTGGAAGAGAAGTTGTTCAAGGCAAGTAACTATTGACTATTTCTGATTCATTCTTGGAAATAAGAATATTTAGAGATAGTGAACCATCCACTTTGTAAGGCATTTTTACAACTGTATATTAATAATATCGCGAAACGTACTATAAAGTCACCAGTGGCTACGATAAAGATAACTGTAATGCATATCCGATTTAACACGGCAGAAGTTTGTTGTAAAATTCATGTGGGCTAAATAAGAATTTGTAAATTATTACATTCTAAACCTAATTATCCTCACATGGAACATCCGTTAAGTGTTGCACGCCGATTTCAACGAAATTTTGCAGCTAGATACTAGACAAAAAATAAAGTGACCAGTATTTTTTCGTTTCTGCGGTAAAACGGTTTCAAGGAACCTAAGCCCCTCCCGAAGTATTTTCAAAAACGCTCGAAATCTCCAAACGAACATGTGCAATTTGCAGAAAAAGGCGTATACACATACTAGATAGAAAATTAAGGAATATGAGTTTTTTCTTTTGTGTTAGAAAACGGTTGCAGGAGGAGCAACAGCCCCCATTTAAATATCACCAAAAATATTGACAAACGCCAAAATCGACAAAAGGGCACAAGCGATTCCAAGGAAGCTATGCATGCAGATACTAGACTTAAAAGTAAGAAACAAACATTTTTTTCTTTTCTGCGGAAAAACGGATTGAAGGGGCCTAAGCCTCTCCCGAAATATTTTCAAAAAAGCTCGAAATTTCCAAAAGGACACGAACCATTTTGCAGGAAAAGGCGTATACATATACCAGATAGAAAATTAAGGAATACGTGTTTTTTTTTTCTTTCTTTTGTGTGGGAAAACTGTTGCAGGCGGAGCAAGGACCTCTATTCAAATATCTCCAAAAATAATGACAAAGGCCAAAATCGACAAAAGGGCACAAACGATTCAGAGGAAACTATGCATGCAGATACTAGACTTAAAAGTAAGAAATGCGTATTTTTCTTTTCTGCGGAAAAACAGTTTGAAAGGGCCTAAGCATTTCCCGAAATATTTTCAAAAAAGCTCGAAATTTCCAAAAGGACAGAAACCATTTTTCAGGAAAAGGCGTATACATATACTAGATAGTAAATTAAGAATACGGGTTTGGTGAAAAAAAACTCAGAGGAAGCAACGGGCCCCTATTCAAATATCTCCAAAAATAATGACAAAGGTCAAAATCGACAAAAGGGAACAATCGATTCAAGAAACCCGTTTCTGCGGAAAAACGTTGAAGGGCCTAAGCTCTCCAGAAATATTTCAAAAAAGCTTGAAATCTTCAAAAGGACAGGAACAGTTTACAGAATAAGGCATATGTACACTCATGTCCAAAATTATTGTCGCATGTCTATAAATATGTTTTTCTAGGGAATATAAGTTGATAACGAATTCGCCTGGTACTTCTTATAATGTTAGTATGAGTATAATCGGCCGACATGTATGTGGCAAATTTCATGTCAAAAGAGCAGTAAATAAGAACAATAAATCAAAATAAATTTTCTTGTCCATTTAGCAACATTTTATTTTACTCATTATAATTTTCGTATTTATAATTCTTTTCCAATGAAATTTACCAAAAATATACATTTCCCGATTATACACACAGTTTCACTATTAAAAGTACCCTGGAAGACCATTATCAAATTATATTCTTACAAGAAGACTGTTATAGATATGCGACAATCATTTTGGACATGAGTGTACATACTAGATACACAATTAATATATACGTATTTGTTATTTTTCTGCGGAAAACTGTTGCAAGGGGAGCCACATCCCCACCAAATTAATCCAAATAGTTTAGAAAGGTTACAACCCACAAATGATCACAAACAATTCGGATGAAAGTATAAATGCACATGTTAGACGTGTAATGAAGAAATACATATTGCAAGTACTATCCACCACTTTATAACACAGACCAACAGTTTCTTAATCACAATATCTTACGCAACAAATGTGTCACAATAATGATATTCCACAAAGAAAAGTGTGAACAAAATGATCTCTTACACCAACCACAACGAATCACAGCACCTGTCACAAATGTCACATGTCGGGATGTGATTCGTGGCAAAGGAGAAATCTGCTGGAGTCTGAAATTGTGCCGGCTTGTCTGTTGTATAGCCAATGTAATACCACGCGTATTTGATGACATCTTTGTATCTTGGACAGGAGAATTGATTATGTGTCAGAGATTGTAGTTTTGATTATGTTATTTCCGCAGATACAAATTAATATCAGACTGTTGTAAGATAACAATGTCCAAAAGCGGCGCACAAATGTCTTCCACAAGCGAAAAAAGTACACATCTAGTGGTTGCAGCTTCCAAGTTAAACCTTGAGGTATTGTACGTAGCACAGTATTTTTCTCTTCCTGTTCAACAGCGCATCGGGTATTTTCACAATGTCCACTTCAGCGTCCAACACAAGAACTGTGTTGTCGCACTCACGGATTGGACAACTGTTTCCACTTTCTTCATTCCTGAGCAGCAAAGATTTGACCGCCATGCATTTCTAGTTAGAAACCACTTTGATCGGAGTTGTATACATTACCTGGGCCGAATTGATAATATGGTGCTTTAACATTGTCAATGAAGGCATTTACGGTTCTCAATATGTCCTCTTTATCTTCAGACGTAGTGTTTAGATATAAATTTCGTCAACTTTCGCGATACGATTGTGTGTGTTGTTTTAAATTCCCACAGCCAAGTATTTGATGCCTTAAATGATGGAAGATGTAAATCTATTGCTGGCCTGCAGAGCCCATCGTCGTAGATCAACATCGTGTACTGGAAGTGTGCTTCACGAAGCGTCTTGGAATTGCCGAAGAACGGTATTGCGATACCTGCGTTTATCCTTATCCTTCCTGTTTCTCCACTAATGACGCTTTCCAGCGTTCTAGCTGCTACCTTGAGGTTACTTTTCTAAATTTTGCTTGTACAGCTCGAAGGGATAGCTGTCTCTTAATACCATTTCTCAATAGTTGACAGCCTTTTGTTTGTACGCAATGGTGATGTCTGCTTGACCATGTACGGTTATGCCGCCATCGCACTCTTCTACGTCGTCATCCACAGGAGAATATTGGGAGGTAGCCTCTTCCCTGTCGTCCTTCGCAAATGCTAATGTTAATGTTAATGTTTCTTCTGTGTCCAACGTAACCATATCGTACATTCAGTATTCCAGCAACCATTGCAATATGCGTGCTGTATCCCTTTCCTGTGCTGTTATTGGCGACTCTGGTCGATGTATCACTTCAAAAGCAACAAACAGTAAATGCAAAATGTTAGCAGGATTCATGATGAATTTCTCTTCTTTAACACGCTGACGGAACAACGAATTTATATCATACAAATATGAGTGTATGATGCAATGTACTTAACTTCTTGATTATATATTGTGTACACATGGTAGACATTGATATCTCATTTCGCACGTGCGGCTCATTAACTTGAAGTGTTCTTTTGTGGTATACATGTATCATTATCACAAGTAAACAAGTTATTGCACAAGCCAAGGGCCAGATAAGTATAATTCCACATTGCCTTATCAATTATCGGTTATATGTTTTGCACACACAGATAAAGTTACTATCGCTCGAACTTATCATATGCAGCGATGAGCATCATGACTACCTCGTAGGCTTGCTACTGCAAGATAACGTTATACACATTTCATAATACAGTTTGATATCTTCTGCTGCCCAATTATATGCACCCAACCTTTGAAACGGTACTTCAGAATAAACATCTCTTGCACTCTCGCATTGTTCAGTAAATGACACTTTAACAGCTTCCCGCCTATGAGATGAAAGATATGCGTATGTCGTTTCAGAAGTTGTTTCTTTTATGTGTCGTTTCTCCATGAGTGGGGCTTATAAATTGGCTCGTAATACAAAGATATACGGGTCCCAGAAATATATGTTGGGTATGTGAAATATATGCTGGAAATTTCTGCAAATTGTTTGTGCCGTTTTGGAGATTTAGAGGTTTTTTGAAAATATTTCGAGAGGGGTTTAATCCCCTTCAAACAGTTTTTCCGCAGAAAAGAAAAATACGTATTTCTTACTTTTAAGTCTAGTATCTGCATGCGTAGTTTCTTCGGAATACCTCGTGCCCTTTTGTCGATTTTGGCCTTTGTCATTATTTTTGGAGATATTTGAATGGGGGCCGTTGCTCCTCCTGCAACCATTTTCTCATACAAAAGAAAAATCCCGTATTCCTTAATTTTCTATCTAGTATATATATACGCCTTTTTCTGCAAAATGGTTCGTGTTCTTTTGGAAATTTCGAGCTTTTTTGAAAATACTTCCGGAGAGGCTTAGATCCCTTCAAACCGTTTTACCGGAGAAACGAAAAAGTGCGGGTCACTTTCTTTTGTGTCTAGTATCTACCTGCAAAATTTCGTTGAAATCGGCGTGCAACACTTTACGGATGTTTCATGTCAGTCAACAAAAAAGAACACTGCGTATCAAAGGGTTTCCGCTAGTGAATTCAACGATAATTTATTATGTTAAGACTGGAGTGATTGGTCTAACAATTCTCGCATTGAATGCTACAGGACTGATTACTGGTCTTATATGACTCTTATCCAAATATAACGGATATTTATTCTACCACATTCTCGTGTTTTTGACAAGTATTCTTCCCTCGGAGCTGACCAATTCAAAGTAAAGATTTCTGACTCAGAATATGACATATATCCACCATTTTGAACCTGAGACAAAACAGATTTCCAGATTTCAAAGCACATACACACCCTCATCCTCATTCCGAAGATACTCCATGTTAGATCTTTCAGGGTAAGGTGATGACCAGTGTTTTACGGAACTCTGAGAGCATTCTTATCGCAGATTCTTTAACAAACCATGTTACAAAATATTAAAGCATTTTAAGTATTTTTTAAAAAGGAAAGCTGTCTGAAATCGTTCTATACACCAAGACAACAGAAGGGTTATACGTGTAATAGCAAACTGCGAAGAAATAAAAAGATGCCTCACCAAGTAAAGTATCCACAAACCTTTTTCCGATTCCCAACCCTCTTAATAATAATAATAATGTACTACGTTCTAGTAATGATGAAGAGGTTGTTAAGACTGATAACGATTTCATGAACATTAGAACTCAGGATTTATTATCATTTTTCAGGTTTACGAAAATCTCATGGATCGATGTAAGAAGTGACTTGTACTAAGGAGTAATTATATATAAAAAATATAGAAAAGATTTCACGCCTGCGCGACTTTTTATTTTTGGTTAGGTTAGAAAGTTGTTAATCATTCCTGTGTAATGCATATAATAAAAACAACTATAAGGCAATCAGTAGGATTCGAACCAGGTTCAAAAGTATTTAATTCTAATACAAAGAAACATCTTAACACGCATGACTATCGAAACAACTGTAGAGATTACCGTGAGTTGTATCAATAGGTAACGAACTTCTTAACAACCCTACTTGTATTTTACATTTTTTTTTTTTTTGGTGGGGGGGGGGGAGGGCGAAGCATGTGTGTTTTCTTTAACTGAAGCAAATTTTTCTGCATTTGTCAAAGTAATATTTTGTTCTGCAAGTAACATTGCATTAAGTTAAAAAAAAAAAAAAAAAAAAAAAGGCTGACAAGGAAGGACCAGGGTGGTTGTCACGCAAATCCATTACACACACAGCGTATCTGAGAAAGCATGATGAGATATGGAAATCATCAAAGTCTAAGGTGCTATGGACAAGAGAGAGAGTAGCTAGGGATCCTGGAACTTGAAAAGTCAAAAATAGCATACAATGTGCAGTATAAATATCTTGAAAATTGGAATGAGACACTAGGAACTTAATAATGACAAAAAGTAGTAACGAAATGCATAAACAATGTTGTCAATTTACAATAAAATGTTTTTTCCTGAAATGTTACTATATATTGTGTAATAAAAAATTGAAAAGTACGAGAAAGACAAATATAGCAGTCTGGCGGCGCAGTGGTACAAACTATGGACACTGGACACTATATTAAGTTCAATGGGAAGAACCGACATTGTCCCGGTTGAATCTTGTACATTTGCTATAGTTTGCAACATGGTGGTCTGTGCTTTATATATGTTGTGCAGCATTACTACAGGGTACAGTGACATTGTCCAAACCATCCTTAGGCGGCTTCGAAGGAAGCGGAACACCACTGAAGAAACCACTTTTTTTTTTTTTTTTTTTTTTTTTTTGTTACATGAGAGGGATATTTCAATAAGTCCTTCCGGTTGAGCTGCTGAAAAAGAAAGCAATGTTGCAATTCTTACTTTTTCTTACTGATTCTTCAGTAGTCTTCGCAGAAAGATATTGCATGTGTGCTTTTTGCTTTTCAAGCTCTATTATATCTAGTTTTTTCGCTATTTTTGTTTTCGTTGCATCCTCCTCCTTCCGTCTCCCTTAGCTTAAAGGGTATAACTGTGGGACGTTAAACTGAAATATTTGATTCAATTTCAATTCAATTTGCATATGTTGTAATGAAAACAGAAATCAATCGTTAGTCTTATTAATATGTGCTTACTTTACTCTTAAATATAGCATATCATTAATATCATATAACTTCCATAACGATAACGCTTGTACGAACCGAACATGTTAAGTTGTTCGCCCCCCACGTATAGGCACCAGTACTGCAAAAGGCCGATGAGAAAAAATACAATCTTTCGTTGCCACCCCAAGAAGTCCGCCCTTGAAACTTCCTGTCCATACTACTATATAGGATTCCTGTAATGATTGTTATGTTAGTGATATTATTATTATATAATGTATCCATCGATAATAGAAGTTTAGCGATGGCAACAACGCATCACCTCGACACCATGCACGTGCCGTTGATGGCTTATTTGAAGTGTTATTTATGAAGCGGTTAGAGTAAATTTTCTGCTTGAGTACAAAGGAACCAGGTTAAGGACCAATAGAACATCTTGACTTTATAAAATATGCAATAAACCGACGTAGTGCCATTTGAAATACATCAACTTTATCATAGGTTGGCAACACTGTCAACCGGTTACGTCATAGTTTGGCTTCAGATATTCATCTTCGTGACAAATAAACTCCTTGAAAACGAAAACCATGAATAATGGTGCCAACTATGAAGCAGTGTTGCCAACGGATAACGATAAATTTAGAAGGTGTTCCGGGAATAAACGAAGAAATTTTACATACATGTTTAAGACCTCAATATAAGGAAAAAGTTATGTACGATTTTGGTCGGAAATGCTTAATTATGGAGATAAGGCTACTTAATTAAAAGTAATTAGTGGAGTTGTTCGCAGGGTGGCTACACTGAAAAAAAAACCAATATTGCATACGTGTTCAGGACCTCAATACAAGAAAAATGTTTATGTGCAACGTTGATCGAAATCGCTTAATTTCGGAGATTAGGCTAATTAAGGGTAATTAGATTAACGACCAATTTTTGTAATCACCTTTAATTGGCCCCGATCAAAACTGCAGGTAAACTTTTTTCTTTTAGTGAAGTCCTGAACACGCATGTGAAGTTTGTCGGTTTATTTCCGGAACACTCTGTATATCAGTTAATATACATGCAGTGAAGTCGAGTCAGGCAGTGAAGTGCTGTGTACTGTCGGAGATACAGGTGCTGACCATGATCAATCTATGTCATTGATATCTCGACACAGCTCTAGAAAATGATGCATGAAATCCGCAATAGACCAAATGCAAGTATTATTCTAAGGCCATCATAACCTGAGCTCTGACATCGTGTAAGTTGACGACAGTGTTGCGAACTGTCATAGCAAGAAGAATCAAAACGACTACTTGACAGAACGATGAAGAAGTCGAATTACTTTATCACTGATTGAATCAGATTACAAGTTGAAATATTTACAAACTATATTTAAAAAATAATCGTATTTCACTTTACTCCTCAACATTCCAGCATAACGCAGTTCCACTAGGCCTAACGTTATTGCCACAATAATGAATATGTTCTTTCTGTTTCCACTTATTGACACAACTCTGTCCTTTTGACATGTTTGCTACGTAAATAGAAGTGGGGTTACATGGAACAACAACCGGTCCACTTCCCTGTCGCCGCAGGGAGTAGGTTTTCGTGGAATTCAAAGCGAAGAGGGTAGCGAGTCTGTTCGGCTCTTCTAAAGTTCAAGGGCAATGAACCGTGATTTGGAATGTCAGGCTGAAATTAGCAGAATTTCTAATGGTCTTTGTAGGAAATTTGTTGACATCAGAAAAATGTACATAGTCTAAATATTACAGAGACCGTTATAATGAGCTATTCATAAGGACTGATTTAGAAATTGAGTAGTTGGAAAGTAACGAACATGATCCAGCTATGTTTGTCGTTTCGTAGAAGACTTTTTTTCACCAATATGTGAAGTGCAGCTTAGGTTTAGGCCCACAAAAATACATTTGAAAACACTATGTTGTTTCCATGGTAACAGAACAGTGTTGTCGCATTTATACCTACTCATTACTGTGAAAGTTTTTGTGTTGTCAGGTTGGTTTGATTTTTTGTGCTATCATCTCAGTGCATTGATGTGAATATTGTGGTGTAATCGCTACTTTCATTCATCAGTGGAACATAGTTTATATTCGTATTATTCACATAGACCTAGAATATAAATTTAGTATGTATGTGTGTGTGTGTGTGTGTGTATGTGTTTATGAACACAATGCCTAAAGTGCGGAAAGGTTGTGCCCTTGACAAGTCAGGCACGGGAATTTGTGTTTAATCTTAGGAAATATTTCGAAAAAGAACGTAACGACGGCCCTTTATTGCCATTGAATAAAGTGCTTGAAAAAGTAGATTCAGCTTTATACATTAGCTCTAAAACTGTAAAAAGAATCACAAAAGAGAAGTGCCCGAAAGACCTCGCTGAACCGACGGCAACTTTTTCTACCCTAGGAAAAAAGCGTAGGAATTCTACAGTAAACGGAATTAAATTGTCTACAATTGAAAGCCATTCTCTAACGTAAGTAGTTTTCAATTTTTTAAAATAAAAGAGTTGAGTTGATTTTGAGTTTAACGTCTCTTTCAGCAGCGAGGCTATATGAGACGTGGACCTACTTATTAACGTGAAATCTGAACCCGGCTCCCGCCGGGAATCGGACCGGGGTCTCCCATGCCAAAGGCGTACGCTAACCGCTTAGCCACGAAAAAGCTCGACGCCACGAAAAAGCTCATACTATAGAGTTCGACTAACATATGTTTCCATGCAGTAGTCAGGCATTTAGTATGACGCTAATCATACGTCAAAACAACACTGCATAAGGGCGTATGTGTTTAGAAGTAACGGTTGTTTTCTTTAAGATTTTGTAAACTATCTTAACACAATACTAATTTGTTTGTTTCTTTTGACTAATACTTTCGTCAGGCATAATGTTAAACAATATTTTTGTTGTAATACATACGTGATTATTTTCCTACAAAATGTGCCCCTTGTTATATTGCATTGTTACAGAAGATAAATGTGGCAACCGCGCTTGATCGCACGTGAGAGTTGTCAGAGCTCTTCTTAGCGCGGCCTTACTCTAATATTATTAACAATAACACAATCGAAAAACAAAAAAATGTCTAACAACCAGTGTTGCTCCAATTCCAAAACCACACGAATAGCACAATGCCCTACGTTTTAGTTTTGGCTGATGATTGAACAAGATCAAGGTGATTCATTTTGAAAAAGGAAAGACATGCGGCACAATTTGACATATTATGAGAAACTTGTTGGGATATAGAATGGGCAGAAAGTGCGTGAAATTGGATACATACGCCATGTAGCAGTTGTTAGAGAAATAGTATGTGTATTGTTTAGATTGAAGGAGAATATATATTATGTTGGTGTAATAAAGATATGCAGGGTTGAAGATTATTGAATATTTATTAGTTACATTAGTGTGATTATTTACCCAGTACAGATTACTTTGGATAGCTCATATTAAAAAGTATACCTAAAAAAGGTAAAAAGTAAAAGTGGTACTTGGAACAAAGGTGTTAAAGATTTTGGACAAGTCGTTAGTTTAGTGTAGACACAATAGATGGTGTGTATATTTGTTTTAAGATTTTAAATCTACATTGGCGCAGTCGTTTATTGAAGCTTACGCCCTGTTTCATTATGTCCAGTATTTCACGCTTCCCTATATTCAATGTGGAAACAGACCGCCTTCAATCGTATTTGGAGCGGTTTGAGTATATGTGCATAGCAGCACAAACTCCAGATGATCGTAAGGTTGCAACGTTATTTACAGTGATGCGTACTGAAGCGTACGATTAGTTATGCAACATTTGCTGGCCAGATTTACCCTCATTTAAGTCATCCGAAGAAATTAAGAACGTGATGAAACAATATTATGCAGCAAAAGTCAACGTAATTTCGGAAAGGTACCAGTTTTACATTATGCAACAGAACTCGTACTAGTTCATTTCTGCTTTTGTTCTGGACTTGAAAGAGCAGTCAACATTTTGTGAATATAGCTGCTGGTTAGGTGAAAATTTGAGGGACCAGTTTGTTTTTGGCATTAAGGATGAAGCAATTCGCAGGAAGATACTAAATACAAGACACCTTACTTTCAACAAAGCAACTGAGATTGTATTAGCTATAGAAAGTATTGAACAGAAACTTCGGCTGTATAAGTCATCAGAAAATACAGTAGAAAAGTAATCACAATTCAGTCTGCAAGATTATTGAATATCTATTAGTTACAGACAGTGTGATTATTTATCCAGTACAGATTACTTCGGATAGCTCATATGAAAAATGTATACCTACAAAAGGTATAGAATAAAAGTGGTACTTGGAGCAAAGGTGTTAATGATTTTGGACAAGTCGTTAGTTATAGTGTAGACACAATTGATGGTGTATATATTTCTTTTAAGACTATAAATCTACAGTACTGTTGGCTCTAGCAGATACGAAAAGCGTGTACTCGTATGTAAGAATAGGAAAGTATCGTGCAAAGACGGGAGAAGGAGCCGGGTCTGTTAGTTGTATAGCAGCTGCAAATGCGAATGGTTACGTGCATGTTTAGCATTTTGTCCGTTTTATCTCGTTTGCTGATATTTGCAGAACAGAAAGACAATTGTTCTTTAGAACAGAACACAAGCCATGTGGTACAATTTAAACATAAGTATGTGTAAGAGTTTGGAAAAATGTGTTTACATAAGGAAGGGTCTAGAGAGCAGTAATGTGTGCCGTTTACTGTTTACTGAAGAAAGAGAAGACACAAGGGAAAATGTTAAATGCTTAGTGTATAAGTAAACGCACATGGGAGCGGTTATTTTGTTTTACACAATGAGATAAGCTGTGGTCCTTACGTTGTTAGTGGATTTCTTCGGCACTTTGGACGAAACGCCAACAAGGGAAGAATGTATAGTGTTTAAACAGACTAAAAAGTAACTGTTTGAAGTAAAAGTTGTAGTTCAAGAGTTTACCACATTTATGGTAGACGACGAGAGCAGTGATGATGAGGAAATAGACAGATTTCGGCGATGATCCAACGTTACAATCAGAAACAGAATCACCTTGAGATCAAAGTCAACAGTTAAGGGATTGTAACAAAAGCAGTAGTTCTTCATATGTTCCATCACCACCAAAAGAGAAGCCCAAAAATTCCTTGAAGAGTAGTTGGCTGATGCATACAAACTTAGGACAAAACAGCCACGAGGACATGATCCTTCCTAGTTGTGTACCCCAGGCTTATCCATCGACATGTCACCTCGTGTCAAATTCACGACTGTTATGAGACAGGAAAAATAATTAGAAACAAAACACTCTTGCAAAATTTGAGAAGAGGCTTAAAACTTCTTGCAAACACAACAAATCCTTACAAGAAAGAATTAGTAAAAAAGTGCGTGACCATTTTAGAGCAATGAAATAATAACATGCCATTATCCACGACAGAATGATACGAATATGGGCACTAAATATCAAACAAAAACTTGACCCAAAAATCACCTTATTGTTTAAAGTGTCCCAAAGTTGGGTCAAAGCTTTTAAGAAAGAAAGAAGAAGAAGAAGAAAAACAGTATTTCGTAGGTAACACAAAGTGAGCAAGCGCTGATGATGAGTCTGATGTACAACAGAAAGCCACACAACTTGTGAATAACGTTAAGGATTTCATTCAAGAGCACAAAGTGTCTCCAGATCAACTGATGAATGCAGATCAATCCAGATTCGATGAAGAGTTATACGTGCAGGAAGAGCTATTTCCTTTAAGGGAAACAAGACTAGTGCGCAAAATTTCCGATCGCCAGGTCGCCATTGGCGACTAGAAATTTCGAGCTGCCGACCAGTGTTCAATAGGAATGGATTCTGTCTAAACTTACAGGGCTGCGTAGTTTCTGTTTCACACGAAAATAATTGACACTGAGTGAGAGAATTTCGGACCACTTAAGGACTTTGATCCGAAAACTGCAATCGACAACTGGTACTTCAGTGCAGAGGGAGAGCGTTACATGATGTCTTAAGGTAAGTTTTTTTTTAACATGTACAGATGGTGATCAGAAAAATGGAAACACCTGTAGTTGGCAACACGTCAGATGTATGGGTTGGCAGTGGTGTCGTGGCGCCCGCAGCACCGGACCGCTGGTGGTGGTGGGTTAGGTCGGTCTCCATACTACATCAGGCGCAGTGGAACAGCAGTGTCCAGTGGCTGCAGCAGACGGAGGTAGTGTAAAATGGGAGACCTCTCAGATTTTCAAACAGGGCAAATTGTTGGTGCGCGGTTATGTGGAGTGAGTGTGACGGCAGTGGCTACTATGTTAGGTGTGTCGCGTGGAACAGTGTCGAAGGTGATGACGGCCTACACAACACACGGGAAAACCACATCGGGGAAGCGGAACAGTGGGCGGAAGAAAATCATGAGTAACAGGTCACGCCGGGTATTAAAGCGCATTGTCACGCAGAACCGTCGTGCCACTGCGGAGCAAGTGACGGAGGAACTCAATCAGCACCTCCCGCACCCTGTTTCGACAATCACAGTCCGCCGCGAATTACATGACATGAACTTACGGGGTCGTGTTGCACGGGCTAAACCGCTCATCAGGGAACATAACGCTTTCGCACGCCGCAAATGGTGCCGCGACCATGCCACTTGGACCGTTGTGAACTGAACGTATGATATGGTCGGATGAGTCATCCTTCACCCTGTTCCCACCCACGGGCCGTGTTTGTGTGTGGAGAACGCCCAAAGAAGCTTATGATCTCCAGTGTCTCCGCCCAACTGTGACACATGGCGGCGGCTCGGTGATGCTGTGGGCCGCCATATCATGGTTTTCATTGGGTCCTATGGTCACACTTAGCGGACGAATCACTGCCAACGATTATGTCGAAATTTTAGGAGACCACTTGCATCCTATGGTCCGGATGTTGTTCCCGGACAATGACGTCATCTTCCAGGATGATAATGCACCCATTCACACAGCTGGCGTTGTTGCAGCGTGGTTTGAGGAACATCGGGATGAAGTTACACACCTCCCCTGGCCCGCCCAATCCCCAAATCTCAACATAATTGAACATCTGTGGTCCGTCTTGGAAACACGTCTCCGGCGACCATTTCCACCTTCATCCTCTCTCACAGAACTGGCCGATGCCCTGCACGAGGAATGGTGTAAAATTCCACTTGCTACCATTCACGACCTCTATGCCTCCATTCCACGTCGCATCAAGGCTGTTCTGAAGGCGAAAGGTGGCTCGACACCATATTAATCTGGTAAGTTGCAATTTCATTCAGGTGTTTCCATTTTTCTGATCACCATCTCTATATGAATTGTCCAATTCAAAATTGATTATACTGAATTTAATTGTCTGGTTTTGAAATTTTATGCCCTGATATAATTTCTTTCTTTGTGAAACTAAAGGCTGTGTGTGGTAGGGGTGTGACTTTCATAATTTGTACGTGAGAGATCCTGGCGAACATCATATTTATCTTGGCGAGTGCGTTTGACTTCGAAATTTTGCGCCCTGAACAAGACGATCTTTGGTGCCATGGGTTCAATTGCAGCAACAACGAATTCATATATAACAATGCCAGTTCTTGTGTTGGATGGTAAGTTACTTCCATGTATGTTCTCGTCTCGGAGCCCAGCCGTCATGACACATGAATTAATATGAAAGCATATGCAAGCAAATCAGCGAACAAGACAAAACTGATTTGCAAGTCTTCCTGGAGCAGGTATTATGGCCCGATTTACAGGTTAGGACTCTTGGACACCAAACAAGGATGATACTCTTTACAACGAAACTGCACCTGAAGGTGTTGCGTTCCATAAGAAGTTGATCCCGGCTAAATGTACATGTCTCATACAACCAGTTGATTTTTTTTTTTTTCGTTCATTCAAAACCATGATAAAGTTTATCATCGATACATTAATAGTATCATTCAACGTTAAAGTGTGGCATCGGGACAATTTTATCCACATTCAGTCATTTGTATATTCTCAGTTTTCAGTCAATCGATTTCAAAATTTGCTCCGATTTACATTTTCAAATGTGGATATGCCAATGAAGATCCAGGACCGTTGCAAAGACCTTCTGAATATTGCTTCGAAGGTGGAACTGCTGAAGTATGTTTCAAGGATGACTGACTAGCTTGTTTTCATACGGTGTGCTTACTGCGAAAAATGCTTGTATGTTGACCAGTCATCGATCTTCATGTCCACTCTAACAGGTGCATACTGTGTCGTCTTATACTTGGCAACACTGCTTGTTCGACTCGGTCTGTTGCGCATTCAGTGATGTCAATACCTAGGTTAGTCATGGTCAGCACATGGATCTCCGACAGTATGCAGCACGCCCGATTCTGCTAGTTTGTTCTTCCCTACAAGTACGTTTACAATGTATATTAACTGACATATAGTTCTATTTACAGTAAATTTACTGTTATCAATTGGCAATACTTCTTCACAGTTGGCTTCATTATATTCGTTTTGGAGGAATTTATTTCTTACGAAGATGAGTATCTGAAGCCAAAATGCGATGTCACCGGTTGACAATGTTGTCAACGTATGATAAAGTATTTAAAACAGCACTACGTCGGTTTATTGAATATTTCGTACCTTCTAGTAATGCTGTACAGCATAAATAAAGCACAGACCGCGATGATGCAAACTGTAGCAAATATACATGATTCAACCGGGACAATGCCGGTTCTCCCCATTGAACTTGATATAGTGTGCATAGTTTGTACCACTGCGCAGCCAGACTTTGCTATATTTTCCTTTCTTGTACTTTTCAATTTTGCATTACTTAATATATAGTGTCATTTCAGAAAAAAACATTGTAAGTTGGCAACACTGTTTATGTATTTCGTTACCACTTTTTGTCATTATTAGGTTTCTAGTGTTTCATTCCGATTTTCAAGACATTTATAATGCCCATTATACGCTATTTTTGACTTCAAGTTCCAGGAACCTAGCTCCTCTCCCTATTGTTCATAGCACCTTAGACTTTGATGATGTCTATATCTCATCATGCTTTCTTAGACACGCTATGTCTGCAATGAATTTGCGCGACAACCTCCCTGACTCTCCCTTGTGAGTATTTCAAACAACAAACTGTGATCTGGATTCGGTAGTCTCTTTACTTTTTGTCCTATTACTTCTCCTTCGAATGCGTTGTTGCCGATCTGCCTATTTTAAGACTTGAAAAATTCACGCACGCAATTATATTTTGGAGGAGTGTACATCACATCCACACGTTTTTTTCGGGATTCTCTTGTTTCCTCACAGTGTTTGTCCTTCACGATGACTACGAGTTGCAGCCCATCAAAGTTGGTGGCTGGATTTAGACTAATTAAAAGAAATTTAGAACAAAAATGAAAGGAACAAACTTGTTATTAAACGTAAATTTGAAGCACAAGAAGGTAAATGATGCGACGGTTGATCAACTGCAAAATGGTGATGTAAACAGTTATGTAAAAATTTGCTTAAAATATCAATGAACGACGATTTTCTTCGTAATAGGGAAACTTACTATTTATGAATACATATGCATACTATAAATAGCGATCATTTTACCTCTGCCAGCTTAAGCTCAGGAACAAATTTTAAGCTTTTTTCATCAATAATCTCATGCGTCTCGTCGCACAGCACATCAGCTATGTAACCACGAGTGTAGAAATCACGATGAACTTCCATCCCAACCAAAGCATTTACTGCAAAAGAAAATACAAATTACTACACAAGCATAAAAAATTAATGTTTCATACCGAAGTTTCCTTTGTTAATATTTGTCGTATTGGTATATTTTACAAAATGAAAATTTAAATTTATAATAAAATCTGCCATTCTACCTATAAAAAAAACGTGGTGGCGTAGTCGGTAATACGTCTACCTACTAACTGAGCACCCCGGGTTTAATCCCCGGTCGGAACTTTTTTTTATTTTATTTTATTTTATTTTATTTTTTTTAACCCTCGTTTCAGGAGTTCACCAAACGTCTGTAAAATGGTAACCTAGAAGAGGTGCCTGAGCATAATACTAATAAAATACCATCTAGATGCCAACGTCTCCACACTGTGAAGCATTATCTCGATTCAGCACTGGTTTTCTATACCTGACCCTGTAAAGGCACCCTTAATACTCTCCCTAAAAATGTGTCTGCTGTACTGAACTATATTCACATGCATTATACAGGGTAATTATACAGTCTGGAACAATGGACGGATGAACTGAACAGTACATTAGTTATTTTAAAACACAATCCGAATGTCAACTTCAATGTCAGCACACATCATCATCCAGCATGTTCCTTTAATTTATTTTATCTTGTGAGAGTTCATAGCAGCTGTTGAAGCTGCTATCCTCTCCAAAACATTATCCAAATCCCGGTTCTTCAAAGCCCAAACTTCAGACTTCAAAGTCTGCCAAATGGCAATCTGTAGTACTGAGGTCACGTGATTATGACACTCCCTTCTTTCAATCTAGCATCTTGAAGTCATGACATCTAATCAGAAACATTGTCAACAGTAATTTCAGACTTAAAGGCTACCTAGTATAATATGCTAAAATGGGCATCTACGTTGGTCCAGGAAGGGCAATAAAATGAAATCCAAGAAGTGGTGTTATGGTAAAGTTGAGAAAGCAAACAATATTAGTCCTTGTTCGCGAATCACAACACAAGTGAAAGTAGGTTCCTGTTTTAGATTCCTTCTGAAATCTTATTTAATACCTAATTTGGCAATCTTAACCTCGTCCCTCATTATCAAAGTTAGTAATGACGCTGACGTTTACAGACAACGCTCACCTCTGCTCTGATCATTCAATTCGATGAACTAGACACGTGACTGAACTGTGAACAAATTCTAAATGCGCTAAGTTCTGGAACTTCAAAATTACTTTTTTGTCGTGATATTTTCTCATTAATCTATATAATTAAAGTAACTTTTAAGAAACGTTACTCACCAGGAATTACATTTTGGTCCTCTAAGTCACTATCACAGTTATCCATTATTGAGACATATGGTTTACTTCCTGTGGACCTTTCTTGTTGACAACCTGTTGGCTTTAATGTACTATAGCGTATAGGTAGAGTTCTTCTTTGCCAGTGATTGGACCTTGATCTATAGTTATAATTTCTGGGCCTGCAACAAACAATTTTATACACATATTGACAAATGTTAATTCCCCACCATTAATACGAAGGTTAAGTTATACGTCATGGCAACTTTTTTTTCTTTCGAATAAGGCATAATAACAGGACAGATCGAAGATACACGTTGGAAAGCTTATGACATGTAATGTCGAGTGGTCCCACCACATGGTGTATGTGAGTAGAGCTGCATATCTGAGTATGCCCTGAAATTTAATAGGTAAGCGACAGTGGTCCGGAATAGAGGTCACGAACAGTGAGCAACGTGCGTATGTGCAAGTAGCATTTCTGCGCGTTGAGAATGCATGGGCATGTCACAGAGTTACGGGAAGCACTAGGTGCACGTGACCTACCCTATCAAAAAATGGTGAGGTCGATTACAGCTTGCAAACAAGACAGAGTGTCTACTGCCGATCTGCCGTTCAATGGGCGTTCTGTGTCCATGGACAATGATGTACGGGTGATGGTGCTAGGACAGTGCTTAGACAATGATAGGCGCTGGACCCTTGTGGAATTAGAAGCGCAAACAGGGATTCTGGCAAATATAATGCACCGCATTTTACGAGAGGACCTGAACATGTGGAAAGTTTATCTAAAGTGGGTGCGACATCAATTAAGTGAGATACAGAAGTGGACTCGCAACAGTCCAGTGAATATCACATCAATCTGGAGAAATTTCAGTAAGGGGATGCCAAGTTGAAACGCATAATTGCAGTTAATAAAACATAGGCGTGTGCGTAGGAACCAGAACTCAAGTGACAGTCCAGTGAATGGCGTTCTCATGGGTTGCCGCGGAAACACAAGTTTCGACAAAACCCTTCACCAACAAAAGTCATGGCCATTCTGCCACTTTGTGACTGTCATGGTGTTTTGTGTGTCATTCAGTGCGTGAGTGGACTGTAAATGCGCATTATTACAAGTATTACTTAGTGTCACAGTTGCGTCGTGCAGTACGTACCAAATAGCCAGAACTTTTGAACAACAAAATTATCCTACACGATAACGCAACAACGCACATAGCAGATAGTGTCAAGTTTCTTTTACAGCAATGGGGATAGGAAGTTCTACACTCGCCATATTCTCCTGATCTTAGCCCATGTGATTATGATCTAAGTCCCAGAGTGAAATAGCCATTGCGTGGGAAACGTTTTGCTAACAAACCAGACACTATGACAGCATTTCGACACAAGGCGGTTCACGTTACCGCTTTACATAAAGCAGATGGTATTCAACGCCTCCCTCATAACAGGCAACGGACCATCGATGAACCTGGAGACGACTTCGAGAGTTGTTAAACATCCAGGGTAACTTGCGCGACCTGTACTGTGTACGACTCTACAGTCTGCGTAAATAGATTTGTGTAACCGATGCTTATACGATTATAAACCAATGTTGGCCGTCGATTGTGTTTTGTTTATTCCCCAAGAGGGTCTCTTTCATCCAGCCATCCTCTGGTAGAACCATTCGACGGGCCATTCTATATGCTTTCCAATGTGTATCTTCGATCTGTCCTGTTATACCTCATTCGAAAGAATAAAGAAAAAAAAATAGTTCCACGACTTATGACTTAACCCTCGTATACATACTTTTTTTTAACGTCCCAAGTTTATGCACCGAGTTAAGGAAGGCAGTGATGATGGGATGGATGATAATGGTGGAACGACGAAAGGAAACGGGAAAACCCCGATAAAACTCACGCACACGGTGTTTGTCCACCACAAAGCCCACTTGGAAGTTGGGATCGAACAAGCACCCGACGCACCTCAAATGAGCGCTCTAGTACTGAGCTAACGCGGCCCCAACAATATATACACTTGAGTTGTAAGTATCAGTAAACAATGCAATATACACTACAACTCAAGTTTACAAGTAGTTTTATTATTATTATGTATTATTTTAAATAACAGAGATCTTGATTGTTGTATGTTCCAAGGAAACATTTATATTTGAAATGTAACGTTTCTTAGTGCAAGACAATTACCGAAAACCGTGCTCGTGGGTTTTCTCGGGGTTCTCCCGTTTCCTCCCACTTTCTTCATTCCACCATTTCACACATTTCTCATTATCACCGTCTCCTTTAGCCTAACCGGCATAACCGTGGGACGTTAAACTTAAAGATTTCATTTCATTTTCAATTACCGAAGACACTAAGTATTGAGGAGCTTTGCTCTAATTTTTTATTCAATTTTTACTATTTACAACTCATTACTTTGGACAATTTTATTATTTGTTACAATTTTCATATACTATATTTAATTTTCAATATGTTCATGCGCCGCTTATCCTTCTGTATTATTACTTTAATAGTGTGATAAACAATTTTATTTAAAACAGGCAAATTCGGCCATCTTGGCTCGTACCATTTTAGTACATTTACTTATTTCAAACAATTTATAATTAAAACAAATATAGTGACATAGTCCACAAGGCCGTAAGGCTGGGACTTCCTTTATAAATCTCTCGTAAGGGAGGTAACTGAAAGAAAGAAAGAAAAAGACAATTACCATAATAGACGTTTTAACGTTCTATGCTCTAGAACCACATAAGAAAAGAAGTAAAACATGAACAATTAAATGCTATTGATACTTAAAGAAAAGAAAAGAAAATGAGAGAAGATCGTGAAAAATCTTTAAATATTCAGTAACTGTACACATTATACATTGGTAAGAAACTGGTAACCTAAAAGTAATGGGGACAAGACATAAAAGGATGTCAATTTGCAAGATCAATATATTAAGATATTACCTAAAGGGAACTATATTCCACAGTACTAGAAATAGCTGCTGGATTACATGATATCAACATAAAAACTCAACTGCATTTATGTAATAAAATCAAAATGTTTCCAGTATTTTCAACAGATGCATATTCGTTAAGTGATAAAAACAAGAAAAATATTAGAAAAGAATAATAGTGTGCCTACAGTGAGTAATTGTTCGGGCTACTTCGGAAATAAAACGTTAGCATTTTTAATGGATGGAACTCTAAACAAAGAAGACTATTTATACATTTTATAGTAGCATGCTATACTGACTGCGATCAAATATTACTTGCTCAATCTCAGGTGGTTAATGATGCGATATACCCCTCCCAACTATGCAAACGCTATTGAGTAAAGAACACAGTACTATTGTAAATTATGGATTGGGCCACCATACATTTCTCCTATTGAATACGGGTAGGATGAATTAGAGTGAAACATCTTCTCAGCTAGCATGCCACAGGTGTGAGAATCTCTGTCGTTAAAAATGCTTTGAGGTAGTGATTTTTGGCGTGCCTAAATTCATTTTTAATACAGTGACTGTTAGCGTGATTAAATGCATTTTTTTATTGCAGTGATTTGTAGCGTGCCCACATGTAAAGACAATTTACAATAAACTCAATTCAATAAATTTAGTTATAAACAGTTTTGATCTAATATGAGCTTAATTTGATTTTTTAATCAGCATAATATTATGAATTTATTCCAAGTATATAGCAAAACGAATAACAGCAAGTCCCACAAGTCGAATTTAATTGTGTTCAGGTGAACTCGTTTTATAGTAATCAGAGTAAGCATTAAAGGTCTTCTGTGCGTCGGAATAATGTTGCAGAATGGTATTAAACATGTGGAATAAACAAAAAATTATTGCAACCAATATACACAGGAAGAATATAAAATATTCCATTTTAAAAACAAAAACGTTTGTTTCATATGCCACAATATCAATCCAGTCCTTGAAAATTCCAAATATCACAGTATTAACATTCTTGACAAAGAGGATTTAATTCTTTAATTCGTCATTGCAGATTTATTCCTGTTTTCTTAGTACGATTATAATCACTGTTAATCGCGCACCTCCTCTCAATCAAAACCATACCATCTCCTCCTTGGATTCAGTTGAGCTGAAATGAATAATGGAACTACTCATCCTGTTTGTGTGTGCACAATATTTCTTTTATATTATACAGTTCACTGCATTTAAGTAAGGTCAAATATGTATTTCAACTCATTTTTCCTGTTTTCATGTATAATATTTTCTAGCACAAATACTATTTCTGCGTCCAGTTTTATTGAAAAGTAGTGTCTATTATATTTATTACAATGTATACCATTTGAAGGGCATCTTATCAATAAACTGAAAATACTCACTTACCTCTTCAAAATGCCTCTTATTATAGATTGTTTAAAACACCATTGAATTTTCGCTCACAACTATCTGCACTATCAAGACCATAGGTAACAGAAGGTTTTAGTAGGGGTAGGATACATGAGAGTTTAATGTTTATACTAGTCAATAAAAACTTCTTGTTGGTCCACAGAATACATTTTGTGCTTCTTCAGTGATTGGTGACGAGTAAAGGTATCAATAATGTTATCCAACTTTTGTCTGAAATGACCGAACATGTTCTTTCCTCTATTGTGTGTGTTCTTTTTCATTATGCCTATATAAGTATCTTTGGTACATATACGGGCCTTCACAGAACTTGCGTAATCACGCGATTTGGTAAATAAACTCTTATAGCTTGTCAAGTTTTTTCTCAATATTCTTTGGAGGGCACTAATGCTGTGTTAAGAATACGTTTCCTTAAAATAAATTTTTAATCCATAAAATGGTCACGTATGCCTTTATTTCATTCGGTTTCAATTTTTAAAAAATCAGGAAGCATAATTTTAAAGTAGCATTAGTGCTGCTAAAGAACACAGAGAAAAAAAAAAAAGGTTATATAAGTTTCTTCACTTAATAGTCGAGTCTGTAGGCGTCTTGAAGTCTCATGTACATGCCACGGGACTCATATAAATATCACAAAACAGATCCGTGAATTCCTATTGCGCGTTCTAAAACCCGTTTCCACCATCCTGATACTTATCTGTTTGGAAGGGTGGCTGGTCGTGGGATTGGATTGTTAGGTGTTACGTTAGTTCTTATTTCGAAACTGAAATATCCAAGGAAAGCAATTACAGTTGCAGAACATCTTGTACGCACATTAGTCTGACAGGTAAAGTACATTAATAGTACAGCAAATGTCCCAAAGTAACTGAGAAATATAGTTAAAAATCTTCAACACTGGTTATAACCTAGATTCGTTTCCATAAAGCATAGAAATAAACGGTGGTTGCTAAACGGAATAAAGCTGTTCTCACTATTCAACGGTATTGTGTTAACTTTAACTTCTATCTTGAAGAGATAAAAACACCATTTTGTACAAGGATTTTTTTGTTTAGCTAAGTTTCCCTTCTGAGAACACCCGTTATATATATATATATATATATATATATATATATATATATATATAACAAAGTGTGATAGGTTTTAAGTTACATATTTCTGCAGATTCAGTAACACTGCTTTTAATATCTGATGTTAAATCATAATTTTTGAGGCAAAGGGAGCACAACTAACCTTCCTTGATGACTGATTCTCTTTGTTCTTTCCTTCTTTCTTTAGGTGATGATTGAGGCTCCAATCACAGCTTGTTGCCATGCTGTACAGATCAAAATATAATAAGTCATATTCTACATATGACTTCTGAGTTGAGCTCCTTCGTGGCTAAGCGGTTAGCATATGCGCCTTTGGTATGGGAAACCTGGGTTCGATTCCCGGCGGGAGCTCATGTGGTTCAGATTCCACGTTAATCACGTCTCATATAGCCTCGCTGCTGAACGGGATGTTAAACTCAAAATCAACTCAACGATTTCTGAGTTCTATTTTACTATCTGAATCAAATGGTTCTACACTTCACCCCGACAAAATATTAGTTTCTTTGCCAACGGGAACATTTAACTTTGAATCAATTTTTTTTTTTTCTAATGACTTTGAAATAAGGACTAGATATTCTATTTCTCTAATTATACGATCGCTATTTTCCCCATATACTAACACTATTATATTGACGTTTACTTATGTAACATTCGTTACCTATGTAATATTCTTGACGGTCTTTCTCCATGGAGAATTTAAAGCAAGTAACTGACAACCATTTGTAATTTCTTTAGCTATTTAAGTTTCTTGTATATGATGGAGTCTATTTTAAGCCAGTAGCTGAACTTATTGTACATTTTTATTCCTCTTTCGTATCTTTTGCTTTGCAAATCACTTCATGTACCACTTATAGCAATCCGCACACATTATTAGAACAAAGCGTCCATACCTTTTCATATACCTTTTACTATTTAGAACATTGGAAAATTACACAGCTCTTACGAAGAACATTACGACCGCAGAGCTCGGAGAAAGATCAACAATTTACAGCTACGTGCGGAAGCTTTACTCATATCTAAACGTATGATTCCAGATAATCACCTTAAAAATAGTACAACAGATGGAGTACCTGCATTCGATACATGAGAGGGTATTTAATAATGATGAACACCTCTTTGATAATTAAGGTGTACATAACGTTTTTAACGAAGCTTTCTGAGTTATTTTGGGACATTACTTGTAGGACTTGTGTTCTAACCTTCGTGTACATGTAACAGATGCTCTCTTTTCCACCTTTTCATATGCTTTCCTTACTGGAGACAGTTTTGACAATGGTAGTTCTGAAACTGGTGAAGTTTTTAACAATCGTTGTTTCGGAACTGAAGACGTTTTCAAACAATGTAGTTTTGAAACTGGAGGTGTTTTTAACAATGGTTTCTCTGGAACATTGCTGCAGTAATTCCATATGAATCTCAATATCCTTATTAGTTTGTTGAATTGAAGCCTAGAAACAACAATAAATAGTAATTTTAATTGAAGACAGCAATAAACTAGCCCCTTTTATTTCTCACTTTGCTTTTCGTATTCCATCATCAATATTTTAATATTAATTACTCAATATTGACCATATACAGCTACCACAGACCTCACTTTTCTTTATTATCATTATTATTAATATTGAAGTGATCTAATTTTAATAGTTTTCTTTTATACACCCAGAGTGAAACATAATCTTACCATTAAGTATCTAAAGACTTAATATTTTCGAATAAATTTCGAGGATCTTACTATTCTCATGTCATGACGTGATAGTTGCTAGATGTGTTAAACTGATATCTTACATCATCTTAAAAAACCAAAAAAGTTGGTTTATTAATAAATAATTCTCAGTACGTTCAGCGCAAAAAACGTTACGTGAACTACACCACCCAAGTCCGTATCTGCCGGCAGGGTTAACATTCAAATGCTCCACTTGAACACTCATTGACAAATTCAGCTGCAGAAACTATACTTACATAACACTTAATATAAATAGTGTGAAGATGATGTTATTCAAAGAATGCACACACATACACACATTCTCATTGTATCTAAAATGTACAAATTGAATATACTGTGAACTACGTCATGTCGTACACAAACCTGATATTTATTGCAATGTTCTGTATTTTTAAGTTTGGTTCTGAAAACAGGTAAATACGAGATCTTTTTGGGAGAAGAGACTATGGAGCCACATTTAGATATTGTAAACACTGTCAACAAATTTGTTAATAATAACATCTCGCGCATTCATATTCAATGAATAAAGTACTTCTGGTTCTTATATAAAACGTTAAATGGGGCCGCTCATCAAGGGGGCCTGGGGTCCAACTTTAAAATTTTAAATGGAAACAAACATATGGCGACTTATACCTCGTTCGATAAATCTTTAAAAACTAAATAGCGATGTGGCAAAAGATTTTTCATATCGGTCACCGTATTCAAAATGGCCGCCAAGATATGTTTGTTACCTGTATCAGATAAACGTCCAGTACCGCTAATGTAAGAATGGTTGAACATAAATGAACCAAACAAAAACTCAAATAGGATAGCCATGGGGCAAATCGAATGATGTTGTCGCAGTGCCCCCGGGGCCGCCTTTCATGGGGAACCAGGCCCAATTTAGAAATTTTAAACGAAAATATGGGTCAAATGATACTTCGTTCGATGGATCTTCATAGACTAAACAGCGTTGTGGTAAAATATTGTTCATATGGGTCACCGTTTTCAAAATGACCGCCAAGACATGGTGCCTCCGTAAGTGGGTGAAGCGGGAATGAATGGTAGAATCTCAAATGAGAACCCCACTTTTACTTGCAATAGGTATGGTTTGTCTGAAACACTTGGCTGTAGAACTGACTGGTACTGTAATGAACCAATATGGTGCAGACGACTTTCGGGCAAAATCAACGTTTGTACTCATTATTCTGCAATTGCATTGTTCGACAAATTGGTTTCACATTTCAGTTGATTCATTTTTGCACAATGTCTTGGCGGCCATATGAACAATCTTTTGCCACAACGCTGTTTAGTGTATGAAGATCTATTGAACGAGGTATCACTTGACCCATATTTTCGTTTAAAATGTTTAAGTTGGGCTCGCCCCCATGAAAGGCGGCCCAGGGGGGCACCGCCACAACATCATTCGATTTGCTCCATGGCTTTCCTCTTTAAGTGTTTGTTTGGTTCATTTATGTTCAACCGTTTTCATATTAGTGGTACTGGACATTTATCTGATACAGATAAAAATATCTTGGCGGCCATTTTGAATACGGTGACCGATATTAAAAAATATTTTGCCACATCGTTATTTAGTTTTTAAAGATCTATCGAACGAGGTGTCACTCGCCATATGTTTCCATTTAAGATTTTAAAGTTGGGCCCCGGGCCCCCTTGAAGAGCTGCCCTGGGGGGGGGGGGGGCACCGCGACATCACCGTTTGTTTTGCCCCATGGTATTTCCTATTTGAGTTTTAGTTCAGCTCATTTATGTTCAACCCTTTTCGAGATATTTTCGTGGAAAGATTAAAATGGGCCACCCTATATATATAGGTCTGATTCTTCAGATTTTCTAAAGATACTACTAACTCATATACTCTTAAAAAGTTCATCCATACAGTGGCTTTCGTAAGAATCGAATCTGCTGATTCTTCATGTACATAACAATAGCTGGCTGTCGTTTCCAATACATTTTATGTAAAAGTCTATTATTGTGTCTGTAAAACGTCCGATGCGCCCCCCACTCCTCCTTTAAAAAAATCCTTCCCATAATCTACAATAAATTCAATTTTAGGATTAATGCTATTAAGTTCATGCAAGGATAACTGTAATTGTCCATTTATTTTATAAATGTAAACACAAGAATCAACTTATCGACTTAAACTCATCTCCTTGTAAAATAGCGAACTCGAAATGGTTCTTCAGCATGTTCGCTAACTGTGCTGATAAAGGGATACCCACTGCATACTCTTTCATGTTTTTTTACACATTTTTTGTCTTCAAAGAGATGTAGTTCGTTTATGAACATCCTTCTACTCATTTGGAAGCATTGGAAAAATGGAGGAAGCAAAGATATAAAAAACTACACATAAAAACAGTTATTCGTCGCAGATTTCCGATGGAAAGTGGATTTTTTTTTTTTTTTTTTTCATTATAGAGTACCCTACTGTTCAGATTCAATACGGTTAAAAAGACAACTATTTTAAACCAAAAAAAAAGAGCGATTTGTGCTTTCGTGTTTATTACTTTAATTGAATATCTCGTCATTGACATATTTCTTCTATTACGAGCAATTTTAATTTATTAAGACAGATACTTTAAACTTGACAACCAGACATTCAACTAATTTTACAACAGAGTAAAGAACTTTGCCTGACGACTTTGATCTCAACTTTACTCTTAATCTTCAGAATGTTCAGCAAACTATCACCTCGATGCAGACTCTCTTAAAACGTGAACAAAATAAATTAAAAGACAATTTCTACAAATTTCAAGTTTATAGCACTTTTCCATGGACTATCATCACCATTGGAGCTTTAATCCTTTTACTTCTCATTGTTATTGGCATTTTACTTCAATTCTTTCGCAAACGCCTGATACCCAACAAATAAATATAATAGCGTTTTTTTATTCTTTTGCAGAATACTTCTATTACTGATTCCATTTATTATTATGGTTATTAATGTTAGCACCCTTCTTATTTATATATGCCTAATTTGTAAACGAAATCGCTTTACACAAACTACCAGGTGTATCTAATCCCAAACCAGAAATATTACTGCTCCATTAAGAGAACTGTCAAAGAACAAAAACCACCAGCTGCTGTAGAAACTGTATTATCACATGAATCTACTATCATAGGCGGACTGGTTTATATTTATTAAATTAACAACAGTGCCAGCACATCTCATATTTGATGAAAATGATGCCAAGTGTTGATCCTGCCTTGGAAATGGGGACAAAATGTGTTAGCACCGATCTTTTCTTACGACAAACACAACTTTCACATAGTGTCGCCTTATCCTTTAGTGCTTCGTTTTATAGTGTTTCTAGTGCATTACAACCAGAGCTTTTTTGATGTGAAACTCCTTTCTATTTCTTTATTAATTTAAGTGTATTAATTTAAGGATAAGTTCTTATGACCTCCATCTAAAAATAATCTTTTAGATTTTTTTCCCCTTGGGTATGAAATATCCCCTCATATTTACAAATAACACAATGTGCTTCTGCACAAGAATCATCAAGCAGCCGACGGATTCCATCTCTGAAGAAATACAAGGACACAAAGAGTCACAAAGAGGACCCGTACAACCCCTCCACAGACTCCGCCTCCAAAACTAGCTATAAAAGAGGACGTCAAGAGGCAGAAGACATATGTCTCCAGCAGATCATGCCTTACCTTTCTCTCCGCGCTGCACTGGCAGGAGAGATCAATCTACCTCTGCGCTCCTCCTGGCAAGAGGTACCTTCCCACCTCTGCGCTGCTACAGGCTAGAGGTTACTTTCCAATCTGCACTGCATTGGGCAGGAGATACCTTCCTACCTTTGCGCTGCATTGGGCAGGAGATACCTTTCTACCTCTGCGCTGCATTGGGCAGGAGATACCTTTCTACCTCTGCGCTGCTACGGGCAAGAGTTTCTTTTCCAATCTCGAGATTCCTAACCAACAAAACTACAAGAACTCCGCGCTGCTCTGGGCAGGAGGTCCAACTCAGAGATAAAGGATTATTAGAAACATTACTTATTTGTAACTTAGTGTAAATAAACTTGTAGAGAAACTTTTATAACAAAAAGGTGCGGGAAAAACCCGTATACCACTTCTCTAACATACATTACACGTTAATTCCTGATGGGTTTTCCCAAAATGCCCTCCAAAAAGCACTGGATGTCCAATCTATCTACAGATAGTTAAACGTTACGTTTTCTTCGAGAGAAATAATCTCATGTGTTTCTTGTTTTTCTTGACACAGAAGTAATTACGTCGTAAGTAAACTCAAGAAGTACTCACATGCTCCTCTCTATTGTGTTACTAATTTATTAAAAAAAATAGTACTCTTCTGAACAGAATAGAAGAACATGGTGAATATTATTGTAGTCTGCTTACAAAAAACCGCTTCAAGCGTCTTGTGTTAATATTAATAATAAAGCGTTGTTTACTTATTTATTGTTCTGAATCAACAATATGTATAAGTAATTATACTAAACCTGAAATGTTCTTGCTTCTTCTCTTGTGGAAACACCTCTTCACTTAATTGAAACAAGCAGCTCTCGAGGAGTTGTCTCACAACGCAATCAGGCTCTTCAAGCAACATAGATATAGCTGGAATACCAGATAATATTGTTTAATTTTCGTTGAATACTACTAAGGAATAATATACTCGATAAGAAAAGACATAAGAACGAGGCACAAAAGAAAATATGAAGTACAATTACAGTACTTTGGCCTATAAGAGAAAGGAAGCCTATAACACAGATTTAAACTAAGTTTCTAAAGTATGGCTCAAAGTCAATGGATGCTATTAATCAATCGGTTCACGAAATTGGAAAGTGTCATTTATTAACATTATTTGATTCACAACTGGTAAATGCTTCAATTCCGAGATGTAAGCCGATATGGGTAGAAAACTTATTTCGAAATGTTCAATAATTAAAAATGCAGTGAAATTTAAACTAATGAACACTTCTTAATAACGAACTTATGGCTGATGATCAGCTAAAAAGAAAACTTTGTAGACAAGGTTGCTGAAAAAAATTTAATTTTAAAGTTCTATTTCCGGCCGTTTCTGAAGTTCGGAAATCCATAATTAAATTTGGCATATCAATTTATATATATATATGTAAAACAAAGTGCTTTTATGCGCAAATATATACGAAGTTGTACAATTTCAAGCTTTTACGTTCCTCATAGGTGAATGTTATACAGTAAACAGTTTCACTACAGTATTTACTTACTTACTTATATTTACGAAATAGTAAAGGAAAAAAAAAAACTATTTTCAGTAAACTTACCTCCGAATGTTCGCCTTCTCTCAGGCCAATTTCTAACATCAAGTTTTTCTTCAAGTAACAGAATCAAAATATTTGTGACAAGACCGATTTCTGTAGTCATATCATCTTTTCTGATCGTACTATGTGGGAAAAAATGAGCATACTTCTCAAGTCGCGCTGTAAATAAATAATTAAAAAAAAAAAAAAAAAAAAATCATACTAGCAAAATCACAGATCTCTGTATTATATTACTGATACAGTAAAACCTCCTTAATAGACATCTCCGCAATACGGAATTTTTCTTTATTTTATTTATTTATTTGTTTCTTTGTTTGTTTGTTATTTATTTTTTTGGTTTCGAAAGATAAGTATTACTGCGGAACAGAACTCTTGTTTTACGGACACGGGCAGCTTTCTTTGCCCTCAATGTTACAGTAACCTCTTCGTAAAGGATACGAATTATTTTCAGTTTCTAGATATTTAGCACAGATAATATTTTCTGCAATTTGAAAATAAATCTTCAAATGATCCCTTCAACTCATCTAGTAATTATAAGCAAACTTCTATCAGAAATTAGTGTCCGTAGGATTAAGACGGAAGACAACTACTGCAGGCTTTATTTCAAGAAATTCATAAACCATTATGATTGGTTAGTTCTGATTACATTTTCAGTATCTAATAATATTGTTGCATGTTGTTATTCGGTTACTTTTTTTTACTTTTAATACGGTCAGTAAGCGAATTAAGAAATTTTTATAGAGGTATGACCGTATTTGAGAAGAACATCTTTACACAAGCATTATACTTTGCGATACACGCTCACATAGACACATACCCAGCAATATTTATTTTTATTTACAGAGGGTGGTCTTTCCTCGTAACTCGAACATTGAATATACTGCAACTGTATCCTGCATATAATTACTACATAAGCCGTGAATAATCTAAATTTGCGTAACCTTTCTGTAATGAATATCTCCCATTTACGGACAATCGTGTCCCACCGGTGTCATTATTTAGTTCCTACTGTATAGGATATGTTAAAACCATGGACAACTTACGAATGGCTTCGAATTACTAAGTTGTCATGCGGCAAGTTACACTTCAGACACAAAGCAAATATAATTTTCTTTACTACCTGGTCTAGATGCGTATTGTACGTATATTGAAGGCAACACTAAATGCAATATCATACTTTCGCGAAATTTAACGAGGACTGGTACATTATATCAACTTGGTTAAGAAGTTTGCACGTCAGAACGTAATTTCATCAAAACATACATGAACTATTTTTGATCATACATTTCTGATCGCGGTTTGGCCTCGATCACTCAATCACAGTTTCACTTACTCAGGACTTCTTCTTTAATTATCCTCAATGTTTTCGTTAGATTTATAAAGTTATCTCCGTGCACAATATCGCCAGTTTTATCGTCAGAACATTTCGGGACGATTGCCCACATTCATTTTTAAGTATATATACGTTACTTGCTCTTACTGCTTTTGCATGCTCTAGCTGCTTCTTGTTTGCATGCTATGATTGCTTGTTAAGTTCGAAAAAAAATGAAATGAAATCTTTGAGTTTTACGTCCCGCGGTTATGCCGGTTAGGCTAAAGGAGACGGTGATGATGAGTAATGAATGAAATGGTGGAATGAAGAAAGTGGGAGGAAACGGGAGAACCCCGAGAAAACCCACGCACACGGTGTTTGTCCACCACAAAGTTCACTTGGCGGGGGCTGGGATCGAACCCGGGACCCCAAGTACCAGAGGTGAACGCTCTACCACTGAGCCACCGCGGTCCCTGCTTGTAAGTTCGATATTGTGCTTTTCATGTATGCTTAAATGGTTAATAAGGAAAAGAAAATATATATCCCATGGCTACTTCGACGAATAACAGAAGTAATATCAACATGCAATAAAATATTTTTCAACAAACAGAAACTTGGCAACACCTTCAACTGTTTTTGCCTCATTGAATATTTTGAATATAACAACTCTCTACCATTAATGAGGAGACATGTTTTTATGAGTATTATTCACTTCCTTACATACATCACTAACTTTCTACCTTCACTTTTAACCGTACCATTTCCCAAATCACTTTGTTAAAAGATCTCGCTTGATCCAAAAATTCAGAAAAATAAGCACAGGGCTTCAGTAGTAAAAAGTTTAGAATACAAGCATTTTCAACTTTATTTTTTTTTTTTTTCTAACATGACTTTAAACTTAAAACAAAATGAATAAAATAGGCACTCATAACTAACCAACTACTTAGGACGTATGCTTACTGTAGAGGTCGTAGTTACATCGATATACTTGTAGTTTAATTACCACATTACACTTGTAGGTCCATACCTCATATCATCTAGGTGTTCAAAAGCACTATTAAAACTACAAACCGCCAATACAGACTAACTTTACCTGCTAAATGTTTGTCGAAACCATGATCTTCCACGAATTTCCGTAATTCTTTACAACATTTGGTCAGCAGCAGAAGCAACTTCAAAAAACTCATTCGGACACTAACTTTTGGATACTACAAAAAGAACGAGACAAAAATACGAAATTACACTTTACTTTTATATTATACAAACATACAAAATACAGTTCACTGGCATATTATTTATTTATATGAGCTTTATTATCTATTTTTATGGGCTTTTACAGTTAAAAAAATGTTATGATAGTTTCGAACTCAAGTTACACAATTCATGGTGTATGCAACACCAGGATCTGATCCAGGGCCTCTCGAACTGAGGAAAGCAATTTACTTTAACCAACTTTTGTAGGAATCGATTTTATAGTCTTGATGCGCATTGCGTGACGAAATATAAGCATTTTTCTTTTACTATTATTAGTATGCTTGACAACACAAGATCTAAGAAAAAACACTTTGTCAATATCTTGTTTTCTGTTATTAGCGTGCTATCTGTTAGGATGCCTTCTGTCTACTGTCCACAACATGCAATACCTTTTACTACTGTATTTTTAGATTTTAGATCAACGATTCCGTATTTCTTTCTTTCTTTTATTTATTTTTAAAATTTAACTGTATTACATCACTGAAATATTTATTCACAATTATTTGCCTATTTAAATTTTAGTCCAATTACGACGAACTTACTGTGTTTTGTACACAGTGAGGAACAAGAACGATTACGTAAGCATTAATAAACTTTGTAGGGATTACTATTACTTGGAGCTGACAAGGTAATCCACTTCCGTTGTTGCTTTCCACAAATCCGTTAATAAGGACGATCTAAAAAAATTTAGATACTATTAACGATTTAATAATTAAGAATGGAGATAGCTCTTACTTTAATGACAGTAAATCTTTTAAAATAATTAAACCTCACCTCAATATTAATAATCTTGTAGTAATTGATAGTTGGGCTTTCTTAATTTCATGAGCAATTTCTCAATTTAAAACAATTTACGAAAGAACACACCTGGGGATTGCAATTAGCAGTAATAGATACCAGCTGGATTTATATCTGAACTTTTAGAGGTCTTAATAAAATATAACACAAAATCATAAATAACTAAATACTCTTATCATCACGCTCGCAACTTCTCAGCTTATGATAGCTACAAGATCTGTCCAAAAAGCATCGGGACTACTTTCACAAGGAGGAGGAAAAAATACAACTATTGCAGATATATCTACAGTGGGTTAAAATTCTTTTCTAAAAAAGAAAAATCTTTTACTCAATACATCTTTCATTACGCTTACTACGCCTCCTGGAAGTCCACAACTGGAATCTCCTTCAGATACTATGTCGACGCTGCTAGCACTCTTTCCATCATTCCATAATGGTGTATTTTCAGGCTCAGTTTCATTCGAGAGAAGAAAAAGAAGTTGGGCGGGAACGGGTGTGGATTGAAGGTATGCTGAAACAGTGCTGCCATGTTGCGTTATGACAGAAACTCATCACCAGTTACCGCATTTATCTAAAAAAAAAAAAAAAAAATCAGGCTCAAGCTTCACACATTCCAACAAGTCATGGCAAATCGATACACGGGTTTCCTTCTGTTGTCCAGGCAAATCTTGGGAACCAATTTGGTACACCCTTTTCTCATCTGTAAATCATCTGGCAACTTGATTCTTGACAACACCACAGAACTGCTCACTTCGGATTCGATCCCCACTCCGCAAAGGCTCAGAAGTAACTGAGCTTGGTTGTGCAGTATACCTGACATTCCTCACCAAAGCCTCTGCCCATGGAGAGCAGCCTCCATTCCTTCTCCTTGGCTAGAAAAATATCATTCTCGATACTTTTTGAACAGACCCTGTATTGCAATATTTTACAAATATCAACTCTAAATCACTAAATATTTTACTTACATATTTATTATTAAATAAGAAATTGACGCATAAATGTGATGATAATGATAAATTTTTGGTTGTTAATGAAATATTGATTTATGAAAAATGAACAAAAGTGTTATAGCTGTTTACGAAAACATCATGTATTTTTAGTTTCACCCTTCACACAGGGAAAAGAAGAAAATCCGAAACTTCTTCTTCTGAAAAATTCTATAAAACCTTAGTCCAAATACGTTGAATGAAACGGCTTTTAGGTGAGCATGCCTAGATCAGAACAATCAGACGAGCGAACATCGAAAAATTATGGTATGTGTGGGGGTCATTAAACGTATAAATCCGTTGTAGTCTCAAATTTCATCTTTTCCCGATCACGATACTTTTCTACTCGAAAGTAAAAATTAATAGAATTTATTAATTTAATAACTCATGTTGATCTCCTTTAAGCTAATGCAAATGAATGATTAATGAAAGAATTTGTTGAATGAGAATGTGGAAGCAAACGGGAGAATGCTGACAAGTCACAGATATGATGATGTTCATCACAAAATCATATGACCTGGGATCGAACAGGAGCCCCTCGTACCAGAGGAGAGCGATCTACTATAAGCCACGTGTCATCTAGTATACAAACAAGTCTTATATTAAATATTTATTTGCATATATAGTTCGGAAATGTATTTTTCGAAGTTATATTCTTTTCTCTCCCTCCTGGAACCAATATTACATATAATGAAGTTACGTAATTAGACATAAGATTCTTATAAAAGATTGTCTCTGCGAATGATCATCGATGAACATTCTACGAAGCAAATGAGAAAATGAATTGGCCAGTGCTCGATAAAAACCGATAAACATGACAGATTTCATACCATACAATTATTATTAAACCTGGAAATATCAGATCAGTAAATACTGAAGTACAGTTACGAAAGTGTGTGATTGAGTCTGTAGGTTTTTCTCTCTCTCAAGTCTTCAATTAAATCTTACTTATAAGAATACTGTATTTCTAAATGTTCGTAAATAGGTTTCAAAGATAACAGATTACTATTTGTTAAATATGACTACATTTTTGTTCTGTCGTACTTTAGCATTATTCGCACCTTGTTTCCATTTCCCACAAAGATTTTATATTCAATCCGTAACCATGTGTGAACCTACATGACCTTCTCATTATTGAACATGGAAAGTAATTTTTAATGTCACGACAGAATGCCTTTTAGATCAAAGAATACGAATTATAACTGCACTTGAATGGGGACAAAATAGATGGGAAAGAAATGTTTAGTTTAACGTCCCACGATATGCAAGTAAATAGTATTGTTGAAATGTACAAAAGTAATACCAAAGTAATGTTAGCAATAATAAACTGAAAAAAAACTCGATAACGTCTACAAAAGCTTATATAGTGCAGAGTCAATTACTCTTCTACTGGGGCCGCGGTGAGCCAGTATTAGAGCGATCATCTCTGATGTGTGAGATCCCTGTCTTGATTCCAGCTCACGCAAAGTGGGCTTTGTGGTAAACAAACGTAGTGTGTGGATTTTCTCGGAACTTTCTAGTTTCCTATCACTTTCTTCATTCCATCATTTCATTTATTATCTTCACAACCGTCTCACTTAGCCTCGGAGCATAAACGTGGGGAGTTACACAGGACCACTTTTCCTCAGATGGGTCCTCTACCATTAAGCCATGATACCCTTCAAATAAAAGATGGAATGAACAAGGAGAAGCAAATGTCAGAACAGCCATGTAATGACGTTTATCTTTCACAAATATCAAGGTTTCAACTCATCACCCTGAGCTCCTAAGCTCTAGAGCTGAGAACTGTATCATTGAGCACCATGACTTCTTCTCATATCAAAAAGTGCGTAAAAAAATCATATGCAATTCGCTTCATTTACAAATATAGTAACATACACAGAATGTAAGAAACACGTTATAGCAATGTATTTACAACAATACATGTATTTTAATATGTAGTAAGTTATATCGAATAATTTTAGTAATGTACCTGCAACAATTGAAGAACGTGGTATCCTTCTCCGCACATTAACATATCCTTTCCTGTTTTGGCATGAGTACAGAAAATGCTCTCTAAGGCTGTGTATGCATTCTCCAAGAATTCTTCATCTAGTATAGGTGCAGGATCTACGATGAAAGAAAATAGAACGTTTTTAATTTAACTTTTTCATATATTGAGTAATTATATGTTTAATTATCTTGATTCTAACTTAAGGATCATATTTATTATGGCTTTATTTTTCTTACATATATGGAAAATAATCACTTATGATTGGTCATACCATACGACACCAACATCTGCAGTACTGTACATTAATTGCTTTCTTCCAAGAATATACGTAACATAGACATACCAATAAAATCCAGTAAGATTATGGTGTCCCTTTGTGTGTTTTGTACGCAAGAATAGAAAACGCATATCTAGCCCATAAAATCATGTTTCGAAATCTGCAATACCACACAGTGAACACTAAGAACATCAATCCCAATCTGTTGAATTCTATCAGCTTATCGATTAGTTTCATAAATCTTATCTTTGAGATAACCCGATAACTAAAGTCACAGCCTGTTACGCCACCTATTATTCTTTCTGCCCCCAAAATGTAGACTTCCCTGTAGACAAGCCTGCTATTGGATCTAATTCTGCGGAAGGCTTTCGAAAAGGAAATAGGTAGCCAGAGTTATTTAAATATGCCCAGATATTCAGTAAACAGGAAATGAGTTCCGATGAAATTCGGAAATTCTATATATCTCATGCTAATAACACTGCCACTCCTCAACTTAACAAACTTCCAGCAGCAAAGGTACTTTAAGTATCAATTAACTCCGTTATGTTTCATCTATACATGATTCAGAATGTGAAGTCTTCTTTTTGGGAAAAAAAAAAAAAAAAACTTACAATTTCGAGCTTTTTTTTTTTTTTCGTTTCTCAAATACTATTAAATATAGCTATATTCAGTTTAACTTAATGTAGTTACATATTAATATTTGGTCTAGGAATTAATTCGTGCGGTTTTTAATAAAAATTGAAGCTTTATTTCAAAAACAAAGTAAATGAATACGTTAACAAAAATATTGTCCATCGCTAGCCACTACTTTCTCCCATCTTTCAGGCAATTTACGGATTCCGTGTCGAAAGAATTCCTCATCTTTTGACGCAATCTAATCAAAGATCCATTTTTCGATGTTTTCTGAAGAAGTGAACCGCTGTCCAATCAAATCGTTATTCATGCAATCGATCAAGTAGTAGTCAGACGGAGCAGTGTCTGGTGAATATCGCGGGTGGAGTAACACTTTCCATCCGACATTTTCCAAATAGGTTTTGACCGGTTTTGCGACATGTGGTCGAGCGTTATCATCTTGATAAATAAGTTTATTATGCCTGTTATTCCATTCTGCTCGTTTTCAGGCCAGAGCTTGCTTCAAACGCATTAATTGTTGTCGATAGCGGTGTCCATTAATAGTTTCACCAAGTTTCAGAAGTTCATAGTACACCACACGTTTCAAATCCCACCATATATACAGCATAACCTTTGCACAATGAATATCTCGTTTCGGTTGTGAAGGACCTGGTTCACCTTGCTTCACCCAGGCCTTTTTTCGTTTAGGATTCTCGTAATGAATCCACTTCTCATCACCAGTTACAATCCGATGCAAAAATCCCTTCCTTTTCTGTCTTTGAAGCAGCAATTCGCAAACGGTTTTTCTTCTTTCAACGTCTTTCTTTTCAATTCATGTGAAACCCAATAAGACATCTTTTGAATCATTCCTATGGCTTTGAGACGTTTGGAAACTGTTGTTTGCTCAACTCCAAATGCTTCTGCAAGTTCGTCCTGCGTTTGACACGAATCCTGATCAAGCAATGCTCTCAATTCTTCATCTTCAAATTCTTTTGGCTGTCCAAATTGCTTTTGGTCTTCCAAGCTGAAATCACCACCTTTAAACCGTGCAAACCACTTCTGACACGTTCGCTCAGCTAGAGCATGGTCACCAAACACTTCCACTAAAATATGATGACTTGCGGTAGCACTTTTCTTCATGTTAAAGCAATGAAGAATAACTCCCCGCAAAAACACTTTATCAGGCACAAAATGCGCCATTTTCAGTTGAAGAAAAAATGTTGTTGTTTCCGCTTCAAGCAACTGACATATACTAAACAAGATGCTCAATGACAGTAGTTTTCAACGCATGTTTGGATCAACGAAACTATGGGACAATAAGCTAGTTACGCTATCTTTTGTAAAACCGCACGAATTAATTCCTAGACCAAATACTATACAACACTTATTAATTGATTGATTGGTGTTTAACGGCCATTTTCACCACTGAGACTTACGAAATGAGGCCTACTGCTTGAAGCAGAATCTGAACCACTACTCGGGTTTTTATCGTAGGGTCAGTCCATTTCAAATCATCCAGCTAAAATATCAAATGAAACCCATAGTCTCAGAATGGCATGAGGATTTTTTTGTTTACTCTACTTGTCATCCTTATTGATCACACCAAATTTTAATTTGATATCTTATATACTTTTTTAGTTAAATTTTTTTTAGTTTGGTAAAATATACGTTTTTGTTGTTGCCGAGGGTTAAAGAGATTACGACATTGATATACTAAAAAGATCATAACTTTGTTACTTCTCATCATATCACAATGATTTTTTCACTAAAATGATCACAATAAGATACAGAATAAGGTAAAAATACATTCAGTTACTTGTACTTGAATTGTTGTAGTAAATATTAGCTCAAACCTGGATATTACGATTTTTTTAAAGAAAAAACATAAAATTTTAAAATACAGTAAAAACTTAAAGGCACTACATAAACCAAAGTATTTTATATGTATTTATAAGCCTAAAGGCATGAGCTAATGTGTTCTGAAAGAAAAACTGTGGGTTTTTAACTGCAAATATTTTTAAACCATTTATCTTTAGAGTACGGCCAGGTATTTCAAGAAAATCGTAGACCTTCACGTTGGCAGCCCTGGCGTTGTCCCTAATTGTCACAGGGACATGAACCATATCTCGTTACAAAGCTTATGGAACACAGATTCCAACAAGGTAACTTCTGTGCGCCCTTGTTTCCAACCCACACAAGAAGAAGAAGAAGAAAAATTGCTTTTTAAAAAAAAATATTTTGTCGGACTCTGGCAACACTGTTCATTGTCATACGCAGGAAAAAAATATCGCATACACACCAGACATTGGGTGGAATCATATAAAAAATAAAGGGCCTAGGTGCAATAGCTTGCGAGATAAAAATTCGAAATCTCGTATATACTATGGTTAACCTGTATATATTTTACGAAGGAACTGTGGTCTACCGTCAGGGTGGCAACCCTGGCGACTTCCCTAATTGTCACAGAGACGCGAATGATACCTCGTTGCAAAGCTTACGGAACACTGGTTCCAATGAAGTAACTTTTGTGCCCCCCCCCCCCCCGGTTCCCAACCCACAAAAGAAGATGAAAATCATCTTTGACTTTTGTGGGACTTTGGCAACACTGTTCTTTGTCATAAAAGAAAAATCACTTTCTCCTACGGATTCGGCATGAGGAGGCACAGTCTAGGTTCATTAGGAGCCGAGCAACAGTGGTTTGACGTACTGGCGCTGAGAGAAAGGGATGAGCCAGGCATCTTCTAAGGGTTAAACTAGTGTACATTTTACTTTCTGAAAAACTCATTGAATGATTTACATGTAAGGCGTAATGAAATAATGACATTTTAATCAAGCTGAAGATGTTAAATTATTTAAGCTGCAGTAAATTTATCAATGTTCTAGAACTAATACAACTGCGCATAAGCTTTTACAGTAAACTTTAAAATCAAATAACCAAAATGTAATTTTATTTTTTTACTCATAAGCGCTTTCGATAACTGTCTTAGTTTTTAATAAATTAAAAATATATTTAATATATTTAGAAAGTAAGATTGTTTCACGAAGTATTTCACAAATCAAAACAGTTCGTTGGAATCTTATATCAGTTTAGGTAGCAATTTCGTTCGGTATCTTGAGGAGTGCGAATCCTGCAGCCCTCAGGTTCATGAAAAAGAGTTGAGTTGATTTCAGTTAAGCGTCCCTTTCAGCAGCGAGGCTATATGAGACGTGGACCTACTGATTAACGTGGAATCCGAACCACATGAGTTCATGAAAGACTTTGGATTAAAAGCTACATGGTGTTTTTTTGCCACCAGCCATGGGAAGTCTCCTTGTGACGGTATAGGTGGCACTGTCAAGCGCATAGTGACAAAAGCAAGTCTCCAACGCAGTCCTGGTAATGCTATTGATAATTCCGATTTATTTATTTTTTGTTTATTTTTGCAAGGAAAATATAGAAAATATAAAGTTCACAATGATTAGAAAAGAAATCTTGATAGAGGCACGAAAAAACTTAGAAGGGCGTTTCACTCAAGCCAGGCAGTACCTGGAACACGTAGTCTTCATCACTTTGAGCCCAAATCTGAAGACTCCACTGGAACAAAACGAGTAAGTTTAGATGACAACTTTTGCACAATATTCAACTTTTCTGGAGAAAATTATTCGGTGAAAATGCCTGTTGTGGGTGTGCACAATTACATTGCATGCCTTTATGATGACCGGTGGTATTTTGGATTAGTTTTGTCAAAACATGATGATGAAGGAGACGTTAAAATTAAATTTATGCATCCCCATGGGCCTGCTCCATCTTTTCACTGGCCCCCAAACGAAGATGTTTGCTGGATTCCTATGAGTAACATAATTTCATGTGTAACCCCCCCAGTCACAAAAGCATCCGGAAGAATGTATTATTTTTCCGAAAAGGAAATAGGTTCAATCAATCTTCAGTGCAACAAGATGTTGAAACAAATGCAAGCCCAGAAATAAAATGTTGCTAGTGTTTTATTTAAACATTTTCTGTAATTCCACTTCAGGACCTCTATGGTGTAAATAGTAAATGAACCACTTCAGGACTTTAAGATGATTTGGTAAATTCTTTTTTCGTTCACTGATTATATTCAATCTGTTGTATGTGATGAATATGTATAATTCATTAAACTCATAGTGAATAGCTATTTTCTTCTTTTGTGGGTTGGGAACCAGGAAGGGGGGGGGGGCAAAAAAGTTACTTCATTGGAACCAGTGTTCCGTAAGCTTTGCAACGAGGTATCATTCGCGTCTCTGTGACAATTAGGGAAGTCGCCAGGGTTGCCACCCTGACGGTAGACCACAGTTCCTTCGTAAAATATATACAGGTTAACCATAGTATATACGAGATTTCGAATTTTTATCTCGCAAGCTATTGCACCTAGGCCCTTTATTTTTTATATGATTCCACCCAATGTCTGGTGTGTATGCGATATTTTTTTCCTGCGTATGACAATGAACAGTGTTGCCAGAGTCCGACAAATATTTTTTTTTTAAAAAGCAATTTTTCTTCTTCTTCTTCTTGTGTGGGTTGGAAACAAGGGCGCACAGAAGTTACCTTGTTGGAATCTGTGTTCCATAAGCACCTAGGCCCTTTATTTTTTATATGATTCCACCCAATGTCTGGTGTGTATGCGATATTTTTTTCCTGCGTATGACAATGAACAGTGTTGCCAGAGTCCGACAAATATTTTTTTTTTAAAAAGCAATTTTTCTTCTTCTTCTTCTTGTGTGGGTTGGAAACAAGGGCGCACAGAAGTTACCTTGTTGGAATCTGTGTTCCATAAGCTTTGTAACGAGATATGGTTCATGTCCCTGTGACAATTAGGGACAACGCCAGGGCTGCCAACGTGAAGGTCTACGATTTTCTTGAAATACCTGGCCGTACTCTAAAGATAAATGGTTTAAAAATATTTGCAGTTAAAAACCCAGTTTTTCTTTCAGAACACATTAGCTCATGCCTTTAGGCTTATAAATACATATAAAATACTTTGGTTTATGTAGTGCCTTTAAGTTTTTACTGTATTTTAAAATTTTATGTTTTTTCTTTAAAAAAATCGTAATATCCAGGTTTGAGCTAATATTTACTACAACAATTCAAGTACAAGTAACTGAATGTATTTTTACCTTATTCTGTATCTTATTGTGATCATTTTAGTGAAAAAATCATTGTGATATGATGAGAAGTAACAAAGTTATGATCTTTTTAGTATATCAATGTCGTAATCTCTTTAACCCTCGGCAACAACAAAAACGTATATTTTACCAAACTAAAAAAAAATTTAACTAAAAAAGTATATAAGATATCAAATTAAAATTTGGTGTGATCAATAAGGATGACAAGTAGAGTAAACAAAAAAATCCTCATGCCATTCTGAGACTATGGGTTTCATGACCTGGATGAATTGACATGGACTGACCCCGTAGGCATATATCCCCTGAGACTGAATCCCGAACCTGCGCAAAAGAAGCAACGATGATGATGATGATGGTGGTAGTAATAATAATAATAATAATAATAATAATAGTAGTAGTAGTAGTAGTAGTAGTAGTAGTAGTAGTAGTAGTAGTAGTAGTAGTAGTAGTAGTAGTAGTAGTAGTAGTAGTAGTAGTAGTAGTAGTAGTAGTAGTAGTAGTAGTAGTAGTAGTAGTAGTAGTAGTAGTAGTAGTAGTAGTAGTAGTAGTAGTAGTAGTAGTAGTAGTAGTAGTAGTAGTAGTAGTAGTAGTAGTAGTAGTAGTAGTAGTAGTAGTAGTAGTAGTAGTAGTAGTAGTAGTAGTAGTAGTAGTAGTAGTAGTAGTAGTAGTGGTGGTGGTGGTGGTGGTGGTGGTGGAGGAAGTTTAACAAGCAGTCTTGGAAAACAATTTACACGTGTTTATATAAACTATTTCATTCGGCCTAAACTTCGTTCAATTTCTTAGCAGAGTCGAGCGATCTAAGGCATGGTTTCACAACTTGTGGTACGCGAGCCGCTGTTAAACTGTACGTACGACTCATGAAGTTATTAATTATAATGTTACGCCAGTGGAAAACGATCGGAACATCTGGTCTGAGACACTAAGCTGGCGATCGCAAGGTTTATTTGTTGAGGGCTCGAATCCCGCTCAGAGCACGAATCTTCTGTATTCTCTTTTCACAACTATTTCATTATGATCATTTCTTATCGTCCTGTTTAGTCGTTGTCACTTGTCTAGTGACTTGTGCGTGTGTCTGGAGTGCAAGGTCCCAGGTTCGATTCCTGGTAAGAGCATCTAACGTACTACAGTGGTTCAGATCCAACTCTAAACTGTAGGTCGTCTTCTATGTACCCGCTGCTGGCAAAAAGCGTAAGTACCAATCAATCAATCATCTCTCTCTTTAACCGAAAGAGCAGAACTGTGAGACGTATAACTTAAAAAGTTGAGCACCTCATGCTATCTGTCCTTTGAAGCTAAAACATGTATGCCAATATTGAACACGTGTTCAAAAAATAAATAGATAAATAAATAGAAGTATCGTACTTAAGCATTTCTTTGTGTTGGGATGTTATTTCTGAATCCCATCTTCCGAATTTAAAAAAAATGTAAATATAAGCTAACAAAAATTTAAATGCAAAAGCATATTTACTCATTGAGGATACAATAAAAAGAAAGAAAAGGAAAAAAAACTTCCACCAGAAGAGAAAGGAACTAACTCCATCGTTCCGTTCGCAAAAAATGAACGAACTCCAAAGAATGTGTTCCTTCTGAATATTGCTTTTTAACATATTACTGTCTGACGCTCTAGTAAAAAAGTTTTATTCGATTTGAAAATAGCTTCTTTGAGTAAGCATTATCTTCATTTGTAAACAATTTATTGATTCTTCATTTCACATTCAGTTCGTACCTTACATGTGTGTTTTCGATACTAAAATATCGTCGAAACACCTTCGTAAGAATTCTCTGGTTGATACAAACTTATTTCTACAATAAGCAACTAAGTTACTGAAAAGCATAAGCACATACAAAAGAACATAACTGTGCAGAAAAGACAAATTTATAACACAAATTTTGTGAATTACCGTTCATGATAAACATATTAATCAATGGAGGACAGTTCGCTTCTGCAGGCGGTAAAGGAAAAACTTTCTCCCAAATGCTGTAGCCAAAAATACCGATGTCCACTGCCCAAAACATCACCCAGTCACCGTTTACTGTCAAAATCTGGCCTCTCATACATTGTGTCGAAAAGTGGGGATCCTCCTCAAAAGTCACGTCCTATTAAATTAAATTAAAATTATTGTAATTAGAACTATAAGAAGAATAAAACATTCATTGTACTTACATTTCTACTTTCCCAAACCACTGTATCATTACGAATAAATACGAAAGGCTTTTGCGATTATTTAAAGTATTTTTATTAGTTCTTTACGAAAACGTTCACGTTTTAATGGCTAAAACGTTATGGGCAAGTAACGATTGCAGCCAACGTAATATTTGTAAATAAAGCAAAGAAGTGAATACAACGGAGGTTTACAAAATATACTTGCGTGCAGAATTTCTATATACAGAGTGTTCATTGAAATGAAATATCTACGTTCCATGACTATGTTAAGTTGGCTAAAGTAGACAAATGAAAGTGAAGGATAACATAATGTTGTCCACCAATACGATTAGGAAGAGACCACTTCAAACATATACAAAAAATAAAAAATCAAATCCTTTTAGTTTTATGTGTTGATAATCAGTTACAATAAATCTACTGTATATATTTACACTACGTGTCATAAAATAAAACACACACATCAATTACACTGGTCAACAGACAAAATGCTTCGGAGATAAAACTAACCAATTCTTAATAATTTTAGGGTGCTGATACCGAATATGAAATTAGTTTTCGAAGATTGGTTCGGGTTTCAAAGAAATATGTTATCACCCGATGTGCTCTGCTAGGCAAATTAAGAGTTCGTGGCAACAGAGCTGTTTACTTATTTCAATAAACTTCCATTGTTTGACGGTTAGTTTCATTGCTATCCTCAGAGACATACGCAGGGGTGGGTCCTGCGGGTCTTGACACCCCGACTTGTTTGTAAATTTAGTCTAATTTCAGGTGCAATTTTACAAATTTTAATATAATTTAGATTCAAATTGTATTTGGACCCCCGAAAATCTTAGGGCCCCTCCCGAATTAAATTCCTGCGTAGTCACTGGCTATCCATATTGCTCGCACTTCATCGCTAACAAAGAAATATCAACCACTTCACGGTTTAGTTAGTATTGAAGAGTTTGCCTGAGAAAACATGTTGTGTAACGTTCTTTTGTAGTTACAATTTGCCATTTCGGACGTAGTGGTGGTGAGATATTGGATGGGTGGGTTGGTGCTATTATTATTATTATTATTTATCGTTATATGACTATACTAAGCAGAAACATGTCGCGTAAATGTGTTTGCAGTGCAGAGCAAATTGTTGTTTTTAACGAAGTGAAGCGAAAAGTTGAATTTCGCTCCTATCATAAAGAAAGTCTATCACTTGTACTTCGGCTGTAAAGTGGGAGATGTGGACAAGAAGTGAGCATCACATATATGTTGTAATACTTGTTCTACAAATATGCAGGACTGGCTACACGGAAAAAGGCCATGCGTGCCATTTTAAGTTCCAATGATATGGAGAGAACCGACAGATCATACTTCAAACTGCTATTTTTGCATAGTTCTTCCAATTCAAGGTCTATCCAAAAAAAAAAAAAAAAAAAAAAGTGGACTGCTACTTATTCAAATATTCCTTGCAATGTTCGTCACTGTGCCACACACTGAAGAACTAAAGGTTCCACAACTTCCCGTACCTTACTCCAGTGTTGCACCCAATGAAGAGCAAAAGGCGAACAATGTCGACCCACATTGTCAAATTCTGCTGCAGATTCATTGTCTTCCACCGATCCTAACTTCACAAAACCAAAATATCATTATTTATTCACCATATGATACTCAACCTGAATTAAATTACTTGGGGTTGTCAAAAAGCGGTGCAGAACTGCTGGCATCCAAACTCAAGAAGTGGGGAGCTTATTTTGAAGATCTAAATGTGTTCGTGTTTTGAACACGTCAGAATCCCTACACAATATTTTCAGTGGAAAGTGACATATTACGTTATAACAATGTAGGCCTAACTGGTCTTATGAGTAAATTTAACATAGACGATAATCTCGATGAAAGGCGGCTATTCATAGACGCATCAAAACATTCTTCAAATATATTCTCCGTAAACTTTCACAAATTGTGAAACTAAAATCAGGTAAGAACCCTTATTGGCACTCAAATTCGCTAACTCCTCAATGATCCTGAATTTGATGTAGTGTTACAAAAAGAGGAGAGGATTGCATGAGATTCTTTCCGAAAAGTGGTGACAAATGTTTTGGTCTCAGAACTATAAGGAAGTAGAGGTGCACCTTATACCTTTTACCAAGCAATAGGGTGTAATGTATCACTAAAAATATATATGTTGCACTCCCACATAGATTTCTTCCCAGAAAATTGCGGAGCAGTCATTGATGAACATGGGAAACATTTCTACCAAGTTATATCTATGATGGAGAAACGATATCAGGGCTACTGGAGCAACTCTACTCTTGCCGATTGTTGTTGGACGGAAAATTCCCAATTTTACCTCAATTTCCCCTTTTATCGTACAACACACACAGACACACATTATCATGATTCCATTTGAAAGCCTGTTTTATTCTGAAGAGAATGATGTGTAAGTCACGATACTCAAATAAATAATACTGTTCGGATTCATTTGATTTTATAGTTATCTCACTTTTTCCTATATGAAATTTGGTATTGTCTAGCAGAACTGAGAAATATTTTTTTCGTCACAACTATTGTAGGTATTACAGTGAAACTTGGCACATGTATTACTTATAAACTACAGTAGTTTTAAAGGTATATTATATTTGGGTGCCTTTAGTCGGGGCCGTACCAGGGGGTGCTACATTTGAAAAAACGGATTTTTGGACGGGAAATTCCCAATTTTACCTTAAATTTCCCTCTTCTTATACATTATGTACACATGCGCATAGTACCACTTGCAAGCTTGGTTTATTCTGAAGTGAATGATATATGAACCAAGATAATCGGATGAACAGAATTGAAGCAATAGCTACTTAAGTGAAAGACCAAATAGAAAATTAAAGAATCTAAGTGTCAATACTACATAACACACATTTCTATCGATTACACTTAAACTCGAACCAATTCATCATTTTTATTTTTATTTTCGTATTCAGCATCCTCATTTGCATAAGAAAATATACTTTTCTTTTCCGAAGCATGAAAAAAGTTAAAATTTCTTGTCCAGTGTTATCTTTCTGTTTCATACACAGCCGAGTGTTACGAAGTAACTGCAGGGCCTTGATTAAAAAGGCTGTAAATATGACAAGATCTCATTTAATACTAACTTCTCTCTCCTGGAAAGTACTCTGGACTCAAAAATCTGGGAAATGTGTTTACGCAAAGCAGGCTCTTTGGAGGTCCTCGATGTGATATAAGGAAAGACAAATTTCTTTATGAATTAAAAGAGTTATACTCACTGTTCCAAGACATGCTCATACCAATACTATATTCTGAGTCTTCCCCGAGATCATCTATGGATTTATTGAGAAACAAACTATGATGCATTAGTAAAACTATGGTCGCTATCCTATCTTCAGAAAAACGAAAACGTTCATTAACGTCTAAAAGGTAATGAGCACGTAACGACTTTAGTCAACATAATTGTATGGTTTCAATATTACAGAGGTGAAAACAACCAAGTTTTACACAGTGTAGTTTCATGCAGAAATTAGTTTCTATATGGAAAATGTTGATTGAAATGAAATCTTTGTTTCATGAGTATGTTCTTCAGAATGAATTCAACATACATGGATGTCTCAATAAAGCCAGTGTAAAAGTGAGAAGGAAATAGGTTCCTGTTAAGGAATCTCATAGAATACACAATTAAATGTTGTACCTAGTAAATTAAAAGAATAACTTCTCTGAAATATACAAGAATAGTAAACGCGAAGATATTGTTCCTTTTATAAGCACAAGTGTAAGAATACATGAGAAACAAGATCCCTAAAATAAAATAAAACAGCAAAAACATGGGAGAATGTACAAAGGCACGAGTGAACTCAGGTAAAGATTTAACCTAGACTGAATATAATCAAGAATGAAATAGGAACATCTAAGTGATTCTGAAAATGTTCCAATACAGGAAAGCATTATTTTGTTAGCCTGTTAATACACACGTGGTCAGCTTGAAATTGAATCACTTATTAAAAACTTAAAAAACACACTTCCCCAAAATATGATTCTGCTCCAGCCGAACTACTAGAATTGGAAAAAACAGAATAATCAAAGAGATCCAAAGATCATGCTTAATATGGTAAGAAGAACCTGTGGAATAGAAAGAGTCAGAAATGCCTACTTTTAAGGCTACGAAACTTACTGCGATAATTACCGAGGAATATCGATATCACCAATCTGTTACAAGATCTTCTCAGCAAGGTTAACTCCGTACGTACATAAAATTATCGGATACCATTAATGTGGCTTCAGACATTACACAATAGATCAACACTGAATTAAATATTCTATATTAACAGAAAAAGTGGGAATATGACGGTACAGTTCACTAACTAGTCGTAGATTTTAAGGAAGCCATGATTCAACTATCTTCTGTAAGACTGGCTAACTACTGGCCACGCCACCGTCGACTCCGCAAGTAATTATGTAGTCTTGAAACGTCATCTACGTATCTATATACTAAATACTTGTGAAACAGCATCAACATCATTCAGGGCGCCGTATGGTGTAGTTACTGTCGATTGACAGAAGGATTATCAAATTTTGTAATTGTTACCATTGTTACAGTTTAAATAAATATCAATAACTTGAAAGAAAAAGATTAGAAACATTAAGTCAATTTAAAGGTGCTTCATTACTAATAAAGTTACTAATTATAATTAAGATAAAGTTGAATGAATATATGAACTGCGGGATCTGTAGCTTTGCATTCGTTGAAGGACTTGCTTCTTTGGAGAATTAGTAGTGAATGATTCGAGCCGCTGAAAGCGATGAAACGATTCCATTAGGCACCAGACTTTCGCACGTAGTTCTGACGCGAAAGGCGGCAATAACTCTGTGCTTTACCTCGCTGATGGATTAGATTCTTTAGAGAGTCGGTAATTATTGATGTGACCAACCGAAGAAGGCGATAGAGTACCAGAGTCTCACATTAGTTATTGATGCAAAAGGAGGTAATAATTCTGCAGCTTTAACCACTTGAACAATTGGATTTCTTAGAGAATCGGTGGTTAGTGATGCGAGCCGCCAAAGGTGGTGATAAGCCAAGAGTTGGGCGCAGTAAGGCGCAAAGGCTTGTCCCTGTCCGTTCCTATATAACCACTTATCCATTTACTTATAACTTTGAACATTCTCGGACTCATTTTTATTGATTATTATTAGAAAAAGTGAGATGATTGCTCTGTTTTTTCTCTTTATTTATTTATTGACATTGTGGTTGTTCTTTCGAAAAAAACACGTCCGTATACTAAACATACATTAGATTTCAGAAAATTAAGCTGTTATGACATTTCCACTCCAAAACTAGCTTGTGACATCAAGATAAACATATTAAAACGCTTAAAAAAAAATGGAAGAAACATAAGATTTCACATATATTGGAAACACTGATACTCATGATGACACAGATAGCAAAAGGAGGAGGTAGCAAAAGAAAAGGTTAACTCAAACAAACAAACAAACACAAACACAAACAAAACAAAATAAATAATAAAAAAAAAACTTTAAAATCATCAGGTGAAATATTTATCACTTCTCCAAATACTACAAGTTCCTTCAAAAGAAAGTTTCCTTTCCATTTTTACATCCGACTGATAAACGCACAAGCGTGTCCTGAATAAATTCGACGTTTGCATTCTATTTGCAGAGGCTGAATAAATAAAGAATTTTAAAATGTTCTCTGCACGCCAGTTTGAATACAACAGAAAACATTAACAGAGAGAGAGGGAAAAAAAAGATGATTTAGAGTATTTGAGAAGTTTAAACTAACTAACTTTTTTAAAAACAGGTAAGTATGAGAAAGTCATGAGTGGAATTTCAAAATAAAACTCTTGACTTTCTCTTCTTCAAAATTACATACCTGACTCCAGAATCCTACTATAACGCCTTTCTGAATATTTTCTTTCTTAGGAATAGAACATTTATGTAGGTGTTTCTGCACGTCCCTGCTTATTGCTGATAATTGTTCTTCCCAATTAGAACCAATGTAGCCAAACATATATTTCAATGGAAGCACACGCACGATCCTTACATCTTTCCACATTGATACTTTTTCTTCTTCTGATGTATCTTTGTTAGTACATATCTCACTTTCTTCATTCAGAGTTTTATTTAAGTCAGACAATTTGCGGATTCTCATTTGTCCAATTACCTTATTGATGTTCACATCCACAGATGAATCACTGGTGTCAAACAAAGTTACTGCATACCCCTGTAGTTTAATATCTACTTGAAGTTCTATTCCGAAACAGTTTTCGAAAGTGGTCTTTATTTGTTCAGTGTCCAGTGAATTTAGACCACCCACAAGCTGCTTTTGTGTGTATAATTTCAGCCGATGATATGCTGCAAACGACTTTGAAGTGCTGCATGTACAAGCACGCATCAATTGATACAGAACTTCTGATTTAAGAACGAAACAAAACTTCACTTGTTGTGCTGGTAAATGACTGGCAACCATCCGCAAAAACTTCAACACTGGTATGAGAAGAAGCAAATCTTCATAATCACTACATTTATTATATGATATATAATCAGAGTACTTTTTCACCACGCCTTCAATAAACTGCATTAGTCTAATATCAGCAGCTACTTCATATAAATCAGGCTGTCGCGAACAGTCATCAGAAAGTTGGGAAATAAGTGTATGCTTATCTGCGACTGGAACTGTCTTTGAACATATTTTATGAATTAAAATATCCACTTCTTTCTCCATAAACCCCTTCTCATAAGCAACATCATTACTTTGCTCCTCAATATCAATTTCATCTATTTCTTCTTCTTCTTCTTCGTTCATATTCTCGTCTTTCTCCAGCTCCTTCCCTTCTGCATTTCTCTTGGCCAGAGACATTCGGGCAACAATTTGTTCAAATAAACTGCGAGTTTTACTTTCTTCAGATTCTTTAGTGTTGCCTCCGTTTTCACGTACGCAAACATTCTCTTCGGAAACAAGTCTGATATCACTAAGACTTGAATCAGCATTACTATGTACAGAAGGTAATTCTCCTGGTTTATCGTCGTCTTTACTGATTTCATTTGTTTCATTTGCATTAAGTTTCTTTGTTTGTTCTTTGTAACGATTTTTCATAAGATTTATGAATGAATCGATAAGATTATTAGTCTTCTTTTGTCGTTCCTCAATGTTGGGGAAAGCAGAACCATTACTTTCAGCTGGTGGCGTCAAGTTTTCATCCGAAATATCTTCTATGGTTGTATTCACCTTTCTCTCCACTAAATTCGCTGATGTCATATCGGAATTCATTTTGTTAATATTCTCGAATCTCTAGAAACAGTAACTTAGGCACTAATGCTATTCTGTTAGATCATCACCGCAATAGTTAAATTCTTTTCATCCTATACCCCAATATCAGGCTTCTAGTTTATCATTGTACGTTGAGACCTAAAAGGAAAATTGAAAAATATTAGTTAATTGATTTTACCAACGAAGATAAAAAAATATACAGGGTACTAATTAATTTCCCGTGTAAGATATGCACTAGCATGTCTGTTAGTACGTACCTTCCAGTATTATATACATGGTGTGTTAAAAGTCCCCTGACATAGGGTAACTCTGTTATTATCAGAGTTACTACAAAATGTAAGAGGAGAAACCTTCTCCAAATATGATGTTTTCAATCCAAAGTAAAGGAATTTTTCAAATCGGACGAGCCGTTTGGGCTGTACACTTTTTATGTGCCCAATGTTAAATGAAAATGCAACGTTGCCATTTACCCTGGGTCCATAATATAAGTGAATGAAGTCACTGTTTGGAACGGGAGCTGGCTACCGACATGTTAACATAAAAGACAGCAACTTCATTCACTCATGTTGTGGGTGCAGGTAAACTGGAACGTTGCATTTTCATTTAACACTGGGCGCATAAAGAGTGTACAGCCCAAACGCTTGTCCGATTTAAAAAAATCCTTCACTTTAGATTGAAAACATATTTGGAGACGGTTTCCCCCTCTTACATTTTGTTGTAACTCTGATAATAACTGAAAGTTACCCTATGCCAGCGGACTTTTGAGACATCCTATATATATATATATATATATATATATATATATATGTACAATATATAAAACTACTTGTTAAGATTTTAAGATAGTGTGCTCTTAAAAAAACCTGAATCGAAAATAAATTTCAATTTCAATTAAAAAAAAAAAAGTTTTATGGTCATTTGACCCCGAAATCCTAAGCCGGTGTCTACTAAAATTCCAAAATGAAATTTCATTACTTTTCTGTGACCTTTTCTTTACCAAACTATAAAATTTCGTAACATTCAACAATTAATAACAGTACCTACATTCTGTGCCACTTAGTTTTATCTTATCTCTACTTCCAAAGGCTGTTCCTCGGAGCAATAAAAACTTGATGTTTTCTCACATCACTTTCAGTATATTCACTGTATACTGTATAGTCTGCTTTGTTCGGTAACTAACCAACAGCACTCACAAATCCACTGATCTTGAAATTACATAGATCCTATCTATAGATTATGTACATATATTGAGAAATCCTTAGTATTCTTCAAAAAGTCATATTGTAAACCGTTCTACTGATGGATTCTCTCTCTCTTTTAAGTTGGCTAATATTGTTTTACACTTTATATATATATATATATATATATAAAAATCGATCTCCTTCTGAAGTGTTTCAACTTCCTCTTCGGTATGTTGTAACAATCCTTTTTCTTCTTCTTCAATTCTTTTTACGGTATTCTGCTTCCATCTTGATTTTGTTCTGGCTTACGTTTTCCTCATCTAGTTTTTGTTTGAAAACTTCCATTCGTTTCAACGAGGCATTTCTCACAGCCATGATCATACGTTTTGTTACCAATACCGTAAGTAAACCTCCAATGGATAGTACGGCACAATATACGGAATGCTGGGAAATCAAATGATGTTCAGAGTGGTTCTACACTAAACACTCTTTGTTAACAGAAAATCTTTCTACACTGCACTATTTCCATGGAACATTGTTAGAAAATTCTACAAGTTTTTCATCATGACTGAAAATTCTCATAAGAAATACATCTAACTTGTCTTTCTTAAAATTAAACGATTTATATACTTCTTGAATATGTGGTGTTTCACACGGCGATAAATAACTTTTCTTAATTGCATCTGCTTTGACGTAAGCTACATGGCTTTTCGAGGTCAGTTTCAGTATAGCACTACTAATACAGTTGTCATCACATACGAAAAAAGGCATGATGATCCTCTCATCATAACCTTACGCAATTATGGATTCTGATTAACTAATGATGTAAACAAAGAAACGAGAAAATTTCTGCAATCTTTTGTGAAAGAAAGAATTCCAAGTTCTTATATTCCTTTGCATGCTGCTGTTGAACTAAACTCAATATCCACTGATCTAACATCCAGAAGATTCTCTGTGTTTGTCACATCCACAGCTATCAGTTGCTCGGCTGTTTCAACAGAAGACATCACATTTCTTTTCAAGAAGCGATTACCACTACTGCGGACCACAGAATACAGTTCGTCAAACATGAATAGTAAAAGAGGCTTGTCTGATTGAAAATCTGTCAGATAGTGTACTAGTTCTAATGTTACTGATTGCAGGAATGAAAGTTTCGCTTGTAGCAGGTCGACCGCTATAAACTTCTCTAGAACGTGGAAATTTTGTATGTCCGGAGGTTTTGAAGACACTTTATCGACATATTTTTCAAGAAAGGCAACATCTCGATTGCTCTTTCGCAAAATGAAATGAAAATGAAATTTTTGAGTTTTACGTCCAACGTTTATGCCGGTTGGCCTAAAGGAGACGGTGAAGATGAGAGATGAATGAAATGGTGGAATGAAGAAAGTGGGAGGAAACGGGAGAACCCCAGAAAACCCACGCACATGGTGTTTGTCCACCACAAAGTTCAGTTGGCGGGAGCAGGGTTTGAATCCGGGACCCCAAGCATTAGAGGTGAACGCTCTACCACTGATCCACCGCGGAACCGATCGCTCTTTTGAATTTGGGTGCGAATTAAGCTGAATTTCCATGCGTGGGATATAAGCGTGTTTTGCTTGCGATTTGATAGTGTCTTAAGCCGATCATAGACTTTTTGGCGGTGAATTTTGACGTTTTATAGAACAAAATTTTCCAGTCTCTACTTAAATTTGTACAAATAAATAAATAAAGAAAAAAAAAGTGACCCAAAAGCTAAATTTCGTGACTTTCACGATCGTTTTGTGATTAAGTGATTTTTTCGCGACTTTCGTGATCGATAGACACCCGGTAAGCTTAAACGGAAAGTGTTATGTTACAAAAAAAAGACGCATTTTCATACCTTAATATTTATTTTCACAATAACCAATTTAATGATGTGACATCTGGAACAGCTTGATTAGTCATGAGCGCTGAGAACTTGTTGACTTTAAAAACTTGAATCATAAGGCGTAACTTAAAGCTCCAGGTCAGCATTCAAAGGGAAATAAATAAATTTTAAAAAACATTTAAAATAGTAAAATTCGCCTTATTCGCAATTTTAAGAATACCATATTTTGTCATGGTTGGTATCAAATATATACATATATTAAGTAATTTAACCCCCTGTGGACCTATGTAACTTCCCAGTAACAGTTATGTTTCTTTTCTTTATGTGCTCATTTCTTTGCTGTACCATTGTGGCTTACTCTAAGCTTCAATTTCGCGATCTGGGAAAATGCTTCTCGAAGCTTGATTGTTTGGTTGAACCCATTTTCTTTTTTTCCAAAGTGGAAGCCTTAAGTTGTCGATTCTGCGAGTGACTATTACTTATGTCTTCCTTCGTTTGGACTTTTTCACATGTGAGCTTCGGAGTAAAATTATTAATTACTTTCTTGGAAGTGTATACATTAGGTTTATCGTTTGTTTTATGGTAAATCAATGTATTGCTGAAATTTCCATCTAAAAAAAGTGTATGTGTAACATTCAGGTTACAGTGGGGCACAGAGTTTTGGTTTTCGCACAGCATCAATCGTAGTCAGTAAGATTACCAAAGAACAACTACTTGTAGGTATTATTATTTTACTTTTGACTTAGATAACCGTAATAAATCCTAAACTTTTTAACAGAAACATGCGTATTAGAGACATAACATATGGCACATAGGATGACTATATTACACTAGTAGCGATCTAGAAAAATCTGAGCCCTTCCCCCCTAACCTAGTAGCTAGAGCTCGTGCCTTTGGTAAAAAAGGATTTCAGTTCAATCCTCGGTAGGATAGCATCGAACGCACTACAAGGTTGAGAACCCACTTTAGTTGTTGCCCTATATAGCCTCGTTGCTGACAAAGGATTTAAATACAAATCAATGAAAAGAAGAATCTGAATTCTATGATCGTCTGTGAAAGGAAAGAAAAAAGCAAGCAAGCAAAATTATATATATATATATGAGAGAGAGAGAGAGAGAGAATAAGTGAGAGTAAAGAAGGTCAGATTATTACATATGAAAAGTACGACTTATAGTCATCGGAACAAACAACTGAGACTTGGTATTATCGCTTTATGTTTGTGTCAAGAGAATAAAGTATAAAGTAAGAAAAGAGGACGGCCTTATGACTCCATGTGAACAGCATGCTTAAAAATTTTAAAAAAGCTTGCTTGTTGTGGTGCCTTTTGAATATGTGAGACATGACTAAACTGGTCATCTTCATCAGTTCAATCAAAAGTGGGCACAGTGTTAGTGGCCCATTTTCACGCGTTTCTAAAGTCAGGTATTTCAAGTGTAAGACAGATCTTCTATACTGCAAATTCTAACTCTTTTATGAAATTACTTGTTTCAAAATAACTTGATATGAATAATAGTAATTCTATTCATAATTTCTAGAACGAAAAACAGCTATAATATAACAGGGTTTTATTTAAGCGGGATCGCATCACTTTTCTGCACAAAATCATAGAAATGCGATGAAAACTAAAAACAGGATCGCAAATGCGATGCATTTATAACCGTAAATTATTGCTGAAATAAGTTATTTTCTAAAAAAAGAAATATTATATCACTGTTTCCTCTTCATGAGAGAACGGCTGTGTTTGAATATCATAACTTTGCCTTCAGGTGCCTTTTTAAGTTTTCAGTAAAGAAACCGATCCACTAAGGCTCACATGCTGTATTACTAAGACCGGCCATAAAACTGACGCTTAAGACGCGCTGTGCATTTTAGAACTATATCACATCTTAATAGTAATGAATTAATGTGTGTCATCTAATTTTCACACAGTAGTCACCTTGAACTACCAAATTTTGTACACAGATCTTCACCAAAATCACATACAAAGGCTTCTTTTTTCGAATTTTGGCTTGGTGAGAGTTTAGCACAGGGTCAAATGCATGCATAAAGGGAGAGGATAAATACCCAGGAGAACAGATATTAGTGGTGGTGAATTAGAATGTAGCATCCCTTTTGGCAGCGAGGCTATTGAGACGTGGCCCTACAGCTTAACGGGGGATCCGAAAAGCTCACAGAGGGAATCGAACTCGGGTCTCCCGCGCCACAGGCACGTATGTTAACCATATAACCATGACGGAGCTCGCGACGCATATGACTGTAAAATCCATAGTTTTCGAGGTCGCTGAGATTAATAGTGATACACCTGATGCCATTCAAGTCCAAGTTTAGCCACATTATCATGAAAGAAGGGACGAAAAGTAAAGTGTCCAAAACGACCGAGATTAGCGTTGCACCCATATTTCCCGAGATCACTAACCTGTGACTGGTGACAGTCCCAATTACATTTAAGCCCAAGTTTAAGCAAGAAGGGGCATGTCAGCTGGTCCGAGGAAGAGAATAGATCTCTGTACTCAACCATATAACCATACACGTTAAAAGCTCACCAAAGAAAATACATTAGGACAAAACCGACCACATGGTAAATACGTAGCAATACAAATATTTTGGCAATTTTTTCCCCCCAGAGAAACGGAAAAGCAAGATCACTTACATTTACAGTTATATATTTGATTCGTAGAGAACATTTACCAAATTTTGTTTTTTAATAATTGCCAAATTCCAGGAGTTGTCCTACGTACTCTTCCAAATTTTGAAAAGGATGCATCAATGTGCCCATGCCCTATGAAAGGAAATAGACCCCTATACTCAATCATATAACGTAATAAAACCTCGCTCAAAAAATTCCGAAATTTACATTTTTTATAATTTTTACCCATGAAAGGGAACGAGATGGACCACCCAAAGTTACAGAGCTAACCTGGTTCTACACTACAATATCAAATTTTTAGTTTTGGCATTTCCAAAATTTAGGGTGAGCCAAAATACCCACTTCCAAAATTTGGAGCAGGTGGTTCTATATGTCCCTAGGTTATTGATCCCGGCCGATCAAAAATTTTCGCTGACTCGACTAGATATACACTTCCCCGTACTATTATTGACATCCACAATTCGGTGGTTGTTACTAGTGGAGGATCCTAGTACAAATGGCCCAATCAGTAAATTTCCTATGTGCTCGATAGGTCCATGTTCGGAGATCTAGGGGTCCAAAATCATGCATTGGAAGTGGTTAGAATGTTCCTCAAACCAATCGCGCACCAATATGGTCCAATAACATGGCGCATTACAATTCTGGAAAATCCCATTATTGCCAAGGTACATAAAGCCCATAAACGGCAGCTGATGATCACCAAGCAGTGGAACATAGCGATAACCGGTCAAGTCAGTGTCCGTTTCAAGAGGATCTAAGAACCAAAACAATGCCTTATAAATACGCCTTAAATCATTATGAAACCATAACCATCTTCGAGAGTACCTTGTTAACAATTTAATCAATAATTTCCTTAGGTGTGCGAAACACCTAGACCCTACCATCCGCGTGTACCAACTGGAAACATGACTCATCTGACCACACTACATACTGTCAGTCATCAAAGGCCCAATCCATGTGTGTGAGAGTCGCAACTGCCGACAGTCAGAGGTTACTAGTGACACTCGTGTTAGTCTGCGACTGCGATACCCCATGGACACCAAATTGAGCTACACTAACTTTTGAGTCCTGCAATGATTCGTACTTTAAGATCACGCACTGTTATTTCTCTGTTTGTCCGTACGATTAGCCTTAAACGTCGGCCGTCACGGTTATTCAGCGCATGTGAACGGCCACTGCGTTGTTCCTGATAAATTGTAATGCCTCCAATGCAGTACTTACGGTCTTGTGAAATGAGAACATCAATGTTCGGATGACTACCGAATCCGAATGCCGACTATCATTCCACACTCAATTGCCGAAAATTCCCGTCAATTTGCCATTCCAACGGTTACAACGTTTCACTGTACTCATAGAAGTCTAACTGACAACAAAGAAACAGCAGAACGACATATTAAATGACATAAATTAAAAAAGAAAAAGAAAGAAACTTATAATAATAATACTACTAATAATAACAATGTTAAAAACTTCAGAGGAAGAAAGAAAAAGAAACTATAATTTTCTTCTCTGCTCATTTTCTTGTATTTTTAAAATATTTTTCTTTTCGATTGAGATAATAATATAATGCTCTTTCTCTCATCATTAAAAAAAGGAAGAAAGAACAAGTTTATTGCTTATTATTATTATTATGTCTGTTTTGATAAATTTTCTTTTTTCTACTTTTCATCTCCTTCGCCCCCTTAAAATTCTTTTTTTCTTTTCCCCTTTAATTAAGATTTTCCTTTCTCTCTCCCCCCAACTTTTAGTTTCTTTTTTCTCTTCTTTAGAAGGTATCGCTCTCGCTTTCTCTCTCGCTCCTTCTCCCTCTATTTCTCCGCAACAATCAAAAAAACGTAAGCGAAAAAATAGAAAAATAAAAGAGAAAAAAGCAATCTTTCTTTTTTTTAGTTTTTTAAAGAGAGAGAAACGACAAAATTGAGAAGAAATAATTATTTTTGATTTTTTTTGCGCTCAACGAAAAGAAAGAAAAGAGACACGTATAAAAAATTAAGAAAATATATTTTTAAAACTAAAGTTTTCCTCTTCTTTTTAGTTTATTTTTATTGCGAAAAACTTCTTTTTTAGTTTATTTTATTTATTTATTTCCTCTTCTTCATCTTTTTCCTTTCCTTTCTTTCTTTCACGTTTGATTTTTTTTAAGAAAAGAAAAGAAACTGTATCAAGAAAGGAGAAAGTTTATATACAAGGGTGTATCCAAAAGTTCCAGGACAGTGCTTATAACATGCAAACCGCTTGCAGTTCACGAGTTTCCCGCTAGGATGTGTTGCAGTGGTGTCTTGTGAACTAGTATGCCGAGTAGCGTGGTTAGAAGTAGAAGCGTTTGAATGTTGCACGTGTTTTCGTGTGTGTGTTGCATTAGCCGTCTGCGATTTTTCTTATCTCGTTGGTATGGCGGAAGTTGAAGAACAAAGGGTGTGCATCAAATTCTGTGTGGCATTGGGTATAACGGGAAGTGAAACTTATGAAATGTTGAAACACGCTTTTGGTGATTCGTGCATGAGCCGTAGCCGAATATTTGAGTGGTTTGGACGTTTCAAGAAAGGCAGAACATCGACTACTGATGATGATCGATCCGGTAGACCGTGCACGGCTACAATCTCCTCAAAAGTGGAAGAAGTGAGGGCGGCTGTGAACATGATCGTCGACGTACCATAGATGGTATCTGTGCAGAGGTTCGAATTGGGTATGAACTTGTCAGCGAATTCTCACTGAATAGTTGAACATGCATAGCATTGCAGCGAAGTTCGTGCCTTTAAAGTGGCGCAGTTTTTAGCTAAGAACAACATCACAGTGTACAACGATATTGTATATTATGCGATAAATAACTTCCATTTTCGTATTTTGATTTTGGGCAACAGTGCGTAAAAGTACACACTCTGTTAAGTAGAAGAAAAAGAAGAAGAGATAATATGACGTTGATTCTAAATATAAAGAAATAAGAGTTAATCGTAGTAGCTGGAAAATCTATGTTGGTTTTAAATGTGTAAAATTGTACTCTTAGTTATTGTAATAGTAAATAATTGTTTAAAGGTTACTATGACGACCGAAAAAGAAGATTATTATTAATGAAGTTGTGAAAGAATAATAAAAGGTAATAGAGATATAAATGACGTGTCTGATTTAAATTGATCGTATTGATGAGTTGTTAAAAATTTTACGAACTGTAGGCTAAATGTAACGTGAAAAAATAATAAGTTAATAATCATTACATTTTAGGTGGTGGTTCCTATATACGTTACAAGTGGTTCCCCATCCCCCATACTCACCTTACCTGGCCCCTGTGACTTTTTTCTTTTCCCCAAGCTGAAGCTTTGGATGAAGCGGCACCATTCCAGAAATTCAAGAAGAATCGCAGCAGGTACTTGACAATATTCCAAAAAATGACTTCTAGAAATGCTTCCAAGCATGGCAGAAACGCTGGGACCACTGTATTAATGCAAAAGGGGAGTACTTTGGAAGTGATGGAGGAATAAAAGTAAAAAACTTACATTTTACAGATTCAGTCCTGGAACTTTTGGATACATCCTTGGTATTAGGGATGGCCAAATCTTTCCGGAATCAGAAATATTCCGGATTTCGGAAAATTTCCAGAATTCAAAAAATTCTCGGATTTCGCATAAATTGCTACAAAAAGTCTAATCTCCAAATAATATATATATATATACACGCAGTATGTTAATGCACTATTTTGAAAATAAATGAGCGATACAGGGAAAACCATCAGTCATTTTCATTCAAAAATTTTGTTTTTTGTGCCAGTCTGAGCAGCTCAACCTTCGTGGTAAAGAGCTATTCACGTTTGATGATTTGGTGTGCAGGGAGAAGACTATGGAGCGTGAAATATAAAGTAGGGATGACCACAAAGTTTCGGTTTCGGCGGAACCGATTCTCGATCCGGTTTTCAGAACCGGTTCCAGACCTGGATCCGAAAACCCGGTTTCAGAACCGGATCTAGACCAGGATCCGAAAGATCCGTAAACGAGGCACAAAGTTCCCCTTCAAAACACTGTAAAAAGGACCATGCGCTTGTGCCCTCTCCGCCCAGACCCGCCTGTGCCCCCGGAAAACCACCAGTGGATGTTTAGCCGAACAAGTATGCCACTTTGCCTGTTTAGCCAATGAGTTTACCTGTTACCCAGTTTGTTTAGTCAAATGAGACAAGTGTCCGCCGCCTGGGCGTCTGCCTGTCGCTTCCACCATTTCATCTAGCACACTGTTCACAACCTGCCAGCAGCTCGGGTTTAGCGTAGGGATGGCGACAAATTTCTGCAACCGGTTGCAAACCTGGATCCTAAAAACCGATTCCGGAACCGGATCCGTTCACAGTCGAAAACCGGTTCTGGGCATCCCTAATATAAAGGTGCTATATGCAGTGGATGCTTCGTACACAATGGTTAACTTACTTCCGATGGTTTTAGCACAGGTACTGCGGTGGTTCAGTGGTAGAGCGTTCACCACTGGGGTCGGGCCCCAGGTACTATCCCAGTTGGCGCCAAGTGGGCTTTATGGTGAACACCGTCTGCATGGGTTTTTAGGGGTTCTCCAGTTTCTTCCCACTTCATTCATTTCACCATTCCATTCATTCTTACACTGCCGTCTCCTTTAGACTACACACCATTAGCGTGGGGCGTAAAACTGATTTTTTTTTTTTTTCTTTATACACTTTCCAGTATTTTAAATCGTACATCAAGTCACTGGAATCTGATCAGTGGTAGAGCGTTCACTTCTGGTTCTTGGGGTCCTGGGTTCGATCCCATCCCTCGCTAAGTGAACTTTGTGATGCATAAACACCGTGTGCGTGGTTTTCCTCGCAGTTTTCCCGCTTCCTCTCACTTTTTCATTCATCACTGTCTTCTTTAGCCTAACATAATCGTGGGACGTGAAATTCAAAGATTTAATTTCATTTCACTGGAATTTGTATGAAAAGAGGGTTGTTATTTTACCACTAAAATGGTGCTGGTGTACTTCAGGCGGTTTTTTCGAGTTGGACCCACCTGAAAAATCTACCTGGGTTTTTCTGCTGATCAGGATGCTTTCACGTTAAGGTATACAACAACATAAGAATTTTATAAACTTCTGAATGCACTAAATGAATTTAAAAAATGATTTAAAAAACCCTTAGCTTGAGGAAATTATAGAACAAATTAATGTATAGATTATGCTTATAGCCTGTTTGAAGTAAGATATGCAATTTTATATTTTAGAAAATACTTTCCGTGAAAAGTGTGCTCGCTGACTCGGCGACACCGAGGGACGTTATCCCTCATCGGGTTTAAGGCCATAGGTGTTGGTACTAAAAGTAAATATGTAGTGCATTATTATTGTTTTATTACCTTTGATGGTAACACAAGTATTCTTCAGTAAAATTTGGTTTTCCAACAACAACAGTTTAGTTCAGTTATTTGTTGCTACTCTTCAAATAAGCATTCTGTAGAATCAACACCAGCAATAGCGTTAAAATTCTTGTCAAATTTAAGAAGCTTAATGCTCGGAGCTCCGAAGATTACGTAACTCTTACTATTTCAAAAGCAGAATTCAAACTTCTTTACTAGTGGAAGTTTCGATGTACACCAAGAAAAAGTTGCATTTTCGAATAAAAAAAAAAAAAGACGCGAAAGAAGTGCTCGGAAAATTCCCGCAATTCAACGCACAAAGCGTCGCAACTGAATAATTCAACAATAACACTATTTTACGCTGGAAGATATTGAATTTTCTTAAAGACATTTTGAAACATTTACTTTAAGAAATATGAATTATGACTGTCTTAATTGTTTTAATTTAATTTTCTGGAAAGAGCCGTCTTGCAACAAGTGCTCGGGATATTCCCGTAATTGAACGCACAAAGTATCGGAAGTGAACTCCAACCAGTGGCGGCGGTTGAACGTTAAAAGTGGGAGGAGGCAAGACATGATCTGAATATTTGATATCAATGTTAGTTTTCCTGGTTGCTTGTAACACTTTGTTTGAAGAAAGGTTGTATAACTATTAGGATACTGTCTTCTTCAGTTATACCGTAAATCTTGTTTCATATTTTAAGTAAATTAACAAGAGCAACGCACGTAGATACTAGCCCTTTGTACTCTTAAACAACGAAGTGTAAGAAGATTTGATTCCTTGCTCATGAATATCTGTCTGGAAAATTGTGTGATCAGATTAGGGGCCTATTTAATAACAAATTTGCAAAACAAATAAAACAAAAGGATAATATTAATCAATTAATCATAGTAATGAATAATGAGGCTTGTTTTGCAAAAGTTATACTGAAACTGGAAATTAATTAACAACTTATATTTTTAATTCCACGAATGCTATTATATGTGTTATTATTCTTAGAATGACAGTGAATACTATAAGCACACGCTACGACATTTAAAGAAATACTTTTGCAGCTTCCCGAAACATGTTCGCTGCCATTACGTACAGTTTTCACTTTCTTGGAATATATCAAAACTAAGCAATACTTCGAGTCACTCCACATTTCAGTTATACAAAATAATCCTAAAACCTAGAATTATGCTCAATTCACTAAATTTAATTGTATATACAAAACTGTATATGTACACCCCTAAACTCGTATATTACACTGCAAAATTAATATTCCTTACTGAGCTCCTTCGTGGCTAAGCGGTTAGCGTACGCGCCTTAAACGTGGGAGACCCGGGCTCGATTCCCGGGGGGAGCTCACGTGGTTCGGACTCCACGTTGATCATTAAGTCCACGTCTCATATAACTTCGCTGCTGAACAGGATGTTAAACTGAAAAAAAAAAAAATCAAATCAAAATATTATTATTAGAAAGAAGAAAATACATTTTAGGAACTGTCGATTTTTGTACAATTAAAGAATAACTTGTGAAGGACTTCTTTTCTTGCGAAATGTTATCTCAGTTAGTTCCAGAGCGGCTAACTAACATATCGATCAATTGCAAAAAGAAATGAAAGTACGCTCGAATTGTGGCACTCCAATAGGTTAATTTTTGGGCCATTTTTAGTGGCAGTTCAAACGCAATTCCTGTAGCTTTCTTAATTCCACAGGAAGACAACCAATACGTACTCATAGAACGACAAATATTTTATGGCACCATTTTTATTCTATGAACCAGTAACACCTACAAAACTCTATATTTCCAAATGAAACTAAAGTTATGTTTAATACGAGTAAAGACATGTGGAAGTGGGTACTATTTGGAACACGCGGAAGGTTCGATCAACAGTATGCCAATTTTATCTCGAGAACATAACCCAGCGAACCCCTGCGGGGCTTCTAACCCATTCCTACTTCTACTACTACTTATGCTAGGGATCCGTATAATAAAACTGCACGTTTTAATGTTTTTACTCCTTTTTTGTAGGTATGAAACTGGAGGGGCAACTCTAAACTTAAGCCCTGATGGCCCCCTTGAATTTTAACTATGCCGAAATATTTTCATGCCCATCGGAAACCTTATATAATTTTCAACAATTCTTTCTAGTGGTGCGCCAAAATTGAAACAGTACGTTAAAAATTACATGAAAAAATTAGTAGATACACAAGAATGCATTAATGTTCATATCACAATACAAATTAGTACGGAACCCTTTGTCTCAGAGATTTAAACCATGCCGGTGAAATGGCACACTTTTTGAAAAATATATGATCCTAGAGCGTAACACGACTTGTCATATATACTAGAAATACACACACACAAATAAGCTTATATTATAGTAAACAATCTACTTGTGTCATGCTTGCGCTACTTTTTAAGTAATGATTTGTTGAATCCTTCTGCTTCAAACAAATCTCCTTTCAAGATATTGAGAGAATGATGGGTAATTAAAGCGCGATTGCGATTGCGAGATGTTACAATCGAAACGTTTCGATTGTTTGAACCTCTCGAGACATTTCGATTGTGATTTCTTTAACGAGAGGTTATTAGCGATGTTCTTACCGAGAGGTTCTGACCGAAATGTTTCTAACGAATTGTTTCGTTTAGATGTGGCATCTATTCTCGTACTAGACAATCGAAGGTTCTAAACTAGATGTACGAAGGGCGGGCATTTATGCTAGTCTATATATATATATATATATATATAAATGAAAGTGTGTGTGTGTGTGTTTGTGTCCTTTATGGACTCCTAAACCATTCATCCGATCGCCATGAAACTTTGGGAAGTTGTGAGTACGTTCCCGGGAAGGTTTTGGCATATTAAATGTATCCTCAGTGGCGTAGACAGTATTTTTGGGGTGGACCTCACTTATAACCACCCGATCGCAATGAAACTTTAGTAAGTTGTTCAGTACACTCCCATGAAGGTTTCTGTAGGGCATAGTGCATCTCTCCTCAGTGGCATAGCCAGTATTTTTGGGGGGACCTTATCTATCTGTCTGTTTGTCCGTTATGGACTCCTAAACCATTCATTCGATCGCCATTAACCCCTTCCGGATCCTATGGTACAATTTGTACCATACGCATTTTTCATGGTACATTGCGTTATTTCTCTTCTATTTGAGCTTTTTCGTCCGGTTTTTTTTTTTTTTGTTTTTTTTGTTTTCCAAGTCCAGAGGCCTTGTAGAAGACATTACGTATGGTTTCAGACCGTCCTGCGTCCAGACATAGGAGGTGATGACGTCATAAGTCAAAAATTTCTTTTCTCATTTTCTAAGTGTATGTTCAATATTTTTTGGCGAGCTTATTTTTCTACGTAGAAGATTGAAATTTTGCACAAACATTCAGTCCACCGAGTAGTATTTACCAGATTTTTTGTTCCGATGTCAGTTCTAAAACAGGGGGGAACCAGAGGGGCAAAGGGGTGAAAAAAGGGATATTTTAACCCCCAAAATCCCGTTTTTCGTCATTTTCCCACCTCACATACATGATGGGGACACTTGAGTCATACAGTCTGAAAGGCAGTTCCATTCTGAAGAGAATGACGGTTGAATTATTATTCTAGGGTAATTAGGGACGTCTCAGTGATTTTTTTTTTCAAAATATACTTCTGTATAGGGTAACATGGGGAAATTTCTGAATTTTTCTGGCGGGTCTATTTTTGCACCTAGAAGATTGAAATTGTGCACAAACATTCAGTCCACCGAGTGGTATTTAACGGATTTTTTTTTTCAGATTTCTGCGTTAAAACAGAGGGGGTCCAGAGGGGCTAAAAGTTGAAAAAAAAGAAATTTAGACCAAAAAATCCCTTTTTTCTGCAATTTCCCGCCTTACATACATGATGGAGACATGTGAATGGTACCGCCTGAAAGGCAGTTCTAAGCTGAAGAGAATATGGGCGACACATGACCCTAGGGTAATTAGGGATGTCTCGGGAATTTTTTCCCTGAGATCATAGTGTTTTGTGGTAATTTTGGGCATTGTGGGAAATTTTGATAAAATTTTTCCCTCACTTACTATTCAAGATAGAAACTTGAAATTTGGCACACACGTTCAGTATACCAAGTACTATTTCTCAGATTTTTTTTAGATGGCTACGTTCACACAGGGAAGATCCAGGGGGGCCAAAGTTCGAGAAAAAATTTCCGTCAGAAACTTTCACTTTGACATTTTTTCCCGCTTCTGGTATATGGTACCATTTGAAAGCCAGCTCTATTCTGAAGAGAATGAGGTATGAACCATGATCCTAGGATAAATAGTGACGATACAGTAGCTGCTTGACTGAAAGTCTAAAAAATAGCCCAAAAAGCCAGGATCCGGAAAAAGTTAAACTTTGGGAAGTTGTTCAGTACGCTCCCGTCAATGTTTTCAGCATATTAAACCTGTCCTCAATGGCATAGCCAGAATATTTTGGGGGCTCATTTATAACTATCCGATCACCATGAAACTTTGATAGGTTGTTGATTACACTCCCGCAAAGTTTCTTGGTAGGGCATAGTACATCTATCCTCAGTGGCGTAGCCGGGATTTTTGTTTGGGGGGACCTACCCCATCAGGATTCTGCCGACAATTTGTCCATGCCGACCAGATGCCGCGGTCGGATTGCCGGCGTCTTTCAGCGCGATTTTCGACCGCGACGAATAGTTGCCTTGCCGAGCAGTCGGCAAACAGCCTGAAATGAGCATTAAATGCGCCGGCGCCGCCGTCGAAAATAGGCCGGCATAAGGAGTCGGCAGAGTGTTGGAAAGAGGCCTTTCCGATTGTTTTGCCGACTCTGACGGTCGGCAACAGTCGGCAAAGAGTCGGCAAAGGACATTTTATTTTACGATTTTCGACCGCTTGCCGCCCCGGAAAGTCGCGGCAGCAGTTCTTTACCACCTGGTAGGAAGGAGCCCCATCATCCAACACACTGATCATGTCCTCATGAATCTCCTTTGGACTTAACCCCTTTTTCTGGAATTACTTGATGACAGCTCGTTGTTCGGTTTCCTCCATTTTTTAAGCTAGGTGCCCTCTCTCATACCTGAAAGGACCAAAAAAAAAAAAGAATATTAATATAGCAGCTATCTTTCTGAAATTTAGCATACAGGCATCTAAGGCATTAGGCTACAATATCCCCCATCAGCATCCGAGCTCAAGTATTTTAAATATGCCTAGAACAATAATTATTGAATGTCCCTCGTATGCCTGCGAGAGTGAAAACTGTCATCAAGGCTAAGGGTGGGCCAACACCATATTGAATTACAGCAGTATCGATGGAGAGCGCCACGAACTTGTAAGTCATTTTCAGCCATGTGTCCGGATACATTTGATATATATATATATATATATATATATATATATATATATATATATATATATATATATATATATATATATATATATATATATATATATATATATATATATATATATATATATACAGGGTGCGAATTACCGGGGGGATGAGGGGGATTTTCCCCCTCAATCACATTTTGTCCCCCCCCAAGAAGTCAGCTGAAGTATCCCCACCGGGGATGCTCGCTTTCCCCCTCAAACTATGCTTAGTATAACTCCAAATTTCACTGATTTTTGTTATTTCTTGTAAATTTAATCTTCTAGCTGTATTTCGAAATAATCGATGTAAACTTTTCAGTTTTGGTCATTTCTACTTACCACCTAATTACCCACTATTTTCAACGTTGTTTAGTAGAACTATATTATTATGACTACGGTTGTTACTTGCAACTGTACCTTCGTACCCTTCAGTTCGTCATCGTTTGTGAATTTGAATGTACTAATTGCGTACAAAAAAACCACATATAGATTTATAAATGTTCTTAGCGGTTGGCCAAGAAGAAGTAAACAAATAGCTTCTTCTACCATACTTGGCGAAGTTCGGATATGTCATATTCATCCTCTATATTTGTATCGATTATCATCTTATTTTAATTTTTGTTATAACATATTATTTCATTTTCCAGTGTACTCTTTGTTAGCACATGGTCTTCATTCCCTAGTAGGTTGTGTGTATGCAACTCAAAAGTTGCATTTAATTTGTGATAATTAGCATAGTAATCACTGCTTTTACAGTTTACGGAAATGAACTTTTGAAACTGTACTCAAAATCTGAGATATAGGTATTCTCTCGTAAGTATATGTTAACGTACACGCTGGGGGATACGCTCCTAGAGAGCAGACGTGTTAGTGAAGGTGATTTTTAGGTGAATAAGCGAATAATTCAAGATTTGTTTCAGCATTTGTTATTTCCATGTCTGTCATTTTCCGTGTCATTTTCCGTGTCTGTATAAGAATTTCAACTGGAGCGGGATTTTAAAAGTTAGCCCTTCAGTTTTTCATCTTTTCGCTGTACAGTTTGCTGTCCACGCAATTAATGTTGTCTGAAAAACTTCAGTGTAATGTTTTACTTTATTTGAATAACGTAGCCCATAGTGAATCAACTCATCTTCAACCTAACAGTAAAGTAATTTTTTAAGTGTTGACTTTCCGTGCCCATCATGGAATCGATATTTGGAGAAAAAAAAGTCGTGATGAGCACAGCTTTAGCGGGAAGTAGAAGCACAAGCTCGAAATTTGAATTGAGAGATTTTAAATATTTGGCCTTCGATTTGACCTTGATGTGAGAAATCGGGACCAGCAACAATCCATTTCTTATTTGATAGGCTAATATTTAGATTTTCTTTAAAAAAAAAAAATGTCCGGTTTAACTGATAATTTTAGTGGTTTTCACAAGACTGAAGTAGGTTTCTTTTCGCAACCTGTATGTATTAATGCAAAGTGGAAGCTTTCAATATGAGTGGAAAAATTAACATATGCTTGTGATCATGGCTATCGCTCGAGCCGAATTATTAACTAAATAAACCTTAGAGAGCTACGGGGACAAGAGTGAGTACAACATTAAAACACGTTCAGAAAGGTTTAGTGGGGTGTGTGTATGTCAGACAATATATATGTGCATAGTTATTGTCGGTAGATTTATTAAATTAATAAATCTCTTATTTATTACAGATGTCACACACACACACACACACACACACACATATATATATATATATATATATATATATATATATATATATATATATATATATATATATATATATATATATATATATATATATATATATGGGGGGTAAGGCATTTATTGTCTCATTTTGAAATTTGAACCTTCAGACAATGTCCCTTGGCCTAATTTTATCCCCCCAATATAGATTATCTAATTCGCACACTGTATATATATATATATATATATATATATAGTGCCATATCGTAGGTAGCTGGGGCCCCGGGACTGATTAACAACATGAGGTTCACTCTCATATTTTTGTAAGGTCTATTATAAACAAATGACAAGAATCAAATATATAGTAAAATAAAATGTCGTTTTTCCAGTATCAGTGTTTACAATTAAAATGTGGCAATAATTTCTTAAAATATCAACGTAGCTACATGAAAAAATACATGACATCAGGGGCAGGCAGGAGGTGGGTCCTGGGGGTCCAAACTCTCCCTCCCTTGAAATCATGAAACCATGACTTTTCTGTAAACTTTACCTAATTTTAGGGGTGATTTTACGGTATACAAATTATAATACAATTTGTCCTCATATTTAATTTGGACTACCCCGAAAGCTTTGGACCCCCTCCCCAAAATAAATTTCTGTTTACGTCTCTTCATGACATCATTGAAATTCATTGGTTAATCAGAACAAAAACAAAATATTTAATTTTAAAACTTTTTGATACTTCACACAAACTAGTAAAAGTAGTTTGAAGAGTAAAACAAGATATTTCCGAAAAGGTTACAAATTAGTGTTTTGTCCTACTTAGTTGAGAAACAATAACTCTGTGGGCCCCCAAAGCTGATTTCGTCGCAACCGATGGGTGACATTTTTCCTGGCGTACAAACAGATAGGTCTACAAATCCATCACAAATTTATTCAAATTATAGCACTAAATTCTTCAATTTCTTAGGTATCATCCTTTATTCAGTTCTCAGAGTAGAAATTCTGAAAATCCTGTCTGACTTTTTCAAGACCCTTATGGGTGAGGGCCGGGGCACTGCCCCACTTGGTCCTGCCCAGTTACGGTACTTGATATATGCTTATGTAATGCATTACGACCTTATAAACTTGCATAAGAAACAAAACGTACTTAAAGTGAGACGCGAACTGTGCGAAACATTGGACTTTGAATATAACTTTTTTGGTGATCCAACCCGAGACCACATATAGCAGAGATGAGTGCCGTAGCTCCCACCAGAAAGTTCAGAAGGTTCGTGTTACAAAGTGTCAATTAAACACGGAGATGTGAAACGGTAATAAAATATTTGATCAATTTGAAACAAAATATATTGTAGTAAGAATTCACGCTATTTGTTAAGGTAATGAACGTCATATTCTGTTTTAAAATGACAGTCAAGGCAGAATGTATTGGATAATAAATGGGAAATTGTAAAATTTCAATTTCGGTACGATTAAATACATTCATACTGCTATGTGTTGCGTCATCCGTTAGGAGATATTCAACAATTCTGATTCAAAGGAAGGAAATAAACTACTGTATAGTACTGGAGTTAATTTAATAGAATTTAATTGTACAGGCTGTACTGAGGCTATATGAGAAAAATTTTATTTCTCAAAGTGAAATATGGGTTACTATTAGGGTTTTATCCCAGGTATGATATGCCCACTGATGATTCAACCTGGAACACACGCATGGAAAGCATTAGCGCAGGCAAAATAGCTATGAAGAGGTACACCATACCCAGTGGTGTTAATAAAAATATTATGATTAGAAAACAATATTGCTAATAGTAAGTTTAACTTCTTAATTCATCGCAAGTCTTAGAGGCCCTTTAGACCTCGCCGCTCCACCCCCGAATATCGATATTGAAAATTTAGAATGATATATTCATGTCCGTATATTTGCGATATCGAATGTTGATATATGATAATATAGATATCGACAATAGCGATATCATAGGCCCAGGTCCGAGAAGTGATGCTTGAAATATACTGGAATCAACAATCAAATTCTAAATAAGTTCTCCATTTCCGTATCAAATGTTGAGGGGGAAGGGTGTGAACCCGAATAGAAATTTTAAGAAAAAAATGTTAAGATAAAAGTAGGTTTTCCATTTCACCCTATGGAAGTGAATGAAAATATTGTTTATTTGTTGAGATGCGCAAACTGAATGTGAATAATAAGTGTTTATTCACCCATACTCTTGTCCAGAGGCGGATCTACGATGGACTTCTGGGGGCTCGGTGGTTTGTAATACTACTACTTAGAGCTACTTTCAAGAGCTCCAAACTCTGGAATGGGTTTTATTTATATATAAAATAATGAAGATTCTCCTTCTGGGGGGCAATCGCGCTGATCGCCCCCTGGATCCGCTCCTGTTCTTGTGTAGCAGACTTTGAAGACATTTAGTTTGTGTCTGTTCCTGATGCTGCTGATCCTGCTTTCTAGGGATGGGCAGATGCAAATTTTAGCAAGTTTTATTTAAAACTTGACTCGACTCAAAAAAGATTCTCAAATTAAAGTACAGTAACTTAGTGTAACTTACATTGTACCGCAATAACTTCGTTTTTGTTATGCATTTTTGGGGGGTGTTCATGAGAGAAGGAACTTACAAGTAATACATCCGAAGTGTAGCACGTCGATTTTGATTAAATTTTGCAGGTAGATACTACGCACAAAATAATCGAATAGGTGTTTTTTTTATTTTCTGCGGAAAAACGGATTTAGGGGCAAAAGCCCAACCCAAAATTTTGAAAGTTGACATCCAAATGTCAATAACAAGTGAACCGAAGTGAATGAAATTGTACACAGATATTTCAGACGTAAAATGAGGGAACACGGGTTTCGTATTTTCCTGGAAAAAACGGTTGGTGGAGCACGGACCCCTCCAAACCTTTGATCACGAAATATGAAAAGTCAAATGTGTGTAAAGGACCTGAAGAATTGCAACGAAACTTTCTGTATGGACAATGTGGAAAAAATAAACAAATACGGTATTTTTTTCTGCGAAAAAACGCTTTTGGGAGACAAAAGCCCTTCACCCAAAATTTTGAAATTTGACGCCCGAAAGGCAAGAAAAAGTGATCCGAAGTGAATGAAATTGTGCACAGATATTGCAAACGTAAAATCAGTTAATACGGATTTCATATTTTCCTAGAAAAAACGGTTGATTGGAGTACCTACCCCTCCAAGCATTTGATCACGAAATATGAAAAGTGCTAGTAACAGTATGTCAGATGTGTGTAAAAGACAAGAAGAATTGGAACGACACATCGTGTATGGACAATATCCTAAAAATAAACGAAAGCGTTTTTTTTATTTTCTGCGGAAAAATTGTTTTAGGGGCAATAAATTAACGCTACTGGTCACAACTTAACGAATTTCGTCTTTTCGAAAGACTGGTCACTACCGTTGGTATATTAAATGCTTTTTTTTATTTTTTATTCCGTTGGTATATGAAATGCTTCCAATCTGATGAATTTATTGGGATCATTTCTGCAAAACTACTTGTATCACCAGGATATTTTTGTGCATATGTATCTAGTCGTGTGATATTTTTATCTATCCATATACATACAAAACATATACACATATGTATGTTAGTGTATTTTTAATTTGTTAATTAATAGTAAGTAACCTTAAATTCAGAACTTTCATAAAAAAAATCATTCATTAAGAAATAATTACTATAATTTCTAACATATGCAGTAGCCAAACTATATTTTGGATTTTAATTACAAACATTAAACATATTGTTCAACTTCACTGATCAATATTGAGAAATTCCCAAAGAAATTTTTTCTGACTTTCCGTTACCTAATATTTGTTATCATAAAAGAATCGAAATGAAAATATTTCTGTGGCCACATACAGAATATAATTACAGAAGTTTACAATTATATCTGAAAATTAATGGTGTACCCATTTCGAACATTTTAAAAAACCATAGTTTCTAATATATTGAAATTTCATTTTTTATCGATAGTATGAAAAGTTGTAAATTGTTTATACAGCATATAGATAATTCCATTAAAATCCTCCTGCATTAATTAAACCGTGTTAGACATGGTATTGGTGCACGCTGGTAGTGGCGTTGGAAAGTTCCGGGTCTCCTGAGCACATTGGTGATGTAAGAAATCGTGTCCCGGCCATGAGGCCCCAGAAACTGGGTCCCAAAATTTTGAGTATGGGTCTTTTCTATATGGCTATTAAACATGGAATTGCTGCACGAAGGTGGTGGCGTTGAAAAGGTTCGGGTCGTTTGAGCACAGCGGTAATGTTAGAAATCGGGCCATTGCCTCGAAACCCCAGAAATGGGCCTCCGAAATTTTCCGCTCAGGTTCATTCTATTTCTCTTTTAAGCATGAAGTTGTTGGATGCAGATGGTGGCGTTGGAAAGCTCTGAACCCCCTTAGCACATAGGCAGGGGCGAATCCAAGTGGGGCGATCGGGGCGATTTCCCCCCAAAAGAGGAAACTTTTTTATTTTATATATAAATAAAACCCATCCCCGAGTTTGACGCTCTTAAGAGTATCTCTAAGTACCAGTATTACAACCCACCGCCCCCCCAGAAGTCCGTCCTGGATCCGCCCCTGCACATGGGTGATGTCATAGATGGAACCCGGGACCTGAGGCCCAGAAATGAGGTCCAAAAATATGGGCTCGGGTCTTCCATTTGCCTATTAAAAACGGAGTTGTAACTACGGTGGTGACGTTTGAAATGTCAGGGTCGATTGAGGACAGCAGTAATGTCAGAAATAAGGCCTTGGATTCCAAGCCCTGGAAATGGAATCCCGAAATATTGGGTTCGGGACTCCTATATTCGTCTATGAAGAAAGGTGTTTCTGGAAGCAGGTGGTGGCATTGGAGAGGTCTTGGTCCCTTAAGCATTGCCGTGGTCAGAAATCAGATCCCGGGGCCAAACATTTGGGTTGTGATGTAAACTTTTGCTGTGGTTGAATCTCCGTATTTGATTACGCGATATAAAACCATCCATACAGCTATAAATATTGTTCTATCTTGCGCAACTAGGTATTGAGATTGAGTCAATTCGGGACCTCATTTCAGAGTTTTGAGGGGCCGCGGTGGCTCAGTGGCAGAGCGTTCACCTCTGGTGCTTGGGGTCCCGGGTTCGATCCCAGCCCCCGCCAAGTGAACTTTGTGGTGGACAAACACCGTGTGCGTGGGTTTTCTCGGGGTTCTTCCGTTTCCTCCCACTTTCTTCATTCCACCATTTCATTCATTACTCATCATCACCGTCTCCTTTAGCCTAACCGGCATAACCGTGGGACGTAAAACTCAAATATTTCATTTCATTTTTTTCAGAGTTTTGAGAACTGATTTCGGACATTACCCTGTGCTCAAACGGCTATGATCTTTCCAATGTTACCATCCGCGTCCAACAATTCCATGTTTAAAAGGGGAATAGAAAGGATCCGAGGTTAAAACTTCGGGACCCCGTTTCTTGGGATTCAAGGCTAGGGATCGATTTTTGACATCACAATTGTCTCAACGGATCAAAATGTTTCAAATGCCACCAACTTCGTCCAATAATTTCATGTTTAATAGGTGAATAGAAGGGACCCGAGCCCATAACGTCAGGACCCCATTCCTTGAGCTTCGTGGCCTGGTCATTATTTCTGACATTACTACTGCACTCAGGGGGCCCGGACCTTTCCAACGCTACCACTTGCGTCCACCAACTCCATGTGTAACACGGCCCCCCTGAGGTAGGAGAATCGGCTCTATGCTTTTTTTCGTAATTACTCTCCCAATGGATTAGTATACAACGTAGTTTTGACAAGTTTAACAGCTGGTCTAAAATAAGCCTCTTGAAAGTGGCTCTTATTTTTTAAAGAATACATAACAATCGCTTTTGGCTGTTGCAATGGTCTGTCCAAGCAGCTTGTTAAAAAAATCAGCGTAGCATAACAACAAAAAGATGTTTCTGTTATATATTAAAAATAGAAGCACAGAAAGGGAAAGTAAAAGCTTGGTAAAGTGAGTGTGGGGGGTACGCCGAATTCTACTTCGCCCCGGGCAACGAAACGGCTTTTAAAAGTTGCAGTTTGGATGTTATACATAGCCTAATCTCTTTCCGCTTAATAAAGAACGCCGTAAGTTATGTGATTGTAGTGAACCATTCCTGCAATAATGCAGATGTATTGTGAATAGTGATATATGAATGGAAATTACCAATTTAAGAACAACACAGCACAATAGACAATTCAGTGAGATTCTACCGTGTATTAAAAAGATTGTATAAAAATTCATTACGTTTTATTCGATGTCGTTATAAAGCAGGAGCAACCTGTAAAACGCTGCTTTCGTTAGTTTGTTCGCAAGTTAATATAGAGTTATATTTTTTGTTGATGATGTTTTTTGCTTGTTATTTAAGATGTTCTGCAAATAACTTCAATAACTTTTGAAACTATTTAACTTGAGCCGAGGGCGGATACAGACTGAATGTTTGGGGGGGGGGGGTCGTTCGAAGTCAAATCAAGGTAAGAGTGTATTGCAAAAAAAGTAAAAAAAATAAATAAAACAACTTTAGAAAAGGAGAATAGCTATTGTCTGCAATTTCTAGAACAGAAATGGCCACCTGCGATTTCAAAGGTGGACATTTTTTGGAGCAAGAACGCCAATGTAAGTAATTTCTTGCAATTTATTATTTGACTTCTGCAACATAAAACAAAAAAAAGTAAGACCTACCTACTTTAGGTTTTATTTTACATTTATAATACAAAGGTGAAAATTTTTAGGTTTTATTTTTAAAATAAAAAATATCCTATTCTGGGGGGCAATCGCCCCGATCTGCCCCCCTGGATTTTTCCCTGACTTGAGCATATGCGTGAAATGGTTTATTACGAACACGACAAAAAGAACTGTGATAGATTGATTACAAGTAATCCGGTTAGAAACACTGCTGCTTGCATTTTAGTTCCAAAACCGGCCGCCCGCACTCGTTCGCTGGTCACGTAATAATAATAGTAGTAGTAGTAGTATTTGCCAGAGTTAGTAGAACAGCTTCTTTTTGTTGATAAAAGTCGTAATTTAACATTTATTAAAAGTAATATGACTGGGTCTAGAGACAAAAGAGAGGGGATCTTATTGCCAGTTATAAAAATAAGAACTTTGTTCAACAATGACTACGTATTAACATTAAATAAACAAACGTATTGATTGAAACTTTTTAAAAGAAAAATTAGTATAATTACAAAAAATGCATTCATTGAAAACTCTGGGCTAGTAAAGGCACCCTCTTAAATCCGATTGAGAGCGTTTAGGTCCAAATTCAAGTAAAGCTAAGGTGTGGTAGAGGCGAGTTCGATTCTCGGTTGGACTCATGCGATTCGGATACCACGCTAATACGTAGGTCCACGTCTCTTATAGCCTCGCCGCTGAAAGGGTCGTTAAAATCAAAATCAACTCTACTCAAGTAAAGTTATAAGAATGATAAAGTTTCAACTGTTTTGGCGTATGAAAGTCTACGTTAAATGAAACTACATCTCTGATATTGGAAGCATCGTCAGAAATACAGTATCCAATAGAGCAAACATTTCATGGAGGATTTCTCTCGTGATAAATAAACCTATTGAAAGTGGTTGAAAAAGGTGCGTAATGCAGAAATGCTATTTTATGAATGTGAACTTGAGGCTTCTGGAAGCGCAAGTTGTGACCACACATATTCGCATCCTTGATCATCATAAAATAAAAAAACAATTTATATTTCATAACATTCACAGACAGCACGATCAAGCACTTAACCTATTGAAAACTTACTAAGTAGTAATTAATGTGTGATTGCACTTTTTCTTTTAAAGCTCATGGTATAGGCTATCATAATATAAATTGTTACTCATGTAGTGTGTGTTAATGTTTAGAAAGATGGATTTCTTTAAAAAAAGATTGAAAGGATTATGGTGGTCTCGAACTGCCGCGTAGAAGACATGTAATTTATTAACCTGTCTCGCAATTCACTTTCTCCCTAAAATTAACTGATGCACCGAACGTGCCTCATTAACATGCTTATCTGCTTATTAGTACGTTTCTACTTACTTTTACTCGCTTTTTACTTGTTTATCTTGATTTTCCAATAACCTAGAACGACTGGGACACATACAGAAAACATCGAAGACAGTTAAATTTCGAAAGCTCTCCCACACGGAATCAAACCCTGACCCCTATACCAAAGGCTCACGTGTGCTAGCCACTAGACCAGCAGGGAGGACACCCATTCGGCCACAGAGCTAGGTCATGCCTTTTACACTTTTTCATGCTATCTAAAGTATAGGCTAATCTTCAATTCATATTGACGATTTGGGTTTTCTAACGATAATTGTTATATTGCAACTTAATTTGGATGTAGAGGGCCGCGGTGGCTCAGTGGTAGAGCGTTCACCTCTGGTGCATGGAGTCCTTGCTTCGATCTCAACTCGCGCCTAGTAAAGTTTGGGTTTTCTCGGGGGTACTCCCGTTTCCTTCACATTCTTCATTCAACCATTTTGTTCATTTTTCATCATCACTGTCTCCTTTAGCCTAGGAAGCATAAACGTGGGACGTAAAACTTAAAGATTTCATTTAATTTAATTTGGATGTAAAATCCTGAGTTAATTAGCGTATAAGACCTTTGCAGTACTATGTTCGTAGATGAAAGTTGTTATTGATTTATATTTTTCACTTATTTTGTCTTAATTTCCCATTACTTTTGCATAAAATTTTAAAGAAATATTAGTTAGTAACTTCTTTCTCCCAAGAACACCCTAAGAAAAAAAATATACATAACGAAACAAAGTTATTGCGGAAAATATGTTACAGTATAAGAGCAATTTTTCTTTTTAATATAGATGTACCTGGAAGATCTAAAATAGTCCCCGTCACCATTGACGAAATTCTGTCAATGTTCTGGAAGATCATGGATTCCTTCGCGGTGGGCCGTGAAGCGAAAAAGGTATCAAGTGCATTTTGCACCTCTATTAAAGATTTGAATTGGCATCCTCTAGGCTGATTGTCCAAGGAACAGTCCTACTAGGTTAATTATAATGTATTTCGGATCAGTACGTTTAATGAACACTACCGAATTTGCAACCGACCCACGCGGAAAGAAAGGGTGTGTGTTAAACTTTTGGCATGATCCTAGCTGTGTCCCGGAACTCTACAGTGTCATTGGAAATTGAGTATTTACTTTGACCACCAAGTTTACTATTCATTTTGAAAGTGACTTAATGAATCTTTCAAGCATTCTCTATATATTTCATTAGTTCTGAAAAAATATTAAAAACTAGACGCTAATTCCATATTACTGATGGACTTCTGGAAACTGAACTTTATAATGTTAAGTTCTTTTACTACGTCGAATATTTTTATCTGTGGTCACTTTTCTTTCTCTTCTTCTGCCTCCTTTTCTCTGTCTCACCCCTGTACCTCTAATAGATATCTATTCGTTTCAATTTTTCATTGAGAAGTATTTAAGTTTCTCCCTACATTAATTATGAATCTCGTTTCGTCTCATTTTTATTCTATCACTTTATTGATACTAATACATGTATATTTTGGAATTAGAATTGTGCTCATGTTGTTGTTGATTTTAATACAGGAGAAACGAAACGAGAAGAGAGAGGGGGTGGTATTTTACCAGACACGTTTATGGGATAAGAAGGGGTATATCGGATTGTCTAGCTGCACGGTGTTAGCTGTCACACTATTTTTTTGGTATGTATACGACCCGCTCGGGAGAGTAATACTCCCGGAAGTATGTTTTTTCGCGCGCTACTCTAGCCAGCTATTTTACGCGCTGTCCTAGTTAGTTGTTTTAAGTTGGTCAAAAAAGTTATCATTTAGTACAAGGGGAACAAAACGAACCTTATATCATGGAGAACAAGGGCAACAAAACGAGCCCTGCGGGGCTTCTAACCCGTTCCTACTACTACTACTACTACTACGTATCTGCACAAAAGTAAGTAAATCACATTTTTGAGTATTATTTTCGTATTATTTTAATTTAAAAAGTGTTATAAAAATGTAAAATAAAATGTTAAAAAAAACTTTCCTCGGGCCGGGTTTGAACTCACGCTAAAACAGATTTCCATTACTAGCGTATAATGCTAGCCCACTCGGCCACGAAGATCGACAACAACAACCGTCTGAATTCTGCTATTTGAATGCAACATGGCAAGACATAGATAACGCCAACCAATCAGAACTGTGTTTTCCGTTCCTACTTCCGGGAGCATTACTCTCCTGAGCTAGTCCTGTATGTATAAGTTCAATAATTCACCATGAATAGAATCAACCAGAAGTGTTTTTGTAATGAAGGAATAATAAACATGAAATGTGAAATCTTTTTTAACAAACTGTCGAGATTTGAGAGCCGACAAACTTTACACTTTCGGGTACCGATAACCTTGAATTATTCCGAGATAGGGAGCTTATATTTAAAACAATGACATTCTCAGCAAAATGCAGAACTCTTTTAGTCTGAGAGAGAAGAAAGTATGAAATCTTTCATTTCTAGTTCTATTAGTCTTGTAGCTCTGAGTCTGTGGCAAAAGTACTGATAGAAATAAGGACAATGAATTATGAGTATTTTATAGAACATTCTGTAATGCGCCGCTTTTATTGATCTGTACCTAGCGCATTACATTTTAAGAAAAATAGTGACATGTATTCTGTTCTGCACCATAAATATACATATAAAAAAGAATAATATTTTCGAATCGAAAATATATAAAGAAAGTGTGAAAGTAGAGATTTAAAGTTTGAAGATTATTAAAGTCAATATATAAAATAAAGGAAATCCTCCTCGTTAAATGTGATTTTGAACCATTAAAAGCGATATCAGGTAATATATATATATATATATATATATATATATATATATATATATATATATATATATATATATATATATTTAGAAGTGAATTTTGTTAAGTAAAGGAAATGAAACAAACATGAAGTGCTAAAAAGGAATTTGTTTGGGGGAGACTTTTCTCTTCCCATATCTGTCTGCCAAATTCAAAATCATGGAATAATAAAATGTAACATACATCTTTCAAAATCTTACGTTTTGATCAAATTTAGTCAACATGTTATATTTTGGTATTCTAAACAACCTCAACGAAAATTCAGACATATAATACCGTACTGCTAAATGGCCTAAATTTACAAACTTCAATTTGGAACTTTTAATGATGCTGTTTTATTTATGTTGCTTAGAATGTATTATAATTTTATTGAGAATAATCCACAAATACATTATAGTACATACGCCGTCCTTGTCAGGAATATAAAGCAATGTGGCAGAAGTTTATTTAAACTAAGGAAGAAAGAATTAGTAACATATAAAGAAATGAGAAGAATAAGTATTTAAAGTTGATGCAATAATATATATATATGTTTAAAAGGAGAGTTAATTATAAAGAATTATTCTAAAATAATGGAAAATATGTTAAAGATATGTATTAATGATGGTATTCGCCACTTAGCTGCATATGGTATTTACTTCGGCAGGACGCGATGTAAATGTACTTACAGTCAAAACTAGATACAATGCTAGATGTGGATTTGTAATATGATATGCTGCTACTATATTATTATGGTTAAAACATAAAGCCTTCATTACAAAATGTATACATATAATCATAATGAAATAAAGTCTCTATATGAAATTATTTAAATTTTGAGGTTATTAAGATTATTCTTAGAAACTAATGTCCAGATATACGGTATAATGTTATGTCAATGTTCTATTTGGTTACGTAGAAATTCTGATCGCATAAAACTTGTTCTGATGTTGCCCCTCACATTACCTCTTGAACCTTGGTTTTCATTCTGGTTGATTTTCCCGAACCATTACATGTTTGGGTGGCGATTCCGATGTGCCGGGCCAAAGTCTTGGCTTAGTTCCTAGAAATACGTGGTAAGTGCGTTTTCATGGTATAGCTGAGCCTATGACAAAAATTTTTATGTAGTTATACTTGGAACTGTTATTTGTTGTTGTATTGCAGAGGATTGATGGGTACCTAATAACATCTTTATGCTTCGACGCACAACAAACCTGCTATGACAATACAATATTATTTATATAATTCTAATCAATTAAATACTAGCATTTTCGATTTGCAATTTATTTTTCATTTACGGTAAGACGGTTAACCACAGCCACGATATAAATTGAGCACTACAATTCCACTTTAATATAACAGGAGTTTCATCTTCCGGTTTGCTTAGTTCTGAAAAATATAGAGTATATTGCTATACTATGTAAAGTACCTGGACTGTCGTTGAATTGTGATGACAATCAGAAACAGAAGTAAAAGGTAAATTGCAGTAATGGTTTTCTATTAATAGCTTTCTATTGAGGTGGAAGTATAACTAGTTTTATTTTAACAATTTTTTTGCCTTAAAATGCTTGTCCAGGTTCATCCCCTTCAACTTCAACCTTGAGTATGGAAATAAAAAAAAAACATAATTAGATTTGATCGTTGGTTCTGGTATATATCAAGCACAATTTGTCGGTTCTAGGCCTGTACGATATGTGGATATATCGGTATCGTCGATATCGATATTAACACATATCAACGTTCGATATGGTAAATATATCGACACCAATATATCATAATCCTAAATTATCGATATCGATCTTCGGAGAGGCGAGGTGCAGGGAGCCCATAAGACTTTAGAAATTAAACTTAATTTTTACGATAATGTCTTCTAATGACAATTGAAGACTTTGGTGCAAAAAACCGTCAAGTCTAAGAATTGAAATGAAATGAAATTTCTGAGTTTTACGTCCCACGGTTATGCCGGTTAGGCTAAAGGAGACGGTGATGATGAGTAATGAATGAAATGGCGGAATGAAGAAAGTGGGAGGAAACGGGAGAACCCCGAGAAAACCCACGCACACGGTGTTTGTCCACCACAAAGTTCACTTGGCGGGAGCAGGGTTTGAACCCGAGACCCCTAGCACCAGAGGTGAACGCTCTACCACTGAGCCACCGCGGCCCCCAAAGTCTAAGAATTGAAAGTGTAAAGGAGATATCTTCACAAAGGTTTCTCTTCTTCCGATTTCTTTTAAACTTGGTACATATATACTAGACCGAAAAGAAATCGACAGGTATTTTTTGTTTCTTTCGGAAAATAGGTTAAGAGGGCAAAGGGTCAGTTTCCAAATGGGGTCCCCTTTATTAAAAGGACCACATTAAAGAAACGAAACTCTGCCGATGCACAGATGACTTCAAAGTAGAAAATATGGGTTTTGTCGTTTTTGCGAGAAAAGAGTTCCAGAATCAACGCCCCTTCAAAATAGCAAAGACCACAAATCACTGACCGTGTGCCAACTTCAGGGCCACATTTTTGCAAACAGCAGAAGGTAACATTATTTTGGATTTCGGTGGAATTGCTTGAAACCATGATATGTTGTAGATATTGTGATCACGAGAGAGAGACTCAATTTGCACAACTATTAATCACTGACCGTTTGACCACTACAGGATCACTTTTTAAAAGAGCTGAAGGTAACGGTATTCTGGATTTCGGTGGAATTGCTGGAAACCTTGATATGTTCTAGATACTGTAATCCTGAAAAAAGTCTCAACAGGCGCAGCCGCCAATGAATGACTGTCTGGCCACTGGAGAGCCTCTTGTTTTTTTTTTTAATTTTTAAATTAGAACAGAAGGTAACGACACTTTGGATTTCGGTGCAACTGCTTGAAACTGTGATATGTTGTAGATATTGTGATCCTGAGAAAAACTCTCAATGGATAGAACCGCCAATTAGTGACCATTCGGTACCTACAGGGCCACATTTTTTAAAACAGCAGAAGGTAAGGATACTCTGTAATTTAGGTAGAATTGTATGAAACTCTGAAAAGTAGTATCCCACAACCCGGAAAAGAGATGGGGAGAGTAGCGACCAACATCATTTAAGAATAGGCAACATTCAGATATTCATCTTGCGGGACAAAGGAAAACCCTGGAAAGACAATTTTTCTCACGATAAAGACATCTACAACATATCACAGTTTCCTCTTTTACACCTACAAAGCTGTTAGGTGTAAAACTGGATCTGTAGTAGCCAATCGCTCACAATTCGATGGTTGTGTCCATTAAGAGTTTTTCTCATGATAAGATCATCAACATATCTTAGTTTTACCCAACCTTACCGAAATTCAGAAATCATTATACTGGGTTGTTTTCAGGAGAGTAGCCCTGTAGTGACCAAACGATTAATGATTTCTGGATGTGTCCATTGAGACTTATTCTCAGGATAACAATATCTACAACATATCATGGTTTCTGTCATTTTGGCCAAAAACTAGAATATCGCTATCTTAGACTCGGCTGCTTTCAAAAAAGATGTTTCGTAGTGACCAAACGGTCAGTGATTAGTGGATGTTCCTATTAAGACCTTTTCTCAGAATCACCATATCTACGACATATAACAGTTTCAGTCATTTTTACCGAAATCCAGAACATCACCATTTTCGGTTATTTTCAAAAACTGGCCTCGTAATGGCCAAACGGTCAGTAATTATTGGTTGTGCCCATTAAGACCTATTCTCAGAATCACAAGATATACAACATATAACAGTTTCAGTTATTTTTACCGAAATCCAGAACATCACCATCTTCGGTTACTTTCAAGTAAGTGGCTACGTTGTGGCCAAAGGGTCAGTGATTTTTGGTTGTGCTCATTAAGAAATTTTCTCAGAATCACAATATCTACAACATATCACTGTTTCAGCCATTTTAATCGAAATCCAGAACATCACCATCTTCGATTTCTTTCAAGAAAGTGGCCTGGTTGTGGCCAAACGGTCAGTGATTAGTGGTTGTGCCTATTACGTCTTTTTCTCAGAACTACAATATCTACAACATATCACAGTTTCTGCCAGATTTACCTAAATGCAGAACATCACCATTTTCGCTTACTTTTAAAAATGGCCTCGTAGTGTCCAAACGGTCAGTGATTATTGGCTGTGCCCATAAAGACCTTTTCTCAGAATCACCATATCTACAACATATCACAGTTTCAGTTATTTTTATCAAAATCCAGAGTATCACCATTTTCGGTTACTTTAAAAAAAGTGGCCTCGTAGTGTCCAAACGGCCAGTGATTATTGCTGTGCCCATTAAAAACTTTTTTCAGAATCACAAGATATACAACATATCACATTTTTAGTCATTTTTACCGAAATCCAGGCCATCAATATTTTCGGTTACTTTCAAGAAAGTGGCCAGATCGTGGCCAAACGGTCAGTGATTAGTGGTTGCCCCCGTTAAGACCTTTTCTCAGAATCAGAATATATACAAATACAACTTATCACAGTTTCAGTTATTTTTACCGAAATCCAGAACATCGCCATTTTCAGTTACTTTCAACAGTGTCCTGGTTGTGGCTAAACCGTCAGTGATTAGTTGTAGTGCCCATTAAGAACTTTTCTCAGAATCACAATACCTACAACATATCGCAGTTTCAGGCGTTTTTTACCGAAATCCTGAATATCACCATCTTCGGTTACTTTCAAGTAAGTGGCTACGTTGTGGCCAAAGGGTCAGTGATTTTTGGTTGTGCTCATTAAGAAATTTTCTCAGAATCACAATATCTACAACATATCACTGTTTCAGCCATTTTAATCGAAATCCAGAACATCACCATCTTCGATTTCTTTCAAGAAAGTGGCCTGGTTGTGGCCAAACGGTCAGTGATTAGTGGTTGTGCCTATTACGTCTTTTTCTCAGAACTACAATATCTACAACATATCACAGTTTCTGCCAGATTTACCTAAATGCAGAACATCACCATTTTCGCTTACTTTTAAAAATGGCCTCGTAGTGTCCAAACGGTCAGTGATTATTGGCTGTGCCCATAAAGACCTTTTCTCAGAATCACCATATCTACAACATATCACAGTTTCAGTTATTTTTATCAAAATCCAGAGTATCACCATTTTCGGTTACTTTAAAAAAAGTGGTCTCGTAGTGTCCAAACGGCCAGTGATTATTGCTGTGCCCATTAAAAACTTTTTTCAGAATCACAAGATATACAACATATCACATTTTTAGTCATTTTTACCGAAATCCAGGCCATCAATATTTTCGGTTACTTTCAAGAAAGTGGCCAGATCGTGGCCAAACGGTCAGTGATTAGTGGTTGCCCCCGTTAAGACCTTTTCTCAGAATCAGAATATATACAAATACAACTTATCACAGTTTCAGTTATTTTTACCGAAATCCAGAACATCGCCATTTTCAGTTACTTTCAACAGTGTCCTGGTTGTGGCTAAACCGTCAGTGATTAGTTGTAGTGCCCATTAAGAACTTTTCTCAGAATCACAATACCTCAACATATCGCAGTTTCAGGCGTTTTTACCGAAATCCTGAATATCACCATCTTCGGTTACTTTCAAAACAGTGGCCTCATAGTGGCCAAACGATCAGTGATTAGTGGTTGTGCCCATTAAGACCTTTTCTCAGAACAACAATACCTACAACATATCACAGTTTCAGTCATTTTTACCGAAAACCAGAATATCACAGTGACAACAAATTCATTGCTATATATTTCACTCTTATCTTAATGTTTCAAAGAAATACATTGCGGAAGGAGTAAATATTTGAAGTCCTTCAAAAATATTTCTGCGTGGAGAGTTCCATTCTACTGCTGCTACTATTTTTTACCACTTTCTTTTCTAGCTTAAAGATGACAAGACTTTTATGTTCATTTCCCCAGAACACCAAACCGTATTTTATTATAGAATGAAATTTTGAATAATATACACACCTAGCTGTTTGTACTTTAATTTTATTTCTTACACATCTAATATCATAACACAGTTTGCTTAACTTTCTTCTTCTTACATGTTCTATATGCAGTTCCGTGTTGAATTTAAATATTTGAACTCCGGGAAAGGTAGTGGTTTCCACGTAATTGTTTTATTATCTACTATTATAATTATATTAGGTTGGTTGCCTTTAACACTATGAATATTTAAGGCACGTATTTTATTTGTATTAATGATTAGCTAATTTTTTTAGCCAACATGAAAGTTGGTTCATTGCCAGTTGTCAATTTGAAGCTAATTCCCTTACATCTTTCCACTGCATATATTTGTATCATCTCCATATAATATCACAGACAAAGTGTTAATATTTTCAGAAAGATTATTTATATAAAGAAGCAAGAAAAGTGACTCTAGAATTGATTCTTATGGTACTCCACGATTAGTAACGTCTTTCCTCTATACACAATTTGATATTTATTATTAATTATTCCTGTGATTTTACTTACATACCTGCGATCTTTAAGATATGATTCAAACCATTTATTTATTTGCTGCGCTCTAATAATATATCAACAAAGTTCTTCTAGTAATGTGTTGTAATTTACTAGGTAAAAGGCTTTTTGATAGGTTTAAAAATATTCCCATACATAGTTCTTTTGAATCCAAAAACTTCTTACAGGTTTCAAGGTCTGTGTCAGTGGATTTACGATTCAAGAAAACATGACGTGTATTGTATAAAATAATCATAAACGAAATCAATTATCTAATTATGCAATATTTTCTCCAGAATTTTATCTATTATGGTTAGGAATGAAATCGGTATATTTTTTTCTTTTCCGGTTTAATGTTCCAATATTATGCCCTTTAGGCCAACGGAGATGATTGTTCAATCAAGTGGGTGATGATGGCATGATTGGTGGAATGAGAAAATGAAAGGAAGCGGGAGTATCCGAAAGAAACTAATGAACCGGATGTTGTTATGGACTTCATGCACCACAGGTAAACTCTCTACCGCTCAGCCACTATGCATCCTAGTTTCCTATTTTATTTCATTTATTTTTTTATATAACGGTTTAATTTTAGTATAGTTTATAAGGAAAAGTTTCTGTGGCGAGTTGAATATTAGACAAATAATATAATGGTTTAATTAAGTGTTTGTAACAATTTTTCATCAAATTTCTCAATATTTCATCATTCCCACCCGAATTCGAATTTTTCATTTGTTTTATTATTATGATTACTTCACTTTCAATTTTTATGAATATCAGTTTTTCATATTTAATTATTTTTTCTATCTCACTAAATCAATTTTACTGGTTTCTTAGTTTTCCATAAAGGTATGTCTTTCGATTCTGTAATGCATTCATTCTAGTAGGGTGTCGCTTTCTAATTTTATTTAGTTGTATAAATTTTAATTAGTTGTATATCTATTGCTTTTAAGATTTAAGGTGTTATCCATTCTATTTTTGTTGTTTGTTTTGATTACAGTATTTTTATTTTAAATTATATTTCAAAATGTTTATATGTTTCTCAAATCAATACCATATAGAAATTACCTTCAAGTAGTTGAAGTGATATTTCGCACAAAATCAAGAGTTAGCACCGTAAGCAATGTATTACAGCTGAAAAAACCATTTTAAGCACGAGATCTTAATAACCACCATATTCTATATTGGACCAATATGACGGACTGAAAGTTCCCTTCACCCTAGTGTGCATCACTTTCTTAGTATTGAGTAAGCGGGGAAGAGCATCTCTTTACTCTGTATAGCATACCACTGAATATGCGTGCTGACGCCATATTACTATTTCAATACATAAAATCTCCCAAAATAAAACGCAATTTTTCGATACGTTGATGTAAACCATTTTGAAATGAGGCCCAAACAGTACAGAAAATCATCATTAATAGTGTATGATTCACTATTAACAAGTATTAAGACAAAGATTATATATAATTAAATTTGTTTTCATATCCTGTAGGTGTAATCTTCTATGGAAGATATTCAAGGCATATGGCAAGAAAATATAATTTTACGGTGAAATGATGAAATGCACTAAATTGATTTTAAATCGATAAATAAAAAAGTAAGATTTCTTGTTTTATTTTGAGTCAATCGTGTAACATCGTAAAACGCGGAGAACAAATAACTTGGGTCAAGTACAGTCCTATTTGCGAATTCCATTTTGTAACGATTTGCATCACCAGAAGAAAAACCTTCATTATTAGTTGCGATAATTGACACAGCAGTTACAATTTATGCTTTCAAGTTTGCGTTGCATTATGTTCTAAATGTTGGAGTCCGTAATGTAAATCAAATGTTGCAAATATCAATTATAACTGCAATATGTAGTATCAAAATGTAACACTCAGATTTTGCGTTGTCTTGGCGCACGTCACTATGGATTGGGATCATTTCCATATTAGCCTTTTCAAATATTGTAAGCTTTCACGCTTGAATTATCTTCTTCATTACATTGTCAAATTTCATTGCTACTATTAGGTGCCTTGATGATTTAAAGGCAATCACCTATTTTCTTTATTACCTAAGCTATTCCGTAAGTTTTTGCTAGCCATTATTATGACCATACGTACTGATAAGTTCGCACCTGGTGCAATTTACTTTCTTGTACAGATATCTTCAGTTTAGAGGTATACCTTAAACTTTTTTTCTGTTGAAGCCTATAGAATTTTATGTTGAGGCTAATTTTTCTATTTTTATGCTAATATTCAAAAAAGACCGATTCATATTCAACAATTCATAAAGTTCCATCGCTTCCCTGTTTTGTTTGGAATTATAAGGTTAATTTGATACAAATAGAAATGAAGAAACCTATATATATATATATATATATATATATATATATATATATATATATATATATATATATATATATATATATATATATACAAATCACAAATGAAGACCTAAAACAAAAGAATATCAACATCTATGCAAGGACTTCAAACAACAATTTAATGAAAATGCCACATTTACTTACACAGATACTTCAAAATTTAATTATATCAACGTAGGAGCAGCAGTAAATATTCCGTCTAGAACAACATTTAAATACAAACTACCTACACAAACAACACGATATTTGAAGGAGAAGCATTTTTTCATCCGACAGGCGTTGGTTTATATTTTAAAAAAATAAAATTACTAAATCTGTTATTAAGTGTGTTAACAGCTTTAAATTATATCCATTGGAATGATTCTACAACCTGGACTCTTCTAAATATTAAATACCTTTATCGAACATTAATGGAGAATAATTACAAAATATGTTTCACTTTTATTAAAGTCCACGTCAATATTCAAACGAATAGCAATATTATAGACAAAACAGCAAAAACCTCATGTCTTGAACAGGGGAGCGCCGCAAACTGAGATTACGAACTATGCCGAACACGTGTGACGTCATGTGGTAAGCACCGAGGCTGGCGAGAAAAACCAGCCTGGTTTTTCTCGCCAGCCTCGGTAAGCACAGCCAAGCCAGTGCTGCCAGTTTGCGGGAAATTTCCCGTAAAATGCGAAATTCTGAGCACAGGCGGGAATGCGGGAATTTTTCTTTAAAATAGGCTGGAAACGGGAAATGGAGACATTCTCAACTTTTTTAAATACGCTATAGACGAACAAATATTCCATCATATATTGTATCAAATATTTCATCAAAGTGGAATTTGAACATTTATGATACCAAGTTGTATGCAACTTTTGGTTGGTTACAACATTTGACACAACTGCTCTAAATTAGAACTTGTTCTATTTCTATCCAACATTATATCAAATAAAACAAACGAAAATCGCTATGCGGTGGCACTAAAATTGAGTATGTGGACACGGAAAGCAATTGACATTATTTTGATGCATACTAGCAGTAATCTGTTTTGTATAACTATAAAATTAAAGAATATTAGTGCTAAGCACTACAGGCGACTTCCCAAAATTGGCGTAGATTGAGAATATTCCGTGACTTTTTTTTTAAAAAAAAGCAAACATTTTTTCACTTTTCTTGATTTAAAAGATTTCTTAAGAAGTTCTGGCATGTTATTACTTTGGCGCATGCTCAGATTATTGCGTACAGATTGACAATATGCCTGTATATGATGTGTATGGAACGATCATGTGCTATCTTGTTATATGTAGTTATTTCTTCACGAAATTAATTTAATGCCTTAAAAATTGTTTCTCAGGGTAGGAGTTGCATTCATGAGTGCAGATTCACTTTACGAGGACTTTCTTTAAGGGTCTTCACTTCAGCGAAATTAAACTACCGCTAATTTTAGTTTTTCTATAATATCTTCAAAACTAATAAAAATATTCGAAAAGCAGAAATGTTTATTGTTTTAAATCATTTATTTATGTTTAAAATATGATCATTTTTCATTGATTGATATCGTTTAGAATTGGTGACAGACGACAGGAACAGATATCTGCACCTTAAATTAAACTGCAATTCCTAAAAGAAGGAAGAAGACCCATAAAGAACGACATACTGTTCGTTAATAAAAGTGTACACAGTATTTTTAAAAAAATTGTTTTTTACCTTATCATGCATAACTATAAATAATACCTTTTTATACTACGAGAATGAATTCCATTGAACATCATAGTCTGTCTAAAGCGGTATTTTTTAAAATTGTTTACTACTAGATGTAAACTATATCAATTTAGGTTAGCGGGAAATTTTGCATCACATCGGGAAATTTTGTGGCTTTGGACGGGAATTTTGCTGCAAGAAAATACTCGCGTCTGCTTACCCGGTGACGTCACACATCCAACGATTGGGCTGGCGCAACCTGTAGTGTATATACGAAACTTGGTCTTGAAGGAAATCCAACGAATATCAAATTATCACCAAGGAGTTATTATAATTACATCAAAAAGCTTCATGAGGGACAGTTAACTATCTGGTATAATAAACAACTACTACCTGGAAAATTTTATTGGACAATCTCTATTTCACTGGAAGACCAAATGAAAAAAATCATTAAAACCTGGACTCGTCGAGAAATCATAATTTATTATCGACTTATTTTTGGAACAGAACTAACTCCTATAAAATTATTCCAAATTCGGAAAAAAAAAAACCTACATACCACTGCTGGTGCGATAAAGGAGTAGGAACATTTAAACATACACCGTATTATTTTTGAATGTGAATTGCTTCAACCTCTAAGCTCACAGTTATTAACACAATTATACAAATGCCTTGAATATGCACCATTCTCATAGAAATATATGTTGGCAACCAACAACTAGCTATCAATTAAAGCATTAATACATTTTCTCATAACTTCTGGCAAAATATTTTAAAAAATCACTAATTGAACAATCGCTTTCAACTGCACATATGGAATACAGTGAAGTAATATGGATAATCAATAATATTAAAACTGGTTTCTTTTTATACATTTTTTTATTAAGTTGGATACAGGTAATTATGATAAAGGCTGTACACATAGTAAAGACCGGCTACCAGAAACATTACTAATGAATGGAAACCGTATTACTTTCTTGGAACTTTATACAATCTGTGACTAACTATTGTCACTATCTGAAAATAATTATTCTTCCGTTTTTTGCATTAAAAGCACATACTGGTAGGTACCTGGCGCGCGGATTGAACACTATTTATAGTGCAGAGGACTAAACTGGCAGGAGTTATTCTATTCTAATAATTTTGACATCATTACTGGGAATGCTAACACCCAAGGACTTTGGTGGGGTAGTGCATGTACCAATTCTGCTGGCAACAAATTAATCACTGCCTTATCTACAGGTGATTATCTTCTCAATGATGATACACCTACTCGTATTTCTCATAACTTTAAAAGCGCACCTGATATTTCATTGGTACGAACAAAACACTTTATTTATTCCTCCTGGCATGTTTTTTACGATGCCGTCGGTAGTGATCATTTTCCCGTTATTACTGAGGTACCAGTTTTTAGAATACCTACTTCCACTCATGGATACTCTTTACCTTTCAAATCTTTCTTGCAACATATCTCTACGGAAATAAACTGGGATAAATACAGCAACTTCATTGCTTCACAATTTCAAAATAACTTTTCAACTTCTACTATTACTCCTGATATGCAAGAAGCAGCACGAAGTGTTGATACTTTACTAAAAGCTGCGGTGCATCATACAAAAGTGCAGCCGGTTCTTCCTTCGAAATCATCACGTATTGGTAGTCTTCCAGCCAAACCTCCTTGGTGGGCTCAAGAATGTCAACCAAGTTTTAACTTCAGACAGCGGACTTGGAAATTATTTCTTCGCACTAAAGAAAAAAAATCATTTTCTAGCTTATCAAAAAGCAAATGTCCTCACAAAAAGAATACTCCGACAAACACAACGTCAACATCGGCAAGATTTTTGCAACAATATGTCCTACCAAACCCCGAAAACAAAAATTTGGAAATATCTCAAATACCAAAAAAATGTATCTCTTAAAACTGAACAAACTAATATTCAACTCAGTGGATATACTTGGATCAAAGAATTTCATCAGAATCTGGCTCCACCTTTTGTAAATAATAACCGGTTAGATCTTGTAAAATATTTTTCTTCGACATCACACTCTCCTTCAGATCTTCCGTTCACTTTTGAGGAAATAACCACTGTACTCCAATCACTAAAAAGAGATTCATCTCCAGGGTTCGATGGAATACATTATAAACACCTCAAGAATCTTCCGTCGGAGGGAATCTATTCATTGTTAAATTTCTATAATTCCATCTGGAAAACTTCACAGATTCCTTCACAGTGGAAGAAAGTTCTGATTACTCCGATACGGAAACCAACAAAACCCATAGGAGCAGCGACCAGCTATAGACCGATCGCTTTAATATCTTGTTATTTAAAAAGATTAGAACAATTAATTCTATCCAGATTACAATGGTTTCTGGAATATCACCAGATATTTCCTCCTAATATTACAGGCTTTAGAAACACAAGTCAACTTTAGATGCACTTAGTCCATTCCTTGTAGACATTTGGACAACTTTTCAACATCGTAAATATCTCATGGCTATAAGCATTGATCTTAAACAAGCATATGATCTAGTTCAATTGGACTCTTTGATAACTAAAATGGCAAAAATGAACATTCCAACCGCTTTCATAAGATTTGTTCATAATGTACTCATTAATAGACAAATTTATCTCAAAATAAATAATAAATATAGCACTCCTCGGCAAACTTCTCTTGGTCTTATGCAAGGTAGCAAGCTTAGTCCCACACTTTTTAATATATTCATGGTGGAATTACTGGAAATACTCAATGAAACTGTATCAACCTCTCTCTTTGCGGATGATTTACTCATTTAAATTGTCACAAATGATCTCGATACTGGTCGAAAGAAATTGCAGTCATCATTGTAAATAATTGCAACCTGGTGCCGGGACAATGGTCTAGGAATTAACTGGAATAAAACAAATTACATAGTATTTACTAAAAAGAAAATCACTAACTTCCTTCCTCTTCAACTTTCTCATACACAGCTTCACAGCACAACAAATATCAAATATTTTGGATTATACCTCAATCACAAATTAACTTGGAAATCACATTTAACTCACGTAATAAGAATGTAAACAAGTACAGAACATTCTCCGCAGCTTAAGTTCTAAAAAATGGGGCATTCATCCGTGCACATTATATACCAGTTTTCAACAATGCATTGAAGCCAAGATACTCTACGGAAGTATAATCTACTCTATCACCATGCCAAAATTCTATAAATCACTAACAGCGATTCAGTACACTACTTTAAAAATTATACTTTCCCAACCCCACTTTTGTCCTAAAAATGCCATTTTGGAGGAAACAGGCACGCTACCGTTATCTATTAAAGTAGTCAAACTTGCCTGTAAATATATCATATCTCGACTCGCTATCATGAATTCGCCACTACTCACAAAACTGGGAGCCCTAGAAGTAGAGAACCGTAATACCAAATTACCATATGTTACTAAATTACAATGGATATACAAAGCATTTTTACTTTTGAAAAACCTCCAAACTCAAATAATAAAACTTCCCAACCTGCCATGCTATAGTTTCGCATATGAAACAAATACAACAATTATAAAACTTATTCTGCCTTCATATGTACAGTAGATACCAAGATTAAAGATCAATCTCATCGCATAAACAAAAATATTTGGCACAGTTTTCTCGATCACTTCCATCCTGACACAATTTTCCTTTACACTGATGCCTCTAAGGTTGCACATAGTCCAGTTGGAGTAGCTATCTTTGTTCCCCAACTTGATATTATCCAACAACTGAAACTTCCAGTTGCCACTACAGTATATGAGGGTGAAGCGTTTGGAATACGACAAGCCTTACTACTCATTCAATGTAACAATATCCGGCGTGCATGTATCTGCACGGATTCCTACAGTGTGTTACAAGTACTTTCTTCTGTTCATTGGACAATTAAATCTACTTGGACAGTACTAAACATAAAATCAATTTATCGAAAATTAATCGAAATGGGTCATATTATAGATTTTATCCACGTCCTAAGTCATGTTGACATAAAACCGAATGAATTTGTCGACGATTTATCCAAAAAATCTCGTAACTCTGGTATTTCAACCAATATAAAATTATCACCTCTCAACTTTTTATTTTACATTGACCAGATAATCTCGGAGCAAACAGTCCTTTGGAAACATAAAATCAGAAGTGGACCAGGAACATACTATTGGCAAACTAACCATTTGCAATCATCCAGCTGGAATGCACTTCGCACTTGGTCACGGTCAAAAATCATATTATATTATAGACTTCGTTTCAACACTGCAATTACTCCATATCTTCTGTACAAAATTCATCGGAGAGATTCACCTTTCTGTTGGTGCAACGAAGAGGTTGGAACTCTGAATCATCTAATATTTAAATGTCCTTTGTTATCTAAAAATAGAACTCAAGTTATGGTAGAGCTAAATAAACGCTATGGTTATGGACCCTTCACCATCAAACAAATTTTGACGCACAATGATTTGGATATCCTGAAACATTTAATATTTTTTTCAAGATAATGGACTTGTCCTTTAATTTACTTTAATCATTACCTGGTTAATAATCTCATTTTTTTCTTTTACATTTCATCTTCCGGTGGAAAAAAAAAAGAACTTCACTAGAAAATCATAAATCTATATTTCCCACATAGGCAACGGATTTAACATCACTCATATATTCCAACAAGAGGGAATGACTATTCCAGTTCTCATTCTTCAATTTCCACCGGAAAAGGTCAAAGCACACCTTCTAAGCAACAAACACAATGTCACTCCGCTTACAATTCCAAGGATATGGGTGAAACAGACTATGTCTGCTATGCAACTCCTCTCGATAGGGAAGGTGAAGGTGAAGACTAAAGTCAAAAGAAGAAGAAGAAGTATTGTATTGTCATTTGTCATTTAGAAATTGTGATTAGTTGTCATGGCGTCAATTCTTGTGCCTGAGGTTGAAGCACCGGGATTTTCTTTCGCTAATTGCAAGCGGTATGCATTTAATTTAGTTAATACTTATTGATTGAAAAAAATTAGTAGTATTATATGTTACTTAGTAGGAATAATTAGTTTAAATTTCTATGAGTACTGTATTCTTTTTTTTTTTTAGACAGTACTTTAGGAATCGGACAGCACCATGAAATCGGAGTAGTAAACACTTCATCACAATATGAACTTAGCATTTTGATGATTGTAGGAGTGCTGTATCCTTACGCTACACAGTAAGAAGTGGAATTATTGAGATCACTTGTAATGTTAATTGCGGTTGCTTATTTCGCATTTACAAGTATTGAACGCTAGAATGATTTTTTTTCATGTACATTGAGAATAGATCGTGGAATTGAATAATAATTTTTGTTTAATTTGTCTGGCTTGAAACTGTTAGCTAGTACATTCTGCACTGTTAATTTTTGGCTCATGTGGAAATAATTGCGTACAGTTTGATAATTTACGTGCAAACGGATGTGCCATATAGACTACTATTAGTGAAAACTCCCAAGAAAATGTGCTGCGGTACAAGAGAAGACATTTATTTCGTTAAGCCGCGCCATCTTTTTAACATAACAGTAATTACTCATGAATAGGTTAGTTCAGTTTCTTTCACTTTCTTAGTACTGCTAAACTAAGCTAAACTGCCGCAGATGGTGGCCCCATTTAAAACTCACGGGAAGGTTCTAGAATACAGGTTCCCCCCATGTAGGTTAGTAGGTAAGTTGGTTCCATTCTGTACCAAAGGTTACTATTTAATTTACAGAGTATAGCCGAGCGAGCGTCATCGAGTGAAGGCAGGTTAGAGCCCCGCAGGGTACGTTGTTTTCTGTTTTTATTACAGCTCAATGAGAAGGGACACCTGTGTTCTAGAACCTTGCCAAAACTCACATAGATCTGTTTTCAGCGCTGAAACTTATCAAATGAAATGAAATAAAATGAAATCTGTGAGTTTTACGTCCCACGGTTATGCCGGTTAGGCTAAAGGAGACGGTGATTATGAGAAATGAATAAAATGGTGGAATGAAGAAAGTGGGAGGAAACGGGAGAACCCCGAGAAAACCCACCCACACGGATGTTTGTCCACTACTTTCATACACATTACCTGCAGTTATCCCTGTTTCATTTCTGGCCTCTATTCATTATTAATCAGAGATATTTCTTGTTTTCATGCCTCTTTTGCTCTTTCCTACATCTGTATACGTCAGTATAGTAGTACTGCTCCAAATTAGTACCTTGGAACTGTTAAGTGTTGCAAACTACACACTAATCATTAATGATTAAAATAATGCGACTGATTAAATATCATGCCTTCCCAAAGGGTGAGGTTAAATTTACATGAAAGTTGCACCACCCGAGCGTGACTTAACGTCACGCGGTATTTATTCCACTTTGCACACACAGCATTATTAATAAAAGAAGTGATTTACTTACGTTATGAAATACAGCCGAACGAACGAAGGAAGTTAGAAGACCCGCATGGGCTCGTTTTGTTCCATCTTGACCCTATAATAATACAGCAGCATACATATCCTAAGTTAGTGAATAACACAGTTGGTTTGAAGCACTGTCAGATTATGCTCTACTGGTACCTCACCTCATATCGCATCAATCCACGAACACATACAGTCCACAATTTAACTTACGTTTTCTCCCTTATTAATCACCCTACAGCAGTGGTTCTCAACCTAATTCTTATCACGACCCCTATTCTATCACATCCTCTTGCCAGTGACCCCCATATAAATTTCTGGTTTGTAATAAGCTTGTGTGGGATTGTTCATATACCTGTTGCGGAGATCTGATGAAATCCATCTATTTCTATAATAATAGAATCCATTTCTTGTATATAGCGGATACAGTAACTTCCTTAAAAGCGAATGGATTAGAACCATATTTGGTCAGTTCATTCATATTACAAATATCGAATCCGATCCGTTATATTGTTTCAGAATAAAGACCATTTTAAAACTTTATAACTCCCTTAATTTTGGGTCCTATGAAAAATAAAAGTCATTTCTAATTTTTGTTAAAAAAAACCTACAGTTGTTAAAATATTTATTGATTATTTAAATGACTTTATAATGTGCGTCACGAAGATTGAAATAGACATTGCCGCACTACTGAAATTACACCATGCTCAGATACCTCATTAGCTTTCAACGTCAATTATATTTCAATATGTAGGTTTTGTTGCATTTGTATTTTTCTGGTATTTCAATATGTAGTTCCCATTAGTTTCATATCATACATATTTAATTTGAATTGATTTTTGAACAACTTTTTCTCCTGTTGAAAATGTTTAATAGACCTATTTTATATTTGTTCTTAACAATGTGTATGAAAATAAAAAATATGCCTATCAGGACAAAATTCAAAATAATATAAAAAAATATTTTCCGGTATTAGGTTCAATTATATTTATCTCTTCCTCTGATCTTCGCGACCTCCCTAGTGGTCGCGATCCCCAGGTTAAGAAACACTGCCGTACAGTAATGACTAGAGACATGATTTTTTGGTGACACGCGAAAACGCGAAATGTGTCAGTATTGTATGAAAATGTTGTGTACCTAAAAATATCATTTTTCACTATTAGGCCAAATAACTCGCGCGATTAAACGCGAAATTTGCAACAAGTCTCGATATTCCACGAAATTTACGCAAAAATGACAATTTTTCGACGCTTTCACGATTTATTTCATTACCATTATTTGGCAATTACTAGCAATGTGATGAAAATTCCCATTTTTGAGAAAATAGACCACTATGAATTTTTGAAATTTTACATACAGTTACAAAATGAGCTCCAAATCGTATCTACCGGTGAATTGGATAGTGTGGAAGGAGTGTTGCAGGGTATGTTAGATGAGCATTCAGAAATAGCTGGAAAGTGTCTTCAACTAATGTACGTATCAGTTTCGAAAGTTGATGTGGAGAGGGTTCTCTCTTCTTATAATGCTTACGTGTTATTTGTATAAGTAAACTGTGAACACTAAAGTTATTATTTTTGTATTAATGTTCTCTGTGTTTTTTTAAAAATACTTTTATTCAAAGAGGATGCTTAGTATTTTTTTTTTTAAAAAAAAAAGCTCAAATATTGTTTAATATAGTCATGCATGAGCTCATATCATGATGATTGATGAGTGGAAATTAAGGTGAAATAACAGGTACGGTAACTAATTGTAATTGCCAAGGAAAATAGTGTTCTTACATTGAATTTTTATTCACCGATTTTATCCCGCTTTACGCATATTTTTGTAACGAAATTACAAATTATTCTTTACCACAAAATCGTGTCTCTAGTAATGACCTTTCTAACGTTTGTTACTCTCATTATCACTTTTAGTCTGATTCTGTTCATTTTTACGTAGATTTTGTATTTCGGGGCCGCCATCCGTGGCATTTAACCCATACTTTTTTTTTTGACCCAGCACGGCTTATCGGAATTTCACCACAGTAGAATGGAGTAAGTTAGGTTAGTTCACATTGGGTGTGTACGTTCTATTTTGAAGTAATTATTTTAGTGTGATTTTCGAGTTTCAATAGCACTTGTAATGGTTTCACACTAGCAACGTTATACCAGTAAACATAAAATACAATTTCCCTACACTGTGCCGAAATACTCTTGGGGCACAAAATAATATCTAGTAGAGCCCTCTTTCATTTGCACTCATTTATTTTAAACGTACACTTTGTAAACATTAAATACCGTACAGTATGCAGAATTACTGAGCCGGTGGAAATTATTTTATATATATACAGGTATAATCATCTTTCGTATGCAGTGAGGGAGGGGGAAAGCACGGTGGCTCAGTGGTAGGACTCCTGGTTCGATTCCCGGCCAAGTAGGTTTGTGGTGGACAGCATCGTGTGCGTAGGTATTCTCGGGGTACTACTGTTTCTTGCACTAGTTTTTCCATGATAATTCACTTGCCTTAATCTTCCGTCTCTATTAGCCTAAAGGGCATAAACGTGTTACGTTAAACTGAAAGATTTCATTTCGTATGCAGAGATTCATTAGCCATGATTCCATGCGAAATCAACACACACACACAAAAAGGTGTTTTTTCCTCACATTCTCTAATTATGACGACCTTTTCGTCACTTAAAAATATCATACTATGATTGAAAAATACTAAATTTCCTCCTCCTAGATTTATTAGTTTTCGGAATTTTACAGTTCGAAATCTCCAGCTTTTGTAAAAATAAAAATCATATTCTTCTTTCTCACCTCAACCATAGGTTGGTGGGCAACATGTAAATTTTAAAACTTTTCTCTCTCTTGGGAGAGCTGTTTTATACTTTGATAAGGTTTCTTCTTCATAACTGCATCTAGATATTCTATCCTTGGTCTTCCTCTTCCTGGTTTTCCTTCTGTTTTTGCCTCTATCAAAACGATGATCCAAATGGAGTGCCGAATAAGATGGCCAAGCAAGCTGTTTCTTTTTCCTATTGCCTTCATGATCTGTCGTCCTCCATTAGCTTCCTTTAGTACGTCTTCGTTTCTTTTCCTTTCGGTCCATCATATGCGCAGCATTCTGCGCGAACACCACATTGCAAGTGCTTCCAGCTTAAATATTTAAGCTTTTGTCAATGTCCACGTCTCTGATTCGTAAAGCGCTACGCTCCATACCAGAGTCTTAATAAATAGTTTTCGAGCGTCCAAGGACACATTTCTTGATGTCAGCAGTCCGCTTTTCCTAATGAATGCTTGTTTAACCTATGTTATTGTGGAACTTACGTCTTTTTAACTTCTTCCGTCCGAGGATATTAGACTTCCTAAATAGGGGAACGTCTTAACGTCTTCGATTTTCTCTTCCTATAGCCATACGCTTGCCTTGTTCTGTCCTGCTCTTGTTCACTTTATCACTTTGGTTTTCTTATTATTTACCTTCATTTTGCTTGTTTTTTCCAGTTTGTCGTTCAAATTTGAAAGTGCTTCCTGCAAGTCTTTTTCCTACTCCGCTATCAGTGCTGTCATCAGCAAACCTTATTGTGCTGAAAACCTGGCCATTTACTTTTAAACCTTTCTCGTTTTATCAAAGAATTCTTTCATAGCCGCATAGACGTTGGACAGGAGGGGTTAAGTCCACATCCTTGCCTTACTCCTTTACTTATTCTTGCTTCCTTCTGATCTCTTCCTATAACAGCGATCTTGTTCCTGTGAAGTTGGTATATTATTCTTCTGACTCTACCTTCAGGTTCTTCAACGCTATGAACATGATATTCCAATCTACGGTGTTTGAAAGCTTTCTCTATATCTACGAATGCTATCAAAATTGATTTTTTTATGTTTTCTACTTTTATCACAACTTAAACAAAAACACGCTGCTCCGTTCTCGAGCCATGAAACGACTTGGGGGAGATTTTAAATGCCATCCTTTCTCGAAAAAGTGCAAATTTAAATTTTCCCCCGAAAAAAAAAAAAAGTATCATTTGTAAGTTAGTCATTTATTAAGATACACTTAAAACATAATTATGGGGTCATAAGATATAGCTTCGAAGGAAATTGTGTGAATGAAAAAAATGTATAACGTTAGTATGCTCATGTTAGTAGCCTAGACTTACTTGATAAAAATAACTTTCATATGCGTTCACTAGATTTTTTCTTTTTTTTCCTCTTTTTTGCATTGCAATATTTGAAATTTGCATCAATCTAATATTTTGTAGTGCTACCCCAAGCATAAAAGACTGCATTTCAGTAAAAGACAGTGATAGGAAGATAGTAAAAATTTTCAAACGTCTACTTTTGTGTAATTTGCGAGAAGTATGTCAGTTGTTTAAAATCATTTCCTTTATATAAACATACATTGTTCTAAATTTCTTGAGCTTTGTCCGAAAACTTTTTGTTTTAGCTGGAACTAATGGGATGCACTGTGCGTTTGTACGACTCACTAAACGTTAAGTTAATAGAAAATGCTAAATTACAAACTCTTACTGTGGATCCATAACATCTACGTATAGAAGCTGAATGCACATATTCATAAGAAAAGTGGCTTACCTAATGCCTCCTTGTTTATTACATGAATTGAATATTTCTTTCCCCTCTGGGGACGTCATCAGCACTTTTTTTTTACTACTGTCACCACATTTTAATATGTATTGTAATTATTGTTTTCTTTTCGGTTTCTGAAAACACTATTCATATCAATAATTTATGCGGAATTTCACAATATGTCTTTAATGTATTGTATTATGTGGTTATCTCGGCATCCTTTTGACTGTTGTAAAAAGTAATTCCAGTGACATTTAATACTTCTCGAACTTTCTGAATTTTAGGACTAAGTGCTTTAGGTTAAGGTGCCTGAGTGGTTTAGACTAAGGTGAGCTATTCTCAAAAAAACCTGTTGAGATCCTATTTAAGTTCCTTAATAAGACTACTAATCTTCTAAGCAGTGAAGTTTTGTAAACTGGAAAAGATTTGTTACAAAAATATAAATCTAATATAAATAAAATAGTTTGTTTGTTTGTCTGTCTGTGTGCGGCCTGGGGACCAGAGAGTTACCAAATTTTGGTCAGGGGTACCTTCGTCGAGGCCCCAGCTCAAGACGAAGAGTTTTTGTCAAAATTTAAACCAGGGAGGGTCTCAGGGGGGCGTTTACCGGGACAAGTAAAATTAGTAGAAAATGACCGATATTAGTGTCGAATTCACAGTTTTCGTGGTCGCTGAGATCAATGGTGAAACTCCAGTCGTATTAACTTCCAAATTCACCCTATTTGGTTTCGCGCCGAGCGTCACCGTGATCGGGGGTGGGAGATACCGAGACATGTAAAAGTATCCAAAATGATCGGTGTTAGTGTCAAATCCATAGTTTTCGCTGTCGCTGAGATCAATGGACGCACTTCCATTAGCGATGATTTGCAAATTCAGCTACCATTGTATGCAGTCGGGGGGGGGGGGGATACCAAGACATTTAAAAATAGACCAGAATGACCGATATTAGTGTCAAATACATAGTTTTCGCGGTCACTGAAATGAATGGTGATATTCGCACAGGCGTTCACTTCCAAATACAGCCCCCATGCGAAGAATGGGTATATTCAGCTAGTAGCATAATAAAATAGAAGTAAATACTGTCCATTAATTTTACGTTTTACTTGAGATGTTAATTATATTGTTCCATCTGTGATTTAGGTTGCCCTTATCTAAGTTGAATTTAAATTCTTTGGTCCTAGGACACAGAGGCTCAATGGTAGAGCGCTTACTTCTGGTTCGACCCTTGGCTAATAAGTTTGTGGTGGACGACATCGTGTCCGTGCGAATTAATTCGATGCCATCAAGTTACTTGACTTTTTTGTGCTCTTTCAAGCCGAGTGTGGATTTGTTTTATCCTGTTACAGCACGGAGTGCTTTCGGTTCTCCAATACATGATATTTTTGGCTTAGAGCACCATACATCCGTACCAACTCTTCGGGATAAAGATCAACACTGATTGTGTAACCGTTAGGAGCCAACCCTCTCGTATTTGCAACATACATAGGTCATGATTTTATGTTCGAAATAGACCTGTTTGATGACCGTTCCTGGAGGTTGTCCCTTGGTCAGCCATTGTTTGTGCACGTTAGGATTTAGGAAAACATACACTTCTCGTCCCATGTGACAATTTGTTTCAGGAAACGCATACCACGAGAATTTTGCAGCAGTTTCGACATACATCTATTCTTTGTTCCTGAGCTTAGGGTCAACTCTTGTAGCATAAGGCGGCAGCACTTGGCGGTTTTCCCAAGTTCGTGAAGGTGACGCACTACAGTTAACTGGAACATGCCGTGTTGGTTTGACAATCGTCCTATGCTGGTGGATGGATATTTCTCAATAGCGTGTGTTGTGAGCTCAGAATTTGTTACCCTGGAGCGGCCGGACTTCGTTTGATCTTCGACATTTTTACAACCTGCACAAAATTTCTGGAACCAAGAAGTTGTTGTGCTGTCACCCTTTTTTGACAAATGTCTTGGTTTGCTCTCGCAGTAGAGATGCAAAAAAGCCGGCTCCCCCCCCCCAAAAAAAACGAAATTTTTGGAAATTTTGGCTTTTTTCATTTTCATGATTTTTCTATTTAAATAGCTTTCTTATAGTATACTTTAAAGTTAAATAAGATTTCATGATCTAAATGCTATAATTCGCTCTGGAATTCACCATCATGATGGATGGAACACATGTTTTATGAATTAAAGTAAACATAAAGTACGCAGTATTTGAGGGCAACTGTAGAAGATTTTTAACTTCTGAGTTATCGAGATTTTTTCCTTTTCTACATCGTTTCTTTTTAGTCATCCGTGTTTCATTTCCTAAAGATTAGTAGACCTACCTAGCTTCTAGCACATAAGTTAAACTTTTCTTTTGCAATATATCCGTCAGAGCGTACGTTTGTCAGTATATCTATCAAAGCGTACTTCCACATTCTTGTTATACTGTAGCTGTGCAATGATTTAGCAATAATCTTCCGGATTCAAACTTGAATACCATTTTATACAAATAATCAGTAGCGGATTTAGAAAAGTATTTTGGGAGGGGTTTTTCTTATTAATGTTTAGTTTTTCTAAAAATACGTAATTTTTATTTGAGAAGAGCTTGAAGTTTATGAGTAAAGGCATAACAAATATATCGTATGTTTTAGAAATTCTGTAATTTCGGGGTACAAGCTTCACCCGTAAAACATCCCCACCCTAACCCCCTTCGCAAATCCATCACTGCTGGTAATTAGTAATAACAACGATTTAAAAACGATAAGAAAGGAAGTCGGTCAGAACTCACAGTACGCATTATCTCTACATTCACAGATACAATTAAGAAAAACTTTTGTCAAAATGGTCGAATGCGGGGTTGAATCGCAGACATCCCGATAGAAGCGTAAAAGCTAACCACTCGCTCATAGTTGTTGTGCAGTTGTGCTTAACTTAAATATATTCTCCCTCTCTATGGCCTATGGAATCCGAAGGTTCAATGTCGCATTCACAAAAGCTCTCCACTGACTTCAATTGTTAGCCAACTGGATCCAGTTTTTACTTTGTATTCCCATTTCTGAGAGATCCATTTTAATGTTGTCCTCCCATCTGCGCCTAAGTCTTCCTGATGGACGTTTTCCGATTGGATTTTCAGTTTAAACTTTGAAAGCGTTCCTACTTTCTTCCATTCTGGCTGCATGACCTGCCCACCTGAGCCTCCTAGACTTGATGACCGTAACGATGTATGGTAAACCGTATAAATTATGCAGTTCTTCGTTATAAAGTTTCCCCCATTCCCGTTCCTCTTCGGTCCGAATATTCGTCTCAGGATTTTATTTTCAAATACTTTCAGTCTGCGTTCTTCCCTCAAGCGGCCATAAAACACGACAGGTATGATTATAGTTTTATATATTTTAAGCTTTAAATTCCTCAACAGAATTCGCGACGACAAAATACTTTGAACTGAATAAGAACACGAATTTCCTGATTTCAGTCGACATTTAATTTCTTTGTGGATATGATTTTGATCTGGTGATATTGATCCCAGATATTTGAAAGTATCCACTTTGTCGAAAGTATTATTTGATATTTTAACGCATCCATAATTTGCCATATTACGATCCCGGTGAACTTCCATGTATTTAGTTTTCTCTGTATTTACTTCTAAACCAATGTCGCTGCAAGCGTTTAATAAGGACTGCATTTCTTTCTGTTGTTCTCCTATCACCCCCTATTAAATTTAGATCATCAGCATACTCCGTAACCTGGTGAATACAATTCAGCTATCTTTCATTTTCCTTATAACTTACTCCGGAACAAAGCTGAACAATAATGCCGACAACGCATCTCCTTGTTTCAGGCCATTCTCGACGTGGAAGCTCATGGACAAGAATTTTTTTGCTCGGACTTTTACTGTGGGATTCATTTAAACACATTTTAATTGATCTAACTAGCTTTCTCGGTATTCCGAATTCTGTAAGAATGTTGTACAATGTTTCCCTCCTATCCGAGTCGTAACCCAATAAACAGCTGATGTACTGGGTAATATATTCCCATTTCTTTTCGAGTATTTATCAAATAGTAAATATCTGGTCGATAGTTGATCGATGTCCCTAAATCCACACTGATAATCTCCAATAATTTCATTTGAATATGGAATCAATCTTGTTAATAGAATTTTAAGAGAAATCCCTCGATAATTATTACATTCAGTTTTGTCGCCTTTCTTGTGAATTGGAACAGTGATTGGTTCTTTCCACTTTTCTTAAATGTATTTCGTAATTTTTCTCTTTTTTTTTAAAAAAAAATATAAAAAAAAGTTTCGAATGATATGTTGAATTCCTGCCGTTAAAAATTCAGAAACCTTCAGGACTGAGTAAACCGTGATGGTGGTTATAAATCTAGGAAACCGCACAATCAGATGAACAGTCTATTACGCATATGATCCATTAACAGAAAATTTGGTACTTTCCCGATTCTGAACAAGCTTAAGGAACAGTCAGTAGATTATAGGATTCGGAATTTTACCGATTTTACAGATTTCAAGCACCTGATAGGTGGTAACATTATTACGTATGTGATCAATGAATGAAAAATTTGTTCGAAATATTCATACAATGTATATGAAAGTTAAAACTTAAAAATTTCAAGAATGTACAGAACCACCCGGAACCAAGCTCTTGATGTGCAGCTTTTAAGATTATCACATAAATGTATTTCTCTCATGTTTTATTTTTTTGTTTCAAAAAGAGGGTGTGTGATATTTTGAAGTAAAAATACTACATACAATTTTGCTAGTTATTTGTGTATCTTTTTTTTTTTTAAAAAAAAAGTAATTATTTTTGTGTATAAGAAGTTAAAAATTAATATATATACAGTATATATATTGGTTAATCCTTTGGAATTCATAATGTAAATATGTTAAGAATTTAAAAAAAAATATTTTCGAAGTTCATGGTTTATTTTAGAGGTTCTATATTATTATCTACATCAACCACTAATCAAATGAGTTCTTGTGCTGTAGAGAAGCGAAACAAAGTCTGCTTTATCAATTTAAATCAAAATTTTCAAAAAAGTCCAAAATTTCCGAAGCAAAACAGTTTTTTTTTTCAAAAAAGCCGGGCTTTTTCCGAGCTCTTGCATCTCTATCTCGCAGCGTTATGCCCGAGTTCGAACTCATACAGTATCATATCATACGTTGTAGAGCTCCCCTTGCCACTGCCACTAAAAATTGACTGAAGATAAATTTATTGAGTGACGGCCTCCGTTTTAACAGGTTGACTGCCATGAGCATCATATGTGGTGCTCACCTTATTTTTCTCTGGGGCCATGAGCACCATATATGATGCTCATCCTTGATATCACAAATTACTAACTTATCCAGGTTCTTGAGCATCATATATGATGCTCATTGTCACAAATTACTGTAAGACAATGAGAATCACATAAGGTGCGGGCTCCCATTGGTACATTTTCGGGAGAAACAAAATATCGCGACAAAAATGTGATATAACTATCCATAATCGAGCCAAAGGTAAGTTGAAATTTATGGCCTCATGGGACCACAGTACCCTCAAATCACCTTGGCAGTCAACCTGTTAAATTTTCCGCTTACCACACTACCTCTTTAGCTTGTTTGACCTCGTACTTACGGTTGACGTCGTACTTACATATACATGCGGCCTGTTAGGTGTGCAAATATAGCAAGACTTATGACTTTTCCTTGGATTTTTGTTGTTATTTAATAGCTGGTTTAATGTTACAAAATAATTGAATATATTTACATATTACTGTTAATATTTGAATGGTATTACCTTTGTTTTGCAGAAATGCATATTTGGCGAAGAAGGGTTACCCTATTCCGAAAGCAAAGAAGACAGGAACCACTATAGTGGGGATCATATATAAAGATGGAGTTATCTTGGGAGCAGATACAAGAGCCACAGAGGATACTATTGTCTCCGACAAAAACTGTTCCAAGATTCATTATTTGGCACCAAATATGTAGTAAGTGCACCCTTACCATAGAGATTTATTTTATACTAATACAATTCATAATGAAAAATACATACTGTAAGTTCTTTTTTCTAAAGACTTAAGGGCCTAATTTTTGGTAGGGCTACGACTTCAACAAGTTGTTTCATAAGAAGGGTGATGAAAATGAAAGAATAGCTGATTACACAACGAAAAGTTATATATATCATGTTGTCATCTCTGTGGAATTCATCTATTTTTCGCCACTATCTTCACAGTTGGTTAACTAAGTAGTAGTAAATAAAGCATGTGACTTGCAGCACTTTCCTGAAGATTTCAGTACGTAAAGTTTGGTTGACTCCTACAACCATTGTCAGCTTTCTTTTATTATTATTACTTAATATTTTTGTAATGTTGCTACATGGTTTATTAAAATTTTCTGTCCAAATTTCGACTCGAATCTTTGATCAAAATATTTTTACACTAAAAAGTTTTTCCAGTCTGGAAGCTGTGTTCATAGTATGTGAATTTCCTGATACGTTTTTAAACAAAAATATAAACACAATGATCTCAAGAGGGTGGTTGTTCAGAGAGTAAATTTGGTAGCGTAGTTATTAGTGCACCGCACAGTAACCAGATATCTGAGTTCTGTTACCAATTCAGCGCTGCATTTGTACACTGATTTTTTTTTTGGTAGGTTTAGGTTTCCTACATTTTTTTGAAGCCTGTACTAAATAACCAATTCCTAACCATCCCTGAAGTCTCATTCGGTCAGTGATTGATAGTCAATCGGAAATGTATTGCTTGATTCTTTAGAAAAGAGCTCGTAAGTCTTAAGTGTTTCATATGTTGTTCTCTCATCGTGTAATTAGAGCAAACACTTCCTGTCAATAATCTCTTAATTTAATGTGTAGCGTATGCCAAAACACTAAGTTCCGAGTGGAATCCACGATTCTTTGCTGTTTATTTAGCGTGGTGAAGTAATTTGAAAGTTCCGTACTTAAAAGAGTAACAAATTCCGTTCTGAAATTACAAAAGTGACTGTGGGTCGTATATTTACCAACTTCTAAAACAGCTTCACGGTAATATTTTTGATTCGTTGAAAATAGTGCATTCGACTTCGACCGTTTCTAAAGCAATTGAGTAATTCATTCGACCCTTCATTTTCAGCAACAACACTTAAACCTACTGTTTAACATAAATCTCAATCACACGTGCTCCTAATATCCCATGCAGAAGACGTGTTTGCTAACCGTAAGTTCACGAGGATCTCCAAAATATGCGTGAAATTCCACAATCCAACAAAGACAGAGTTTACTGAACCCACCATGATTGTTCTCCTCCTGAAACCTATTCTGACTGTTCTCTGCTATTTGGTATTTTATGATTTATTTGAGTTACAGGTCTGACCCGTACATATTTGTCTGTGGCTTCACAATCGCATGCTTGCTTGCACAGTGACGTTTCAGAAAGAAATCTACTTAAAATGTAGTTCAGGAATATTAATTTCATTCCCTCAATGCTTAACAGTAAACATACATCAGGTGTTATTAAATTCCGAAATTGTAAAGTTTATTAAGGAAGTACTGTATTTTACTTTTTCCTTCGTAGTAATTTGTATATGAGCGTTGTAAACAAAGCTTCGAAAATCTACTGCGGAGTTCACTCGCCATTAAAATAACGTGAATCAGTCTTTTCCCGTGACAAATCGGTCTTTCCTCCCACATTCATCGCGTAGAGTGTACAAAACATACACAGAGCTGAGAGGCTCCGGCCTTTTCTTTCCCTCTTTCCCGCCACAAGAAAATTAGTAGAAAAATGTTTTTTCAGCTAAGAAGTGTGGTCACATTGTACGTAGCAGAGGTGACCACTTTGACCTAACCTCACTCAACCTCACGCTCACACCACCAGCCTGACATCACGCTCACATCACCAGTCTGACGTCACGCTCACATCATTGTAACCTAACGCTCACTTCGTGAGGCTCTGGTCTAGTGAGCGTGAGTTCCGAGCTCGTGAGCGCCGATTTCGTGAGTTTGGGCACAGGGTCGTGGGTATTACTTGCGATATTTCGATGTATCGATCGATAATTTGATATATCGGGATTTTTCGATAGTTTTCAGCATTTGGATAGTTTTCGATGTTTTCTTATTTTGAGTATCAAGGTATACCGATATCACTTTCTCAACATAACGAAAGCTATTCATATAACACGACCTAGACTTTCAATACTTCAACGTTCTCTGTTCCACAGGATTACTATCTAATACAACCAAATATGACAAACACACGACGATTTATCAGGATCACCCAAGTGGGGTTTACAATATTGTAATATTAGTTCGTACGCCCGTACGACAATTTTTCTTCACACGCGAACTACTAAATGCAAGTGAATTATTGAATTCCGTCTTCTGGGATCGATAGCTAAAATAATTATTTCGAAAAGTTCGTTAATGGAGATGATTTACCCATAGGTAGTGGTAGAAATTAGCCATTTTCGGTTTAACATTGATTGCTATTGAGCAAAGACAGTAACATATAGCGAGGCTGCTTTCTTGCAATTGATCCAGCGTCCCAAGAAGACCTTTCATCTCCATCTTTAACAATGTACTAAAATCGGAAGTGATGTAAATTTACTACAACTTCCAGTCTCAGTATTGAACTACATAGTTAAAAAAAAGTGAGGTTTTTATTTTTTCTATTTTTAAAAAGAATCGATTTAGTTTTCTACGAAAAGTTCTCACATTCATTCTTAATCTTCTATTCAAACTGAAAATGGCAGAAATCAACCACGTCCGGTTCTAACGTTGATCACTAAAGTAAAAACTGTAATAGAGATAAGCGTTTTTTTTTTTTTTTGTGTGTGTGTGTGTGTTTGTGTGTGTGCAATTAATTAAACATCCCAAGAATACCTTTAGTTACCATCCTTATCTTTCCACCGAAATCGGAAATGATAGAAGTACATTACAACTTGCGGATTCAATACATATTGCTAAAAAAGGAAAGAACTAGCAAGAAGTAGGTTTTGGAATCTGGTTAGGCATCTAAGAATAATTGTCATCTCTCGTAACCCTCCATTCTAAATGAAATCTTTGAGTTTAACGTCCCACGGTTACGTCGGTTAGGCCAAAGGAGATGGTGATGATAAAGAATGAAGAAGATGGTGGAATGAGTAAAGTGGGAGGAAACGGGAGAACCCCGACAAAACCGACGCACACGGTGTTTATCCACCACAAAGTCCACTTGGCGGGGGCTGGGATCGAACCCGGGTTCCTACGCACCAGAGGTGAACGCTCTACCACTGAACCACCGCACCCCCCAAAAAGTAATAATAATAATAATAATAATAATAAAAGTAAAAATGAAGCTCTCCAAGAAATAATTGATTTTGCAAATCTATGGCTTGAATCATTGGTCGAAGTTAAGTGAAATTTTAACCTTATACTTGCAGTAGGCATTTGCATAGAGGCCGGTCCGTATGATGCGCTTCGCTCCCTTCCCTAAGTTCTTTTTCGCATAGGACCCTCGACATCTGCCACCTTACCAATCTCCATCTAGATAAATTTCAACAGTCCAAATAGTTATTCCGGTCATTTTAGAGAGACTCTCGGTAGTTTCAATATTGAGACTATTACGTACAGTCGAAAATTCGAAACGGATTTCTTGTATTATTGAACTAGCTCGTATTGTAAAACTCAAATTAGTCATTCTCTGTAAATTTACTTTAAAAAATGAATTTGTAACAATTCAAATCTTTCTTTACAGGATACAAAGTGAAAATGCATTAAAATCTGTACAAAAACGAAGATATTTATAAAATAAGTTTTTTTTCTATATGATTATTTTGTATTGTTAAAATTTTGTACATCGACGGGGGGGAAGCGCCAAACGCTTTTGGGCCTAGGGGCGGCGAACATTAAATCCGGCCCTGGTCGAACACTAAAAATAAATCAATCTTCGGCGTTCGTCCGACTAATATTACATAAATGATATAAGTTATCTCCGTTTTGGGTAAAATATAGATCAAATATAGCTTTAAGAGCACATGTGATCTAGTTGCATCTTCCTAAGTTGTTCCTCTCTCTGAACAACGATTAGGGATTATACGAAAATGAGTTCACTAGTCGAAGATTGGCATATTTACCCTAGTAATACAAAACATTTATTTATGACTGTTCTGCATAGTTATATTTATACAAAAACAATTACTTGCTAACTATATGAATTTTACTTCCAAGTAAATAGTCGGTGTATATGAAATTCTATATACTTATCAAGATGTAATAATGTCTCTCAAATATTCGCCCAGAAAATATGTAAATTCTATTTTCTATTTGGAGCAGGCAGGGGTGCCCACAGGCTTGTTTTAGGGCGTTGGTTGCACCCGTTAGACTTTTTTTTTTTGGGGGGGGGGGGGGGGTGAGGGCATATTTTCTTTCAAAATGACAGAATTGCAATTTTAATTATACTATAATTTTCCTTTTAAGACGGCAACTGTGAAGGCGAATGAATGTATTCTCTGGCTTGAAAGGATAAAATTATGACGGAAGGTGGAAGAAAATACTGTGTAGACTGATCCTGTTTGGAAAGAATGGACAAGGGCTACTAAGTGATGTAGCTTGCAATGTATTCGACATGCAAACCAGTGTGGAAACTCATTGGGGAGGGGGAATCTCGCTAAGAATTTAAGCACTCGGTTTTGGGAGCCAATATTATATTCGGGGGGAAATTGCGCCCAAGTAGTTAAAGAGATGGGGTGTGGGCCGAGGTCGTGGGAGGGCTGCAATTCTTATGTGGTTAACTGCAAACCCATGATTCAAGATTCTCCTCCCCGCTAGAAAATTCGTAAATAAAACACTGACTTAGCCTACAAAATCCCTATTAAACAATGGCAAGCGAAATTACAAGAGAAAACTAAAAGGGACAAAGGAAAATATTCAAACCAGTTTTGGCGGTAATGTATCTTTAAAAATGTAGGTAAATACAAAACAATTTAATTTAGTTGGTTATTTTATGATACTAAGTGATGAATATTCTTGACAGGATTTGGAGGCCAAATACTCTCTGTGCGGCACCAGTGTGCCTGACAAAACATCAAGACATTCCATGATTATTTTTGTACTTGCTTCTAAGAAATACCTGATGACAAAGAAACTAAAACTTCTATCGCAAGTAGGCCAATAAATAAATTAAAAAAAAAAAAAAAAAAAAAAAAAAAAGTAGCGGACCAAAGATATCCCTGCTTACCTATGGTCGTTTCACAGCAGGTGTTATCTTCAGATAGAGAAAAAGAAGCTTTTGTGTAGAGAACAAAAAATCTACAGTGTTTTCGAATTACAATATACTTTTCCCTGCAATTGGAAGAGCCAGGTGTCTACTTTGATCCAACCTCACGCTCACATCATCAGTCTGACCTCACGCTTACTTCGTGAGGTTGAGGTCGAGTGAGCGTGAGTTCCGAACTCGTGAGCGCCGACCTCATGAGTTTGGACACCTTTGGTACATAGGTTAGGCGTTAAAGACATATTCTGTTAACAGTCAGGCAAACAAAAATGATCCAAGCTAGTACACATTAACAGAGTGTAACATCAACGATCGTGATTTATAATGTTGCAAAATCTATCATAGGTGTTAATCAAGGTTGCAGACTTTATATTAGAGTGACTATAAATTTTGTACGGTCGTTCTTCATTCGTATAAAAGAATAAATGTCCATTATTGTTTTTATTTTTTATTTATTAATTTGGAAGACACGTGACTGATTACATTATAGAGCCACCCCTGATCTGGTGACACTAATTTTTAATATAATTCAGCTGCAATACTCATTCTTTGCAAGACTCCCCTAGGATATATATTTCAATCAACGTAAAGTTAAATTCTAGCTCGATCTGAATGCTCACCATATTCAGAAATTAATCTCAAACGGGTCAGTCATTTCTTCATGCAAAATTGGAAATTATATTATAGAAAAGTACCCCTTACAAGCTGAATTTTTTAAAACACTGAGACATGACGTGTTTCATATAACTTCAGGGGATTGTAAGTAGTGTTGTAAAAAAAGGTTTTTTTTTCTGTGAAGTTTTTTTTCAATAAAAAACATCGTTCTTTTTCATGTTTTTTTTCAAATGTCTGTTTTTTTTTCTGGCAACTATTATTTATTGATTTACGTTGCAGATTATTGAAATAATCAACAGAACTTGAGTCGAAGCCCTCGTAACTTACAAATCTTTTGTTTCTTTGTACGTATATACTAGCAAAATTGTGTGATTATTCCTTTCGGCCCCAGGTCATTTTTGGCGTTTTCCTACATTTCCAGTTAGTGACTTATTGCTCAAAAACCATTCATTCGATTGATATGGTTAAGGCCTTGTTTTTTAGAAAATAGATGTGACTATTTTTTGGTGTAAGTTGCATTACAGTGTTGCCAATGGGTGGGAAATTATTGAGGGAAATGTAGGGGTGAAAATTTACAAAAAAAATCCCTAACCGAATTTCAATTTTTTTTGTATCTAGTACCACTCCTGCTATATGGGTTCAAATCACCTAAAAGAATCTTTGGTGTGTTGACAAGGTACAGTGAAATCCTGTAGTCGCTTGCTTCCATCCAAAGAGAGAAAGGAAAAATTCTGTCATACACATGAAATTTTGACACTTTTTACGCCTCACAAGCAAAAATCAAATATGCCGGGGCTACAACTTCTCTAATTATCCTATTGAAACATTTTATGATGCGTTCTGTAGGGCAAAGAGGAAGCTTTCAGGTAGTGGTACGTTTGTTTCAATGTAGCCAGTAAGAGGGTAATATTAGAGGGGAAAAGGGAATTTTTTCCGATTTTTTCACCTAAAAGCGGGAATTAATTGTTTTGGCTGGAAACACTGCCATCAGACAGACGAAAACTATCTAAAAATAAACCTTAGTACTCCAAGAATATATCCTACAAGTATCATGGCGATATATAACAAAGTAAGCATGAAATTTTTAAAAAATCTCATTCTACCTCAGAAATTCACCATTTTCTTACCACTTACAGAACATGGTTTATTATAAACCTCAACTGTACTTTCCCTAATTTTTCTAGTGAAACTTTTTATGGTGCGCTGCTTAGGCTAAGAATGAGGCTCCTAGACACTGCTACGTTTGTTCGAATGTAGCCAACAAGAAGGAAATAATAGAAATAAAAAAGGGATTTTTTTCCAAAATTTGCCCCTAAAATCTGGAATTAAAATTTTCTGTATCTGGCAACACTGCTATCAGACACACACAAACTATCTTAAAATAAGATTTGGTATCCCCCTAATATATCCTACAAGTAGTATGACGATATCTAATAAAGTAAGCATGTCAATAAAAAATATCTCATTCTACCTTTTAAAAAATCACAGTTATCTACCCAATTAGAGAACAAGGTCTAATGTAAACCTCAACTGTACTCCCCCTAATTATCCTATTGAAACTTTCTATAGTGCGTTGTGTAGAACAAAGACGAGACTTCCAGATACTGGTACGTTTGGTCCGATATAGCCAACAAGAGGGAAATAATAGAGACAAAACAGATATTTTTTCCAAAATTTCCCCCTAAAATCTGGAATTAAAATTTTCTGTATCTGGTAATACTGCTACCAGACAGACGTAAACTATCTTAAATTAAACATTGGTACACCACTAATATATTCTACAAGTGTTATGACGATATTTAAGGAACAAAACTTGTAATTACCAAAAATATATTACGGTAAACAGAAAAGTAGGGAAAAACTAGAAAAATCAAGGGTTAGAACCTAAATATGAATTCTTCGTGCGTTCCCTAATTATCCCATTGTAACGATCTGAACTTGCGTTTCTTAAGTAAGGACAAATGTTCGATTGGCGTAAGTTGACTTGCACTCGGACGTATAGGTACGGATTTATAAATAAAAATTTCTAATTTTTGCCCAAATTTAGGAAAATTTTAATTTCCCTAATTGGCAACACTGCGCGCAGGCCCGTCCAATTGATGTCATCAGTTAGGTATCCATAGGTATCCATCCGAGGTATCTACTTGGCAAGTCTTAAGGAGGTCTTTCTACAACGAAGGAAGCTACAGGGAAAAAAGTAGTAGAGGAAATTCGTAATCAGAAAATTCTCGCATTTTTGACTGGGGTGAAATTTGAGAAGGAAATTCGACACCAGAAGAAAAAAATTAATATAATAAACTATAGTCCAATCATATTTTGCAAGAATAATATCCCGATATCTTAATTAGTGTCCACACAGGAGTGGATTAAACAAATGACACACCCGTGTGTGCCACTTTGGCTACCTGGGCCACTGAGTATACATTTGATTACATTTTGTTTTACTACTAACTCGTGTTGTTGTTGCAGTTACAGTCTTGACTAATAATACTATCGTAGTTGTAAACAATAACTTTATAAGGAAAATTTTCTCCTTTTTACATCTTAGTTCCAACACTGTTGGTGAGAAATGCAGGGTGTTTCAAAATAAATTTTGGGGTTTTAAGTCTTCGTAGTACTTATTACATTTTAAGTACAATTATAAACAATGCATCAAGTAAAAGAGCACCTCAAACAGTCTTTGCTACAAGTGTTCAATGTGAGATTCATTCGTCACACGGCACACATCTAGTCGATAGGCGAGAAAGGCCCATAAACTTTCCGCCATATGGCACAAAAACACATTCAATTTAGGAGAGTCTCGTTTCAAGTGTACCATCTCCTGAGGATTTGCTGACGGCCAGATACAAACATTATGAGTGTTCACATTAGCTCTTAGGTGAAATGTCGATTTACCACTGAAGACGACACGATCCAGAAAATCTTCATTGTTATGCAGCAATATTTCACTTGCGAAATTGGCATGTAAACCGTAGTCTGTAGACTTTAGACCTGTAGCAACTGCAAACGATAAGGACGTAGTTGCAAGCGTCTCCTTAATATTCTTCACACAGACCGTTGCACTGTACAGATTCAGTCTTTATTAAAACATAAGAAACTTTCTGCTCTCCAGTTTACATCTTTGCTGCTTGCTGTTTCTAACGGCAGACAGAAGAAACAATGCATGTACATGCGTGCGTACAAAACTGTTTGAGTTGCTCTTTCATTTGATATAATATTTATAATTGTAAGTTAATTGTAATAGATACTACAAAGTTTCAAAACCCTAATATTAATTTTGAAACATCCTGCATTACTTCAATTTGAGTCATCCTATATTCGTGTCTTTTATATACATATCATTAGGGGCGGTCCTAGTCAATTTGTCGCCCCATGCAATGGCATAATTTGCCGCCTCCCCCTGTCTCCAGAAAGAACAAATCTTAAAAGTCATGATTTTAAGTATGCTACTCCAGCATGAACAACAAAGGTGAGGGTAAGTGCAGTTGCACTCAGAAAGGCTTAACCCTTATCCGGGCAAGACATTTTTGTAATGTAAACGGGCAACCGGGGCCTGTGAGGCCCAGTATATATTTTAAGTGCAGAATACACAAAATCAATGCCTATTGTCACTTACTGTTCAGACTAGTCTAGAATGTACCGGTATATATTTTTGTCAAGTAGCGAAACTTCGTGTCACGCTTTTGTAAGCCGACCAAGCAGAATAGCAAATCCGGTCCAGACATTTTTGTAACGTAAACGGGCAACCGGGGCCTGTCAGGCCCAGTATATATTTTAAGTGCAGAACACTCAAAATTCAATGTCTGTTGCCGCATACTGTTCCGACTAAAGGTTACAATAGTCACGTGTTCAATATATAATTATGTGACAATTTGATCTAATATTTGACAGGAATTTCACTAAAGTTATACGGGGCCTCCTAGGCCCCGGTTGCCCGGTTACGTCAGGAAAAGATTTTCAAATTAAAAAAAAAAAAAAGCTTTACCAACTCGATATGTTCATGGTTTTAACTTCGACGAAAGATAGAAGAATTCAGTATTTTATGTCTTTGAAATATGTATGGTTATTGAGAAATTTTAGAAAAATGAAGCTACTGGGCCTGGGAGGCCCCGGTTGCCCGGATAAGGGTTAAATACTCACTAAAAATGCAATCCCGTTGTGTGTGTGTGTTTTTTTTTTAATATTAATCTATTATGTTAGTGAAACATAAAGCAAACACACCTGCAGAGGATAGATGGTAATCCTTTTTATAGAATTCACTATCGAGCTTCAATCTCAATGTATCAGTTTGCAATTCCAGTGCAACTAGTTCTTTTATCTTTATTTCTTGATTTCTCTTCTATATCTGTTAACATTTTCTAAAAAAACTTGTTTCTATCTTCAATGATAAGGAATTTGTTTCTGACAAAAACAAGACTAGTTGTCATATCAAAACTGTGATAACTTACTAAATGGAACAGATATTCACTACTATTCCAGAATTGAATTCTTGCATTTGGCAACAATCAAGCAATTTGTGCTCGGATTTATTCGACTATTTGCTTTAGCATTGTCCATGTGGCCTTAAACTAATGCATCCTAAACCTAATTTATGAATGTAGTATTCAAATAGAAGGTCAGCTTAGTAAATGTAACTACCATCATCATAAAGTCTGTTTCCAACAAGAAATATTTAATTTAAATAATATACTTATGACAGATTTTACCGGACCATCCAAACTTGCCACTCCATGCAAATGCACGTGTTGCATATATGGTAGAGCCGGCTCTGCATATCATATGTATCTAGTCGACAAATTATTTATATATGACATTTAGAAAAATACTATTAGGCAAATTAGTATTAGTTTTTATCTTTAGACAAGTTATATGAATTTTATACTGTTCGTGACATTATTTTCGTACTTATTAACCCTCGAGTAGTCGCGCCGCGGTCAAAAGCACCGCAGAGAAATTATTTTCGATCGTGTGTCCATTCTGTTTGTCCGACAGACTTCTCCGTCTAGCTAATCTTCCCCCTCACCTTCCCGAACATTCCTGCTCAATCACTCCGTTATCCGTTGTTTAATTTAACTACTAGTGATTGTTTAGTGATTCTGCGGTGCTTTCCACCGCGCGCGACTAACCGTGTAATATTTTTTCTCAGTGTTTTGCTCTGCACGTGACCTTTGCTTTGGAGATGTTTTAAGCTTTGTAAATATAAATATTATTTTAATGGACGGAAGAGAGGTCGACAGAGTTAACAAACTGATAACAAGTATGAAAGAAGGAAAATTAGAAATGAACAGCTTAAAATACGGAGGGAAATGTTAGGAATGGACTATTTGGATAAATCAGCCGAACCACATGAAGTCCCACCGGAAATCGAATCCGGCAGTCCCACGCCAAAGGCGTGTATTCTAACCGCTTAGCTACGAGTGAGCTCTAATTCAATGTTAAATGCGCTGTGAAGCTTTGTTTTAGTGTTATGTTTATATAGTATATTTTTAACTAATTTACTATTGCATTTCTAATTTTAGACGAACCAGAGTTGACAAAAAACAAAAAATCGCCATCAGATTTAGAATTTTCAATAAAACCAGTGCGTAGCTATCTATGTAAAGAAATATGTAACGAAAAAAAAAAACATTTTATTCCAAATTAGAAATAAAAAAGGACATGTCTAATTGTAGGTTTCTCTAATTGTTATTACTGTAAAACTTATTATAGTAATAAAAATGTAACCCCCTCTTAATCAGAAAATGTACAAAATTAAGTTTCTAATACAAAGAAAAATGTTTAAAACGATATTTGCAACACAGTATGTTCGTGCGGTCCTTTTGACCGCGCGCGACTACTCGCGTTACTTTTTCAGCGCGACTTCTCGAGGGTTAAAGGTCTGCTTTCACGAAAAAAGAAAATTTCATTTCTACTTTTATTTCTTAGTTGATATTGATGAAAACTGCTGAAACCCGAATTGTTAATAGGTATGGTATTCATGTAAATTGTAAAATATTTGTAGCGTATCAGTATCTAGCGTTTAATTTATGTTGCATTTTACGGTGATTTTACCTACATAAAAATATTTAATACTTAAATAGACGTAAGATGCATTAGAAATGACTATTTGAAAAAAACGAAATTTAGAAAAAAAACGAGAGGCAATGTTTTTTTTTCTTAAAAAAAACGTACATTTCTGAAAAAAAACGAACGGTTTTTTTTCTATTTACAACACTAATTGTAAGATACTCAATTCTTGGAAAAAAGAAAAGGAGAAAAAAAAAACTTCATTCTCACTCCGTAGGATAGATATTTTAAGAAAAGTGAAATGTTAAAACTCAGTTCAGCGTAAGTGCTATGTTCAAAAATTTGTTTCAAAACGTTTGGCAGTTTTCCTTAGATGATGTAACAGACAATGTGAATTTCATTTTTACTTATATAGATGTGTGATTGTATTTTAGTGCATACTCATTCCTTTTAACTTTGCAGTTGCTGTGGTGCTGGTACAGCTGCTGATACAGAGATGACTACAGATATGATTGCTTCGCAGCTTGAGTTGCATCGTTTGAACACAGGAAGAGTAGTCCCTGTTTGTACAGCGAATCAAATGCTCAAGCAAATGCTGTTTAGATATCAGGTAGCTGTCGTCTAATTTATATATACATATATAATTAATTCTGTACATTGCGTTTGTTGCGAGTACAAGGTGCACTTTGCTTCCTTGCTAATTAACTAAATACTTATGCATGGTATATTTTAATATTAAATAAATATATATTTAAATTATGTTTATTATTTAGTATAAGTCAGGCTTGACTCCATTTATTTGCTCTAGTATAGTGTAATATATATTTTATTATGTTTTATTGTATGTAAATGTATGTATATATATCATTAGAATTATCCCAATCATTTATATATATACTAAAATTCTCATATTACTATTACAGTTAACTAGACTAGAAATTTCACTCGCGCTCTTTTTGCTTATAGGCCTTGATAGAGACTCTTTTGAAGGTTTCTCCTTGTTGCTTGCCTTTTCCAGTAATTTTCCATTTCTGCTGTAGTTTCTAAAACCGTTGCCAAGTTGAATTTTTTCTACATTTTTTTGTTGTCCTTGAAACTTATAAAAAGGCGGATTTTTTTTTATGGCTTTGACTGCTCCAGCTCAGGAGGCCTGTAGGGTGGAGGTCTCTAAACTGGTAACTGGCAGTCCGAAGGAAATTATCAAGTTTTTTTTTTTTTTTTTCTTTCTTCAAATTATCAAGTTCTGAGTCCTATGTCAGAATAATGGCAAAAATGGGCTCTAGTTTTAAGGTTTAGAAAGAATACAGAAAAAATTATTCTTGGTGATCCTAGCAAGAGTGTGAATCCAGGATGCTGTTATTGAAATCTCCAGGTGCTGGAGGTTTTCCCCTTGTATTTGAATGCAGGTTGCGATTTGGGTTCGATCCCCGGATAGTCAGGCAATAGTGAGGCTTGGCTGGTGATTTTTATTAACACTGCGACTTTCGTGTTCGAAAGTATGCGTGTGTGTTGTTTACCTTCTACCGAGAGTCTTGAATGCAAGACGTATTATGATAGCTGGGCCAGGGACGCGGCACTAGTCCTAAACGGCACAAGACCTAAAAATCATGTCGTGGCACAAGTCCTGAATGGCTCAAGACCTAAACGGCATTGGATCTAAAAGTCCCTTGTGGCGCTACCATCGCGTCCGTGCCAAGAATACTGTCAGTCTGTTAAACAAGTTTTAGATATACTGTTTCATATTACAGAACCAGATTCTAGCTTTGTTCTTACAAGTAGTTTGTATAAATTGATATTCTATCGTTCTGAAATAAAAAAAAATAAATAAATAAAGCCTATTCTTTCTTGCTGTTTGCTTGATAGCATTTGTGTGTTGACAAAATATTAACTATCTATCGAATGTAATTCCCAGATCTTTCATAATGTTTTTTTTTTTTTTCCTATTCCCAGACTATTGATCCCGTATTAGTAACATAATGTTGTGTTTTAGTTATATACGTCATAAATTTTGCTTTCTTTGTGCTGATTTGAAGTAAATTATTTTTACACATATATTTATCATATTCAACTCTTTCCGAGCAAATAGTTGTCATACTCGTAATTAACTACTCTTTACTCGTTACCATTATTAACAATAGTTTTAGTATTACTAAGTATGTTAGTAATACTAAAATAACTGTTACAGTTGGAATTAACTATAATAATAATAATAATAATAATAATAATAATAATATTTCAGATATGCTACATTTCTGAGACCTGAACCTTGATTGTACGTGAAGTTAAAATCAAAGGTTATATCACGGACGGCAAATGATGGCTTAACACCCAGAACAAACTCATGGCCCCCCAAGTGGGGGTTAGTCTGTGTTTAATAATTACAGCAAATTAATAATGTTTATAACAGAATGTGAAAGAAACGTTTTTTAAAAAATTAAACTACGTCAACATGTTAAAATAATTAAAAGAACCTATTTAATCATCCACTTTTCTCTCATTCTCATTTGCTTAACTGGACGAACCCAGACCTAAAGGAAAAGAGTTTTCTCCCCAAATCTCACAAACAGTGGGAAATTTTAATACTATAGAAATTGACCCTCATTCCCTCTTAGAAATTAAGCAGATTCTTCTTTAGAAATTAAGCAGATTCTTCTTTATTTTATAAATATTTTCTGAATAAGTAATGGGGAATTCGAACATTAAAGAAAGTGCACCTTTGCTCTTTCCCGTTTATATGTTGAATTTTCAGTTTTTACAGTGGAAAGTTTATATGCCAAGTTTCATTGTACTACCTTGAGAGATTTACAAGATTCACTTCTCTTTAAAAAAAAAAAAAATAAATAAATAAAAAAATAAAAAAAAAATAAAATAAAATAAAATAAAATAAAACTTACCCCACCCTTTTTACGATACGTATTTCTAAAAATTCTTTGTTATTTCCTGCTTTTGTAAGAAAATTATTTTTTAAAACTAAAATGTAACGACTGTACTTGTAGTAGTATGCCCAGAAAGTCACTTATCTTAACTCTTTTTAGATTACAGAAGATAAACACAGTCAAACTCATGGGCTTTCATGAACAGTTTCAGATTTCTTTTGACTTTGCGTATTCGTACATTTCCCACATGCTGCAGTTTTAAATTCACGCACTGTCAAGACCCAGGTTTCAAAAAGATACCAAACTGAAAATATGAAGCTTTGAAAATAAATTTTTGGTTTGCTTTTAATATGAAAAAAGCCTGCTTTCCTGGAAAAGTTTGCAGGCTACATCTCTAAATGACTATGTATTGGTTTCTTCAAACGTATTGTGTTGCGTATTACATTAGTAATTTAGCTTTATTTGTTGATTTTTCTTTGTGAAATATAATAACTGTCTGCGTTCTTAATATATATAGTCGGTATTTAGTGTTCACTTTTGAAACATCTAGTGGGCTTTTGTCCTAATTAAGCAAACTTTGGTGGGCTTTTGTCCTACATTTGGAAAGTTAGAGTGGACTTTTGTCCTACTTTTAATAAAATACACTCCACAGAGTATATATTGCAATTTTGAATGCTTGCTTGGTTTCAGAAAAGTCTTGTAAAATATGCTTTTTGCACATTTTTTATTAAATTCTTTTTTAGGAATTTGTCATTGAATTCCCAGCAAGCTATGACTGTAAAATGCTTGTCAGGACAAAAAGTGGTTTTGTGCAACCAGGATATTGATTAATTTCACTAATACTAGGAGCTTCTGATATAGCCTTTCCCCACCTAAAATGATCATAGTAAATGTACACTATGAATGTTTTTGTCAGGTATTGCTATCCAGAGACTATATCATGGGATTCGGAAGTCATACTGACGAATATGCATGACCAATCGCTGTTTAGAAGACCTAGGAGTTTTAGTTAACTTTTAGATATCCACTTCGCACTTAGTAATTTATACTTCATTGGGAAGTCCTTTGGCCTCTGCTATTTAAGTGTGAGGAATTGAAGACAGTAGGGCCAACAGGCTATTTCTTATTATTATTTTAACTAACGTTCTTGTTTTTTAATTCCTAAAGTATTTAATAATATTTCGAATCATAAGTGTTCCGTATCCGTTTAAGGTGAAATTTTCAACTTTCGTAACAGACTCGAAGTCGATTTAAAAAATGGAGTATAGTAGCTGATTGATTGTAGTTTAACGTTCCGTTTAGCACTGAGACTGTATAAGACATGGACCTAATGCTTAACATAGGATCAAAACTACATGAATTCCCATCAGGGATCGAACCTGGCTTTCCAGCACCTAAGATGTGTACGCTAACCATGTAGCCGTGAGGGAGATCATTGTGATATGGTAGTGTTAATTTAAGTTCGGAACGTATGCAGGGAAATAAGAAATTTCGTTTCGTGCTCCCTTAGCCCATGAAATGGATTCGAAAATGTAACGATAAGCATTACATAAAGAGGCAATTTTCAGTGTCATTCTGAGGGAAGGGGGGACGCTGAAAAAATATTTAAATGCAAAGTATTCTGTTTCCTTGCGTACTTTTCAGATATGAAGCAAAGACAGTCACATTCCATTTTAAAAATTCGACTTCCGGTCTCGACATAACTTTCGGTAGGTTGCGAAAGTTCAAAGTGCCACCATTGAATTTGCCTTATGGGATTTTGTCTCATATTGCAATTCGCTGTGCAATATTAGCCGAGTTAAGGATCTGGTACGAACTTTTACATCACCCTATACAGGGTAGACCGTTTATCTTGATACGCCCTGTAACTTTTAAACTAATGGGTACAAAACACTGAAATCTCTACCAGACAGATATCGCGAGGGTTGGGGGGATATTGTTTTATATACCGTGTAATAAAACCAGACTAACAGTGTTGCCAACTCAACATACAGTTGTATTTTTCAAATGACAACGTAAGGATACTACGTATTTCAAATCTACATGTAAAACGAAAAAAAAAAAACTTACAATGCCATACTTATTATGCAGTGTTACAAACTAAGGACGCTACAATATCGCAAACATCGAAGAACAAAATTTTGGAGGGCTCTTCAACAACAGTAACGCAAGTGATATGAAAGGGGTAGTGCACATCCAAAGTATTTTATCAGATACTATGATCATCATATGACGTATTTCAAACAAGTAAGAAAGTTACAAGAAATTGAAAATTTGGCTTTTTTCAAAGTACTTTATTTCGAGGAAGTGTTTTGTAGATTAGTATAATATCCAATCTCTTAGATGGTTTTCAGTAGACATAAGGATTACTATGCCGTTTACAGCAATTTGATATCTGTAACCACTCCAGAGATAAGAAAAAATGGTTACATTTGATATATTGCTTAAAAATTACTTTAAAAAAAATAATAATAATACTTGATTTTGCTTCTATTACATTACAGTCCTTTTTGGTAGATGTAATTGCAGGTTCTCGAAATTACATAATTTAAACAGTGTTGCTAACTTTACCATTATCATGTTTCCAGAATGGTTTGAGGTATCGAATTCCTGTAAACAGCACTATGATCTGCACATCTATTTTAAACCATCTATGTAATTGGATGAGGTACTTATAAAAGGTTTTGAAGAAAGTCAAATTTTCAGTCCTTTGTATTTTCGTTCCATTCGAAAACCGTGTTATCATGATGTAAACATTAAAGTACTTTAAATATGCATTGCCTCATCCGTCTCACTTGCGTTACTGCTGCTGTGAAGGAGATCAAACTTTGGATGTTTGTGATGCTATAGCGTCCTTAGTTTGCAACACTGAATAACAAATGTTGTATTCTAAGTTTCCGTTAATATGTAAATTTGAAATATGCAATAACTTGATGTAGTGTTATTTGAATAACTTTAACTTGATATTGAGTTGACAACACTGTTAACGTGGTGGTATCGCAGAGTACGTCAAACAATGTCTCTCTGCCGATGTTTGCATGTTACAAATTTTCAGCGTTTTTTTTTTTTTTCCTATTCGTTTAAACGCTATAAGGGCGTATCAAGATAAATGGTCTATTCTGTACATATAGGCCAGTTAAATTAGGATTTTACTGCGGAGAAGGTTCCCAAAAGCTGGATTTTTGTGTGTACTTTATTGTCGTTCTAAGCAATATCTCAAAAGTTCCCATTGATTGATTTGACTTCTACTAAAAATTTTATAGCCAGCCAAATGTCAAGAAAAATCTTTATCTGTGGAAATCTCATAAACAATTGGTCCTGTGGCAAAATAGTTATCAGAAAATGTGTTACAAGAATGGTTATATTGATCTTTTCCCTAAAAGTAACAGTTTTAGTCAATATTTTGCTGTGAAGCCTGAATAAAAGTGTATAGTAATACACTTACCGCCCACTACTTGCGAACGAAATCGTTTGGCTGACGTTAGAGTCACGAAGCGAGAACCGCCCGCCAGACGTGACAGGAATCTCATTCGGTCAGCCAGTGTGATGCTTGTGTGTAGAATATGGAAGACCGGCGATATATCAAAGTTGGTTAGGGGCCAGTTTGTGATGACCAAACAGTTAGAAACAAACTTCTCGGAATCAGCGCGACTTGTCGGGTGTTCGGGAGCTGCCATCGTGAATCCACCGCCAAACAACAAATGGGGCAGCCTCACCTGATTAAAGATGTCGGACGTAATAGACTGTCAAGCCTATTACAACAGGATAGGACGCAAACTGTGGCACAATTAAACGCAAACTTTAATAATGAAGAAAGCGCAAGTGTGTCTGATTACACAGTTCTCCATATATTTAAGATACGAGCCTCTACAGCTGAATCCCACACGTGTACCAATGTTAACCACACAGCATCGTTGATTACAACTGGAATGGGGACGTACCCATCGTCATTGGAACGCCGAGCAATGGCACAACGTTTCATGGTCCGATAACTCAAAATATTGCTTTCATTACATCGATGGCTGGTTCAGAATCCGTCATCTTCCAGGGAAGAGCTACTCGAGCCGTGCACAGTGGCACAGCAACAGATCGGTTGAGTTCCATAGTGATTTGGAGAATCTTCACATGATCATCCGTGAGTCCAGTAGAGCATGTGGAAGGAACCGGACAACCTCTAGCTGATCACGTATATCCATTCATGTGGGCCATGTTTCCGTCTGGCAATGGCATCTTCCAGCAATACAACGTTTCTTGTTACAAGGCCAACGTTGTACCGCAGTGATCCGAGAAAGGACAGTTGCGAATTTCTGTTGTTGCAATAGTACCCTAACTTACCTGATCTTAACTCAATTGAATATCTATGGGATGTTATTGAATGCCAAATCTGAGCTCATCGCAGAATTTACAAGAATTATGAACATCAGCATCATCTTGATCTTGTTTTACGTTTTAACATATTAACTTCTGAGATAATTCGGAAATATATAGTTTTTCTGTTTTATCAAGTATTTTTCTTGACTCACTGAAACATTCCTTCATGTATAGAAGAGAATTTCAGTAGAGACAGGAAGATCAGCAAATCGATGAATTTGCTTCATAACTTTAGTATTTTCACTAGTATTGTTATAACCGTCGAATATAATCATTGCATTAGGATCAAAATGTTTATACATGTAATTAATACATTTCTGAAGGATGCAGAGAAATATATCTTCTTGATTCCATACAATACGATGTAAAGTAAATCTTTGATCATCGATGTAAGTAATATTTGTGGAATCAAATGTAACAACTATTGGTTCAAACCAGTCGTAGAGAAATTTTCTAGTTTCCTGCTATATTCATTAACTTACAAATCATTAACTATTTATTACACACATCATAACATCTGCTACATTGTTTTTCAATCTCATCATCTACTTTCGACACCTAGTCTGTTTAGCAGCACCATTCTTGCTAACCTAACAAGACATGGTTTGCATCAATCACGAACCTACAACACTTTTTCATAGTATTGTTTATTTTTGCTAATTCACTATTCATAACCATACACTATGTGATCAAAAGTATCTGGACACCCCAAAAACATACGTTTTTCATATTATGTGCATTGTGCTGCCACCTACTGCCAGGTACTCATTATCAGCGACCTCAGTAGTCATTAGACATCGTGAGAAAGCAGAATGGGGCGCTCCGTGGAGCTCACGGACTTCGAACGTGGTCAGGTGATTGGGGTCACTTGTGTCAGAAGTCTGTACGCGAGATTTCCACACTCCTAAACATCCCTAGGTCCACTGTGTCTGATGTGATAGTGAAATGGAAACGTGAAGGAACATGTACAGTAAAAAAAGCGTACAGGCCGACCTCGTCTGTTGACTGACAGAGACCGCCGACAGTTGAAGAGGGTCGTAAAGTGTAATCGGCAGACATCTATCTAGACCATCACACAGGAATTCCAAACTGCATCAGGATCCACTCCAAATACCATGACAGTTAGGCGTGAGGTGAGAAACTTGGATTTCATGGCCGAGCAGCTGCCCATAAGCCACACATCACGCAGTTAAATGCCAAACGACGCCTCGCTTGGTATAAGAAGCGTAAACATTGGACGATTGAATAGTGGAAAAACGTTGTGTGAAGTGACATATCGCGGTACACAATGTGGCGATCCAGTGGCAGTGTGTGGGTATGGCGAATGCCCAGTGAACGTCATCTGTCAGCGTGTGTAGTGCCAACAGTAAAATTCGGAGGTGGTGGTGTTATGGTGTGGTCGTGTTTTTTTTGGAGGGGGCTTGCACCCCTTGTTGTTTTGCGTGGCACTCTCACAGCGCAGGCCTACATTGATGTTTTAAGCACCTTCTTGCTTCCCACTGTTGAAGAGTAATTCGGGGATGGCGATTGCATCTTTCAACACGATCGAGCACCTGTTCATACTGCACGGCCTGTGGCGGAGTGGTTACATGACCATAACATCCCTGTAATGTACTGGACTGCACAGTGTCCTGACTTGAATCCTATAGAACACCTTTGGGATGTTTTGGAACGCTGACTTCGTGCCAGGCCTCACCGACCTACATCGATACCTCTCCTCAAGTCAGCACTCCGTGAAGAATGGGCTGCCATTCCCCAAGAAACCTTCAAGCACCTTATTGAAAGTATGCTTGCGAGAGTGGAAGCTGTCATCAAGGCTAAGGGTGGGCCAACACCACATTGAATTCCAGCAGTACCGATGGAGGGCGCCACGAACTTGTAAGTCATTTTCAGCCAGGTGCCCGGATACTTTTGATCACATTGTGTACTTCCAAACTCATTCGTCTTTCAAAGTTTTGGTTCAGTTAAACTCGTAAGTTAATCCTCGTTTGGTACTTCTCCCACCAGTTACACCACCTATCATGGTACCGAGTAAATAGTTTTTTTATTTATCTGCGCTAATTGTCAACAGTACAGATCCGAATCTATCGTTCTGCACGGCGGCAGCAGCAGCTTGTAATGCACAATGCCCTTCCAGTCCCACCAAACGCCAGTATCGCCCTGCTGGGTGTTAGTATGGCTTTGCTACAAACTATAGAGCTTCTCGCTTCGATCACGATCTTTTTGCTCATCATTTCAGTAGATAGAGATTCATTGATAGAAATTCAATGGAGTAAACTGTTTTCTTGTCATATCATGTAAGCACCCAAATGTCGACCTGCTTTTATAGCCAGCTTTCTCCCAATGATTTAACACTATTTTGTGATGAATGGTTAGGTCATAGTGTGTGTCATGACTGCTTACATGCTGGTCTTGCTCGACTTTGCCCAGCATATCGCCCATTTTTGTTGTGACTGCTTGCTCACTGCGAGTAGCATCTTAGACATTGAAATTTCCAGAATGAAAGCGACTGGACCATCTTTTGGCTATTGCTTTCCATAACGTATCTTTCCCATAAACAACACAAATTTCTTCACGGGCCTGCGCAGCATTTGCACCTTTATCAAATAAAATTTTAAAATGTTGTGCCATTTTGCAGAAAGTTCACTAATCTTCACGGGACCGTACCTTACAACTCATAATAAGAATTCCAATACATTTTGTACATTATTAGCTTCAGCTGTCAAATGACGTTAGGCCTAAACCGTTCCGACTCTCATACTCTTGAGATATGGGGCAATAACGCCATTTCGTGCGCAAAAGGCTCGCTACTTTTTAGACTATGTGATATCACATCAAATCATCCGCCGATGGCAAAATCAGTACCCAATTAACACAAATGTTTTCCCATCGGAACAGCATTTCCTGCCATATTCATTAACATGCAAATCATTCACATACACTACATCATAACATATACTACATTGTTTTCTATTTCTGATACTATTCTATTCAACAACTCCGTCCTTGTTAAGCTAACACGATATTTATGATTTACGACATATATCTACATTATCATGTACAGAGGGTAGACAAAAAAATCTAAAAACACTTCATACAGGACACATAAGTTTGGCCCTCCACTGTACAACACGTGTTGCAGTTGCCGGTCGTTTTTTGTTTTCAATGTGTCATGTGGACCTTCCTCTTCCGTCAGCAGTAACCAGTTCACCTGTGAGTGTCGTGGTGTGCAAGTGGTGCTGTAAAATGGGTGACCTGAGAGACTTCCAGAGAGGCATGATCGTTGGCGCCCTTCTGGTTGGAACTTCAGTTGCAACAGTGGCGAACATTGTGGGGGTATCGAAAGGCACTGTGTCCAATGTCACGAGGGCATACACAATTCATGGGCAGACGACGTCTGCAAAGCACAACAGTGGTCAAAATAGAATCATGTCAGATAGGGACCGGAGGGCATTAAAACGGATTGTAACAGCTAAAAAGAAAACCACTGCAATGAAAATTACATCTGAACTCAATTCCGGCCTACAGAACCCGGTTTCATCGAAAACAGTGTGACGGGAACTTCATAAAATGAAAATTCATTGCACGGCCGCTATCGCCAAACCCTGGTCACAGCAGTAAATGCGAAGAGGCGTATCCAGTGGTGCATGGACCTCAAGGCGTAGACTCATGAGCAGTGGAAACACCTAATGTGGTCCGATGAATCGACTTTCACCTTGTTTCCAACAACCGGTCGTGTTTACATATGGAGAACACCGTCGCAGGCCTATGATACAGACTGTCTGCTCCCAACTGTAAAGTATGCGGGTGGTTCTGTTACAGTATGGGCAGTGATATCGTGGTTTTCTGCCCTGCATGGAATGATGAATGCTAAGGCGTATGAAGCCATTTTGGGGGACCAGGTTCTACCCATAGCCCAAATATTGTTCCCTGGTGGTGATGGAATCTACCAAGATGATTTGGCACCCTGTCACGCTGCAAAAACGGTGAAATCATGGTTTGAGGAGCATGACCAGGAGCTATCACATTTCCCTGGGTCCTACAATCACCAACATCATTGAGCCATTGTGGTCTGTTAGAAAGACGTGTTCGGTCTTATTACTCTCCATCAGCATCCCTTAAGAAAAGAGCATATTTTGGAGGAACAATGGTACCAAATTCCACACACCACGATTCAGGAACTGTATACGTCCATTCCAGGTCGGATCCAAGCTGTTTTGGACGCAAAAGGAGGCCCCACACCATACTAGGTATGATTTTCACACTTTTGCAAACGTTTATTTATTTATTTATTTATTTATTTATTTATTTATTTTAGTCCAACCCCTGTATGAATACATTGCTATTTATTTTATTTACGCTACAAACCACAATATCTCTGAAACGGCTACTTTATGCTGAAAAAGGAAGTGGGTTAGAACGATTATTGTAACAAATTTTCAAAGCTAAAATGTATTGTCATATGATTAATAGTTCACATTTTCACGAAAGCAGATTTTGACTTATAAAATTTTTTATCAGGGGTCTATTCAGTGGGGACTTTCGGTATGCTGTTAAGAGTAGCAATATGAAGATCCACACAGTTTCAGCTTTCTGATACATTTTCCGCAGAATATTTATATTTTACTTTAATTTTAACTGAACTAACATGTAAGACACACACACAAAAATTAAGTGCTTCGACTAAACGTTTCATCAGATCGAGAGTAGCGTTCTAACCAGTGGCGGTGATTGGACGTTAAAATAAAAAGGGGGGAGGGGAGGAAGATATCTGAATATTTACATATCAATCGTAGTTTCCCTGTTTCTAACACTTTGTTTGACGAAAGGTTTGTATAACTAATAGAATACTATCTTTTTCGGTTAAAATACCGTATATCGTACTTCATAGTTTATTAAGTAAATTGACAAGAGCAACGGAAGTAGGTATTAGTCCTTTGTACTCTCAAACAACTAATGTGTAAGAAGAGATTTGATTCATTGCTCATGAACATTTAAAATTCTGTCTGGAAAACTACGTGATCAGATTATTTAATAACAAATTTGCAAAACAAATATATAGAAAGAATAATATTAATCATAGCAATGAATAATGAGGCTTGTTTTATAGAAGTTATATTGAAACTGGGGATTGATGAACAACTTAATTTTTAATCCCACACATGCTATTAAATGTATGTTATTTCCCTTAGAAAGTGAAAGACAGTAAGTACAGGCATATGCTACAACATTTAAAGAAATACTTGCTTTTGCAGCTTCCGGTAACTTGTTCGTTGCCATTAGGTGTAGTTTTCACTTTCTTGGAACACATCAAAACACAATACTTAGACTCACTCCACATTCCACTTATACAAAATGATCCTAAAACCTAGAATTATGTTGAATTCGCTAAATTTAATTGTACCTAGGTATGTACACTCGTACACCCCTAAACACAACCACTTCACTCGCATATTACGCTGCAAAACAATGGAAAAAGAGAAGTTGTTTCTTATTTCTTTCTTTTTAATCAATATTTCTTACTATTATAAAGGTAACCAAGAAAGTTCTGACGTTTTTTCAACCACCACCTTCGAACATCGATATGTCACCTAAGATGTACCTGGAAGATCAAAAATAGTCCATGAGCATCGACGACCTTCTGCCAACGTTCTGGAAGACCATGGATTCCATCGCGGTAGGACTTAGTGGGCCGTGAAGCGAAGAAAATATCAAGTCCATTTTGAAACTCTACTAGGGATTTGAACTGGCGTCCTCGAAGATGGTTGTCCAAGGAATGGAACAGGCAATAATTGGACGGTGCATGTCCGAGGAGTATGGCGGATGCAATAGTGTTACCCATCCAAAGCGTAGAATGGTGTCCCGGGTCATCGTAACTACGTGGGGTTTAGTGTTGGCCTGTAGTGTTGCCCTTTGCGATTCAGAAGTGCTGGCTCAAGATTTTTGAGTTTTTCTTGAACACGGCTCAACTGCTGAAAGTACACATTTGCATTGATACTCTGACCAGCTGGTAGCAGTTCCTGGTGCACGATGCCGCCAAACACACTCAGGAGGACCTTCTGGTACAGTGCTGGTTTTGGCTATTTTGGAACCGGTTCATAGGATGCTAACCAATGATGACGGCGGTGTGAAGCTGCGTACAGGACCCACTTCTCATTGCTCTGTCCAGAAATAGCTCCTTCCTCAGATGAAACAGCAAAGACACAGGTGTCTGCTCGCGTTGCCTTTTGGCTGGGAGTCAAATCATGTGGGACCTATCGACCCAACTTGTAGTGCTTCCCAAATTGATGGAGGTGCTTCCGAATGGTTTCTCCATTCACACTGAATTGTAGTCCCAGTTTCTCACATGTCTGGCCACTGTACGTCTCAATTACTGCCTGAAGATCGTTTTGTACATGTGTTGGTCTTCCGGCGCGTTGTGCGTCTTCGAGTGTTTTATCATCGTCCTTAAACTTGTTAAACCATCGCTGCACTGTCCGCGTAGTCACGACAACCTCACCAAAGGCCTGGCATATCTTCCGCCCCGTTGCAGCGGCATTTGACCCCAGTTTGAACTCGTACAGTATACACTTCCGTATACACTCCCTTATGACACACTATGGAGGTCCCATGTTCACTCTGCCCTTACGCAAGTTCACGGTGTGAGGAACTGCCACAACCAGGTATTATGTTGGATATAGCCACACCAGCAACTGACCTTCGCCTTATCTCCATTCGCATTCAACTCACGGTGTGGGAGCCAATTGAACACAGGCCTCCACAAAAAGCGACACAACTTTCTTCCTTAGCTTTATAGAAAGAAGAAAAGATATTTTAGGAACTTTCAATTTTTGTGCAATTAAAGAATTATTTGTGAAAGACTTTGAAATGTTCTTTCAGTTAGTTTCAGTGCGGCTGACTAACATATCGAGTCCTTGTAAGTAGAAGTGAAAGTATGCTGGAATTGTTGTGCTCCAACAGGTTATTTTTTGGGTTATTTTCTCTGGCAATTAAAAAGCAATTCCTGTAGCTTTCGTAACTCGACAGGAAGACAACCAAAACATACTCACGCAACGTCAAATATTATATGGCACCATTATTTTCTATGAACCAGTAATACATAGAAAAACTATACATTTCCAGATGAAACTATATACACTAATTGGTTACTCCAAAAAAGTGGGGGGCAACTACCCCCTTTGCTCCCCCTAATCGCCGCCCATGGTTCTAACAGTGTGCCCTTTTGAACTCTTCGCAGTTTTCTTTTGGTTTATTTTTTCTTTGGTGCCCATTTTTCCCCGTCCCTATTAGATAAAGCGTTTTAGTGACAGAACTTCTAGTGTACTTGATTATTTTCGTTGTTCATTTTTTTCTTCTAAAAATCGAGGACATCATATGTTTTGATATGATTTTTTGTTAAACATCCGACTGTTATGCCTTTTAAGCTAAAGGAGACGGAACACACATATCGAACGAGTTCAACTAAACTCATCCGATTCGAATCAATCTTTAACATAATGGTAGTCAAACTTCACCTGCTACGTAAGCGTGTGAAATATCATGTTGTGCAGGTTTTCGGTTCCCGAGATACGAGCGGTCAAATTTTGCGTCTAATTTTTGAAGAAAAAGAAAAAGAAAAAAAAGGAAAAAAATCGAACCCATCCGATCGGAATTAAATTTGACATGCTATAACAGCGTGTGAAATACTATGTTAGGTGCGTTTTCGATTCCTGAGACATTGGCGGTCAAATTTTGAGACATATTTACGAAAAAAAATATGCATTGCGCTGACCCGATTGGGATCAAACTTGGTATGGCTGTAAACTTTGGCCTGCTATGTAATCGTATAAAATATGTTATTATGCATGCTTTTTTCTAAGTATGCATAAATGAAATTCTAAATCTATTCATTGGGCAAAAATAAATAAATAAATAAATAGTAATCAGAAGTCATTCTTAAAAAGAAAATAAAAATCAAGTGATATTTTTTTCGACTATGCGTAATTTACTTGTTTGGTAAGTCCCGAATAAAATTCCTTGGAATGTCAACACTGTAAAGTTGTGTGTTGCATATTTTAGACCTAGAATTTGCAGAGAAAGTGATTGAAGAAATCATTTGTGGAAAATCTTTTGCAGTTTAAAGTTATGGAGTCCTTTATAGAATTCTTTCGAGTGATATTTCAGTATAGCATGTGGAAAATTCCTGTATATCGTCCTGGTTTACAGTTTTTACATTCTGCATATGTAAGTACTTACTTTACTTCTGGTGTAACTATGTAGCGTGATGTGAATACCGCGCACATAATAATGAATGTGAAATGACAAGATCAAGTAACAACATTTTTTATTGATTTCTGTTAATTTAAAAGTTCCATTGTTAATAATATTGTTAAGGTATACATATCTATAAAGTAGATATCATGTTTATTTGTTTTTAATAGGGAATGATTGGAGCTGCTCTTGTTCTCGGAGGTGTTGATACAACTGGTCCTCATTTGTATTGTATCTATCCGCATGGATCATCTGACAAGCTCCCGTATGCTACAATGGGTTCAGGATCTCTTGCAGCCATGGGTGTGTTTGAAACATTTTGGAAACCCAATATGACGGTAAGTTTTCAGTTTGTTTACTTATTTTCATATGATAGGTACGAGTGAATTTAGACAGATATATAGAAATGAAATTTCCAAATATAAAAATTTTAATAAGAACAAATGTAATGCAATGTCGAGTTTACAGTGTTAATACTTCTTATTACCGGCTCATTCCACGTCCAATCACCCAGAAAAAATCCGAAATGTCACCCACTGACTCAGATTTTAATGGAACTTTGTGTACTTGTTAACACTATTACGGTATGAAGACCTGTAAAATTTTTCTTCCGAAATCCTAATAGTTTGTGAGAAATACGAGACCAAAGTTTCAGAATTTCAGGCATCCCGGTCGTTCACGGGGCCATCTAATATTTCGTAGAGCTTAATATAAAAATTCATATCTTAGTACCTACGCAATGTATCACTTGGAAATTTCTACCCGAAGTTTATATAAATCTGTAGAGCTAATAAAAAAAAAACACCATCAAGATTACTATACATGGGCCATTCCATGCGAAATCAACAAAGCCCACAACCCGACCATCTTAGATTTTTACCAAATTTTAGTATTTCGTAGGGATTGTCGAGATATGAAATTGTGCAAAGTTGTAGCTTCCTATGTGACGAAGTTTCTGAATTATGGGGGCTCAAATATACGAAAAAATCGTCAACTTTGGTACATACTGGGAACTTTCGGACAACACTGCTCTTGATCTAATTGACGTAGAGAGCTGATTCTTGTTTTGTTTGAAAGGGTATAAAATAAGCTTTCCAACGATATATCGCATGCCTAGTTTTGAAAGACTATCTATTCAAGGTCACCCACGGTGACCTTTTGACCTTGAACTTTTGAGGATGCATACCTTCGACTTTTCTAAAACTCGCATATAATTTACACACAAGCTTACTCTATAACATAACTGAAACAGAAGTTGGGACGGTAATGGGAACTTTCAATAAAATTGTTTTTTCAGTAACACTTTTTTTCGTACCAGACAGAGTTTTAATTTATAAAGCAGTTTGCAACACTGCATTTAATGTACTACTAATAAAAAGCTATATCCATCGTGTCCAAGCTGGAAAAGAGTTAGTTTATTTGAAAAATAACGTACCACGTAAGTCAGTGAGTCCTCAGACGTATCCATGCATCCAGCCGCTGCATTGTGACCGTACTTTCCTCTGAAGTTAATGTGTATGTTCTTCCTGTGGCAGTGCAAGGATCCACTTTTGCGAGAACATCACACCTTCGTACCCAACAAATATCTGGGTGTTGCGGAAATACAAAAGATCCTGATGGTCCATGAGGATGAAGGAAATTAATTTCTACATCATCTGTATCTTCAGATACACTACGTACACATCCGAGCCACCAATGTTTATTGTACACACACGTAACAAATCCATTTATTTCTTGAAATTGTAAGGAATCCGAATGAGCCACCAAACTGTATTCTGTATATTCACTACACATAGAATAACGTTTCACATGTACAACATCTTGTGTAACAGGAATAACAGCATGAATCTTTTGGGTGCCAGGAATGGGAATAGCTTTAGAAAAACGGTCACACAGGAGTGACGCTTCCGCTTCGTATTCTTTATTAGTGACATATTTAAAGTCCATATGTTTTATATTTTGCCTTGCCCAATCATATAATTGTCTTGGTGTCATTATCTAGTCACTATAAGGTCTTTGCAAACTTGCTCTTGCAGCAAGTCTCTTTAAAGTTCCCCCTAGTCCATCACACGGACTTTTTCCATGTGCGGTCGCAAAAAAATGCCATTCAACAGGTACAGAAAAGTCACTTTCATGATAGCTAATATTGATGAAGTTCTTGCGATTTTTGTAATGAGCTGCTGCTCCATCGGAGAAATAGTATAATTTTGTTAAATTTTCGGAACCGAATTTGTCTTTTAGAAAGGTAATAAGTATTTTCTGCAGTAGGTGCACTAAAGTTGTATCATGTTTGAGACAATCAGATATGACGATCACATTGTCAGTAATAACTGTAGACGTCTGGAGATTTCTGTAGTATATGCAAAACGGATGAATAGTTGCTTGACCATTATTCCAGTGGAAACCTTGTGACGCTTGTTGCAAAACGAATGAATAATTTTCTGTAAAATCACAAAGAACAATGCACTGTTTATCAAGATGATTTTCTTTCAGATCCTTAAGATATGAAGATTGTTGATGAGTAATAAAAGAATGTTCGACCAGGTGTACAAGTTTTTCCACTAGAATATCTAAGAATTCTGTTGTAGGCTTCGTAAGCGTTTCAAGTGTTGATCTGTCTGTCGCAATCCACTGTTTATATGTGACGTGTTCAACAAATTGCTCGTCTAGTAGTGTTTCAAAGTGTTCACGTATGCCTTGCGGTCCTGGACATTCACGACACTGACGAAAGTAACATTTCGTTTGAGCTGGGTTACACACTAGTGCACTTAAATACGTTTCATAAGATTTTGAAATACCAGCTGACTTACACGCGTCTAACATCAATTTTACATTTTGGTGATTGTACACACACAGACAATGTGTGTGCCACTACTTCCAGCCAGTACACAGTTTTTCGGGCGCAATTCGGCAAACTTCGAAAATCCCACATACATATCTGGATTCTCCTCTTTGAAATGGACATAAACTTCTTTTAAGTTGTTCAGGATTAATCGTTTCTGTACATGTACCCTACTTCCATTAACTTTCATCGAAACAAAATCTTTTTTCCCAGGCAAAACACGACTAACTGAATCACTATTGTAGAACTGTTTTATCACATCCACTGTTGCGGGAGGTAAAGTCCTTCCAGGTTTTAGGTGAGGAGTGGTTAAAATTCCATTGGTCTTTACAAGTTCTTTTGCTTTACGGGCCATGTAGTTAGTGCAGTGAAATTCTTGCTGAATTTTTTTTACAGTCCAACTTTTTGGAAGTACAGTTAGTATTGTTACTTTCATACTTCTATCCGCTATTTGAAATTTTTCTTTTAACTGTGATATAATTTCACTTTCTGCTGCATTTTCCTCCCCGGGCTCTGTAGAAATGTCTAATAATTTTGTTCCAATAGCTGAATGTATTTTAATCATTTTCTTTGCAGGATATATTGTTTCACTGAGCCTTTTCTTTTTAACTGGTGATTCTCCAATATATTTTAGGCTGCGGTTCAGAGATTCTAACGCACTTTCTTTGACACACTGCTCAATATCACTTTCACTGTTTTCAGCATCGGTGCTGCTACTTATCACATTCTCCGTTACTACAGGAGTCGCACCCGCATCACAAGTTGTTGCTAGTTTCTTACGACAGCAATCACAAATTTTAAACCCACTTTCTAACGATGTACACTTCGAAATCATCCACGGCAACACATTTCTCAAATTTCTTTTGACATTCCCATGTCCTTCTATATTAAATGGATTGCAGCACACTGTCTTCTTAAATCTTGACGACGACATTATTCTGACAATAATAATTCGTTAAATAAACTGACCATTGGAACACTGACTTAAGAGACACCACAATTAACCTTCTGTTTTCAAGTACAAAGTCTGTACCAGCACGTAAACACGCTGAATCGTACACTCGAACGTATTAACTCAGTATTCTATCAACATAGTATGCACATCTCTCAATTCTTCCAAATCTTTCTGTAGCAGATGATTGCACAATCTATCACGCTGTTGTGCAATGCTACAGTGTTGCAAACTGCTTTATACATTAAAACTCTGTCTGGTATGATAAAAAAAACTGTTACTAAAAACAAATTTTTGAAAGTTCCCATTACCGTCCCAACTTCTATTTCCGTTATGTTATAGAGTAAGCTTGTGTGTAAATTATATGCGAGTTTTAGAAAAATCGAAGATATGCATCCTCAAAAGTTCAAGGTCAAAAGGTCACCGTGGGTGACCTTGAATAGATATTCTTCCAAAACTAGGCATGCTATATATTGTTGGAAAGCTTATTTTATGCCCTTTCAAACAAAACAAGAATCAGCTCTCTATGTCAATTAGATCAAGAGCAGCGTTGTCCGAAAGTTCCCAGTATGTACCAAAGTTGACGATTTTTTCGTATATTTGAACCCCCATAATTCAGAAACTTCGTCACACAGAAAGCTACAACTTTGCTCAATTTCATATCTCGACAATCCCTACGAAATACTAAAATTTGGTAAAAATCTAAAATGGTCGGGTCTGAAATCCCTGTTTAATTTGTTGATTTCACATGGAATGACCCACATTAAAGGTGAAAAATGCACCCTTGCACTTCAAAATATTTTTTTTTTGTAAATTTCTAATTTTACATAATGCGCATTATCGCTGTGAGGCGGACCAATTACCTTGCCGCTCTTTTTTTAAAACTGAACCTTAAGGTATGTTCTAAGAGAGTGTAAAATAAAATTAGTGGTTTTTTGAATGCTTCGGTTAGTAATTCTCGTTTAACCCTTCAAGGCCAACGTGCCAGCTTTTCGTGTCAACTGTAAAGTGTTATTGCCATTGATGCCACTGGTGCTTGAAGGTATTTGCACATTATTGCTCGATTCACTCACACAGGTCTCAAGTAATTACTAAGTATACATGTTTGTGTTGAAGTGTGTGGAGGGTTCAGAGAAGCGGGATAACCAGGCTAGAAATATTCACTTTCGAAATTTTATTATTAAAAAAAATCTGTTTGCCGAACTATTAATATAATCAAAGTGAATTTAATGTTAAAATTGAATTAATTTTCCAAATCTACAGTCCATTATCTTTCAAATAAAGTAGAAATGAAGGCTATATGACAGTCCATAGGGGGAGGGAGGCAGTACGGGATTTTTTTCGATTGGGAAGACGTACTTTTATAAAAGTAATTTACAAATAGGAGCAACAGGACCAATACAAAGTACAGATCAAAACTCAATTTTGTGCTTTTTATCAGCATTTACGACAGTTACATTTTAGTCTTCAAAACGAAATAAAAATAATAATTGAACTTTTCCACTACATTAAATTGAAAATTTGTAACCAAAGAAATATGCAAAACTCCTTGTGCATGAAATCAATTTCTTACTTCAGCATATGCCAATCACAGTGATTGGATTTCACTATTTGAGACTGAAGGAACTTGCTACTTCGTTTAAGCAAAACGCAGCCTGTATTGTTCCTCTACAAACTGAACCTCCTTATCTGAGAAATAATATACTCTTCCAGTACCTTTAGTAAAGGGGCCGCACACAGAACAAATAATATTGGATATCGAAACATGGCACACGTCGTCTTTTCCTGCAGAAGGCCAGTAAAAGGATGGAGCCAGTCCAAAAGGGTGCATAAACTTGACTTCAACATCATTTTCCTCTTCATCTTTACCTAACGCTAACCCAAAAAACCAATGGTTATCGTAAACACATGCAAGATACGAATTAGTGATGATGTCTTCCTTCAGTAAAATGAAAAATGGAACTGAAATCTGGATCAGCACTGATTCGCTTTGTCCCAATCGAGGTTTAGCTTAGAGGAGAGAACTGATGATATGATCGTGTTCCAGGGATTCTTTTTGCACCAGAAAAACGATTTTGTAGTTTTTTGCGTGTATCTATGAGAGCTACTTTTTTCAGCAAGCTGAAATTTATATGTTGAATGCGAGATCTACAGAAGGTAAAAACTTTTTCTAGCGTATTTTAAAAATCAGAACATCTTTGAAGGCTTTCTTTAGTAAGCAGACGTTTAATTGTCCCACCAATACCATCACATGGGGATTTACCATGGCTTGTAGCAAAAAATGACCATGATGCACTTAAGGAGAAATCCTTATAATGGTAACACAAGTTCATGAAGTTTTTACAATTCTTGTACTGCGCAGCGCATCCATCACTACAGTAATTTACATTTTTGACATATGGAAATTGCTCTTTCAGAAAAGAAGTTATTTGTTTCTGAGTCTCATAAACAAATGCGACATCGTGTTCCAAGTCATCTGATATCACACACAAACTAGAAAAAGTCAGGTCTGTAGATCCAGGAAGACGTGTATATAGTACTGCTGGGTGTAAGGTACAGGAATCAGTAGACCAGTGATACCCTTGAACTTCGTCTTGAATTATGTAGGAATAATTTTCACTGAAGTTCATCCGAACGACGGCTGTCTCTGGCTCAAGATTTTTCTTTCTGTCCTTTAAGAAATGTGACTGTGCTTTAGAAATAAATGAATGTGGCACAAGCTTTTCAAGCTTTCGTATAAAAATTGTCACATACTCGTCGAGTGTGACACTACTTTTCACCAGTTCTTTTCTGTCCGTTGTTACCAGAGTGGAAAAAAATCATGATTTTTTTAAAAATCATTTTTGTTGATTTTTTTTATTTAAATTGATTTTTTTGATTTAAATCAAATCTTCTGCTCGCGTAATACAAGTCACGAACTGAAGATGAAACATTAGGAATTAATATTAAATGCTAATTATGCCATTTAAGTGAAAGTATTGGACTTGAATCTTGAATTGATTGCCAGTCGTTAACTTATTTCAATCCCAAATAGAGATGCAAGGGTTCGGAAAAAACTTTTTTTTTTGGGGGGGGGTCTCGATTTTTTCTGCTTCGCTTTTTTTGCTTGGGAAATTTTGGGCTTTTTTTTTTTTTTTTTTTCAAATTCCGCTTTAAATTGATAAAGCAGGTTTTGTTTCACTTCTTTACAATACAAAAACTCATTTAAGTAGTAGTGGATGCAGATAATAATACAAAACCTCGAAAATAAACATGAATTTCGAAAACATTTCAAACAATTTTAATTCTTAACACATTTTTATTATAAATCCCAAAAAATTAATCCATGTATATAATAAGTTCCAGTTAAGTTTTAACTTTCATATGCATTATAAGCAATATTTTTTATTGTGAATTAAAAATACAAAAACAAGGAAAAACTGTCACATGACATACAGAATTTATTGTACTGTGTGTGTGAGTTCAAACAAATAACGCATCGGGAAGATAATATATTTACTGAACAAACGCACAAAACAAATTTAAGTTTCGACGCCGTAGCCTTCTCAAAAATAACATGTTCTTCTTTTTGTTCATTACGTATATCAAGTGGCTCAAGTGGTTGACTTCGCATTCGGGAGGTCATGGGTTCCATTCCCGCTGCCGACCATCCTGACGGGTTTTCCAGTGTTCCCTCAGTCCTATTAGGCAAATGCCGGGATGGCACCTACTAAAACAGGCTCTGGCCGATATCTTCCCAAATCCTTTCCATGTTGTTGTTAGATATCTAGTATAAAGCAGTCTCTGAGCTGCATCTGGTGATTGTTAAATAAATAAATAAATACCATTCCCTCGTCAATCTGTTATAGCCTATAAGTTTATTATGTTTGACTTCCGAGACTTTCATAAACATTCATACTAGAGTAACAATGAAAAATAATCATTGTTTTATTACAATTCAACGTATTACTTTAAAAGACTGAAAAAAATGCAATCTTTGTATGGGACGCTCAAAAATCACCTAATTTGTTAATGCACCTCTTGCTTCCGCCTTTGCTACCCCTACAGAAACTTCTTTGAAATGGAACAGAAATGTTGAAAATGTATTTTCCGTTCATTTATTACATACGTAATCATCTGTTACCACCTACCAGGTGCTTCGGACTTGCAAAATCGGTAGTCCCAAATTCTGTAATGCACTGACTGTTCCTTAAGCTTGTTTAGTCAGGAAAGTACTGAATTTTGTGTTCATGGATCATATGCGTAATACTGTTCATCTGAGCGTTTGGTTTCCAAGGCTCTGGAATATATAACCATCATCACGGTTTACCCAGTCCTGAAGGTTTCTGAATTTTTAACAAGAATTCAACATGTCATTAGGGAACTTTACCTTTTTTTAAAAAAAGAAAAAGAAAAGAAAAGAAAAACTACGAAATACATTTAAGTCAAGCACAACGACCATGAGTGAGTGGTTAGCTTTTCCGTGTCTTTTGGGAAATCCGGGATTCAATCCCGCATTCGACCATTCCGACAAAAGTTCTTAAGTCCATCTTTGAATGTAGTGATAGTGCGTGTACTGTGATTCCTGGCTGATTTCATTTCTTGTTTTTAATTGTTGTTATTACTAATTACCAGCAATGACGGTTTTGCGAAAGGGGCTAGGGTGGGGGGTGTCTTTCGGACTGAAGCCTGTTCCCCGAAATTACGGAATTTCTAAAAGAAACGAAATTTAAGTTATGTCTTTACTCATAAACTTCAAGCTCCCCTCAAATGAAAATCAAGCATTTTAGAAAAAACTAACCATTAATAAGAAAAAAACCCTCTCAAAACATTTTTCTAAATCCGTACTGATTATTTGTATAAAATGGTATTCAAGGTTGCATCCGGAAGATTATTGCTACATCATTACACAGCTACAGCATAACAAATGTGGAAGTATGCTCTGACGGATATATTTGAAAAACATAAGTTTAACTGTTCTAGAAACTAAGAGTACTAAGCTCTAAGAAATGAAACATGAATAACTAAAAATGAAATTATGGAAAGAAGAAAAATGTCGATAACTCAGAAGTTAAAATAAAGTTATATAGCCTCTAAAATATGCTCTCAAATACTACGCACTTAATGTTTAATTCATAAAACATGTGCTCCATCCATCATGATGGTGAATACTAGAGGGAAATATGGCATTTAGGTCATGAAATCTTGTTTAACTATAGAGTATACCAGTGGCGGCTGGTGCTTGGAATTTTAGGTGGTGCACAATAGATGACCTCTCCTTTTATAATAATAATAATAATAATAATAATAATAGCAGTGGTGTATTCACGATTTTGATTCGGGGGCTTTGCTAACTCTCGGGGGGGGGGGCTTTGCCTGAAAATGTGAAAATTCTGCAAGATATTTCATATACTTTACTATAGTAAGATTTCGGGAGGGCTTAAGCCCGGAAGCCCCCCCCCCCTAAATACGCCACTGATAGTTATTATAAATAATAATAGCGATTTCTTCATGGCATGCTTCAAGCATGCAATGGAGAAGCTCATTTTGTATGATTTTTGACGTATTCTTGAAAATTATTGCGCTTTCTAAATGACTCTTGAGAGCGCTGTCAAGTTCTGCACTGAAATTAATTAATCTACGAAAAACGCCTCGATTTGAAGACGAGGCTGTTTTCAATCATGTCCTCTTAAAGCCAATTCGAAGGTGTCACAAATGCAATTGATGATTATATTGAGCACGTACCTGTTTTGCATCACTTTTTGATTGTGATTCTCAATGGACCGCCTATAACCAGCATTTAGTTGAGCAGCAATATTCACGTTTCCCAACACAGTGAGATCAGAACGTGTCTTATATGACCTGACGATTTTTTCTTTATTTTTATTTATTTATTTATTTATTTATTTTTGTCGTGCAGATGCTGGATATCCGCACCTTTTTTTACTCCATGCATCTTCCTCCACCCCGAACAACAAACAGGGAAAACTAAACAAAGCATTTTTAATTTCACATTCACATTACCACTTATTCTGTTCGTACAAGTTGAGATTAAACTTCCTTGTAAATGTTTGTTTCTGACTTCTAATTACTTGCGTTAAGAATCGGTCTTCCGATGTCTTTCACAAGTAGGTTTGCTTCTGAAGTTCTTTTCGAAAACGGCTAATTCAACCGAGACGTTACAGAATTCATTGCTATTGCATTGCTAGTTCACGTATATCAGGGACAGACACGTAATTATGCAATTACAGCAACAATATTCCAATGAACAACAAAGACCGGCGCGTGCACACACACACACACACAGACATATATAATATACACACATATACAACACAACAAAGTCTGCTACCCGCTTTAAAATCTCACCCCTTCCCCAATTAACGCCCTTTTTCTAAAAACTGCCCTCCAATTTTCTCATTCACCCATGAACACATGAAAAGGAAAACATTGTATCTATGCTTCCAAATTTCTACTTATTCAGTTACGAGTCTATTAAATATCGAAACCCTCAATTTGTCTTCACTCTTCACGGAGTCGCCTTTACTGTCTTCATAGCTGCCTTGACGTTACTTGGTTGACGTTACTTGGTTGTAGCGACTTGGTTACGGTACGCAACATTGTCACAAAGGAACAGACTGTTCCCCTTCAGGCGAGAACCGTGTCAACCAATACTGCAGGGGGAGGGACGGTGGTGAAATTCCAGTTCCAAAGCGTTATGTTTTGGAAAAGCTGTTTTTGTTTGGTAGATTTGTTTGCAAAAGATGTGCAAGCATATGGATCCTTATGAAGCAATGCATGGCGTGATAACCTCCCTCTTACTGCGCAACCCCCACAATGGCCCAGAAGCTGTTAAAGCTGGGGAGTTTGGCAAACTATCAAGCAGAAAGCAACTAGCCAGCCCCGTTTCAAACGCACTTGTTCAAAAAAAAGATGATGTTGACAATAAAATGAAAAGTGATTTAGCACAAATAAAAAATGAAAATATTGGAAGGAGGTTTGTACAAACATGCAAACATTAAGAGAAACCGCCACTGGAGTATACTATAAGAAAGCTATTTAGATAGAAAAATCATGAAAATGAAAAAAGCCAAAATTTCCGTTTTTTTCCTAAAAAGCCGGCTTTTTATGTTTAAAAAATTCAAAAAAGCCATTTTGCATATTTTTCATCTCTAATCCCAAACAATGTTTCTTCAGCACTAAGGAAAAAGTACGGCGACGTTTCTCAATATGATACTTTTTTTCACAAAAGTTACTCAAATTTGGCAGGGGCATACCTAAAAAAGAAATTGGAACTAGCTTGCGGCACGAAATACATATAAAATACGCAAATTACGCCTGAAGTTATAAAATCTAAAAAAGATTTAAGTTTCGGAGAGGGAATCGGACCCCTTTATAAATACGCCCCTATTATCTGGGAACAAACAAACAGACGCGCACACAAAAGAATTTTCGTCTTAAATGTCCATGGTGATTTTTTCGTTGGAATAGTTAACGATTTAAAAACCTTACATTACGAAGATAAGAAAGCAGAATTCCTCCGTTATCCGTTCAAAACGGGATTTTCCCTAATCATCCTCTGCATGAAACACTCGTTTTCATACTATGCTGTACATACATTTGCATCTTATTGTATTATGATTATCTTCCATAATTGAAATAACAACAGAGGCTGGATTTTACTTATTTTCACTTTAAATTAATTTATTTCGGAATTTGATTTAAAGCAATGATTTTTATTTAAAAAATCAAGTTATTTAAATCATATCAGACTGATTTAAATCAATCCACCCTGGTTGGTACCCACTGGTAATATGTTACTTCCTCCTCAGGATCAAAATCCTCGAATTTTGCAATCAGAAGCTGCCTCAAATTTTCACTGGAGGGACACTCGGAACAATGCCTCAGCATGCAATCCCGACTCTACACAGAACAAACCAGATGACGGATCAAGTCTTGATATGTCTCTTCCATATGACATGCATGCAGTAGGAGAATAACGTTTTGATGTATTGTACACACGCACACGGAATGTGTCCCAGCAGAACCTGCTAATACACACCACTTAGGACGTAGCGTGCAAAATTTAGAAAATCCAGTTTTAATGTTTAAATGAGGAGTATAATTCTTTTAAATTCCCAAGTAATAATCGCTTCTTCATATGTACATTTTTTGAAATACTCACTTTTTTTCCAGGTAGAATTCTGAAATATTCATCATCAACGTAGGAATTCTTTACTATTTTAATTGTATCTTCACTCAGCTGTTTTCCCTTTCTCAATTCAGGAATAGTTAAAATTCCTTTATTCTTCAGAACTTCCCTTGCTTGCCGGACGGCATATTCACTGGTATTAAATTCATCGACAATCTGTTTCCTGCTCCAAGATGAGAATACTAAAGTTAACAGTTGTATTTTTCTCTTCTAGTTGATTTTACCTTGGAGTTTGGTCTTTATTAAATCGAGAAGTAAGTAAAACATTAAGATGATCTAGTTTTGTTTTTTGCGACAGATTCTTCTAAAACAGATACATCGTGTTCACTAAATCCGCCCACGTCTTTGCATTCAAAGGAAATCCCAAGTTTGTTTCTGCAATTACTGCATATCTTTTGTCCAGGAATAGCCTTTACAGAGTCAATGTTTTTATTAATTTCATTAGCAAAATCAACAGTTACTTTTCGCAAAGCCTTAGTGATTGTTTTTTTGTGGCAATTAAATGGATCAAAACAACTTGTCTGATAATGTTCATACTTCTTCAAGTAATATGTTTTATGATGTTCACAAACACTAGTTAACAAATCAGAACTTATTCCTATCCTTTGGGATAATAATTCTTTGTCGGATGCACTGATAATACAATGCAATTTGGCCACACGCGTATAGCTGTGCATGCCCATGTGCATGTTTTTGTGGCATTCACTTTAGTTCCTTTCCTTCACTGCACTGTTCTAATTCACTTCGCGACATCGTTGTAGGCCAAATTATCACTTGACAGGATGAAAAACACTGTCTTACAGCAACCCCAATAAGTATTCAGTCTTAAGCACTCAACACGACAAAAACATCTGCACAGAAACACAGCTGAAACCGAAATGAACAAGTTACTGTACGGCCACAATGCAGAATCAGGCAAGATTAGACATGTTCCTACTCGCATTGCTCTGACAAGATTTTTCACGTCAGCTTGGTAGTTCAAGACACAACTTGCATGTTCGCGTTAACTAAATGATTTTCAATCCGTAACTAGTCCTGCATTAGATTTGATAGTTTATTATGCGTCGTATACATTCACAGCTAAGTTCTGAGATGAAAATGAAATTTACTCCGCTCCCACAGTTGCAAATTCGGTCAATCTCACTTCGTCTCAAATACTGAAAGCTACACAAAAACTCTAAAAATAAAAGTGAGTAGTGAGTTTAGAACTTCAGATGGAGAAAATATTTTATTCGGGTGCTCATGAAACGAACATTTGTTCTTGTGTACAGGATGTCTCAAAAGTCCCCTGACATAGGGTAACTCGGTTATTATCAGAGTTACAACAAATTGTAAGAGGGAAAATCGTCTCCAAATGATGTTTTCAATCTAAAGTGAAGGATTTTTTTAAATCGAACTAGCCGTTTGGGCTGTACACTCTTTATGTACCCAATGTTAAATGAAAATGCAACATTGCCATTTACCTGGATCCACAACATAAGTGAATGAAGCTACTGTCTTTTACGCTAACGTGTCGATGGCCAGCCCTTATTTAAAACAACCCCTATTCACCATACTTTTGCAAAATTGATCCACCTCCCCCAGCCCCTCTATTAATGGCAACGTTGCATTTTCGTGTAACATTGGGCGCATAAGGAGTGTACAGCCCAAACGGCTAGTGCGATTTAAAAAAAAAAATCCCTCACTTTAGATTGAAAACATCATATTTGGAAACTGTTTTTCCTCTTACATTTTGTTGTAACTATGATAATAACAGTTACGTATGTCAGGGGACTGTTACCTTATGTCAGACACCCTGTATATTTAACAACTACGAACGTAAGATCTTTGACACTATAGATACATATATCAACAAATGTATACTCTTCAAGTCATACAAAACTTTATATTATGACTAAAAGCATGTACGCTTAGGTTAAGTTTGGTTGGCAGGACTTTTATCTGGCACTGGCTTCCCCTTGATTGTTATATAACCTTCATTTCTACTTTATTTGAAAGATAATGGACTGTAGATTTGGAAAATTAATTCAATTTTAACATTAAATTCACTTTGATTATATTAATAGTTCGGCAAACAGAAAAAAAAAATCTGTAAAATTTCGAGAATGAATGTTTCTAACCTGGTTATCCCGCTTCTCTGAACCCCCACACATTTCAACACAAACAACACGTATACTTAGTGATTACTTGAGACCTGTGTGAGTGAATCGAGCATAATGTGCAAATACCTTGCTTGCATCAATGGCAATAACACTTTACAGATGACACGAAAAGCTGGCACGTTGACCTTGAAGGGTTAAGCGAGAATTACTAACCGAAGCATTCAAAAAAAACACTAATTTTATTTTACACTCTCTTAGAACATACCTTAAGGTTCAGTTTTAAAAAAAGAGCGGCAAGGTAATTGATCCACCTCACAGCGATATTGCGCATTATTAGAAATTTACACAAAAAATAACTATTTTAAAGTGCAAGGGTGCATTTTTCACCCTTAATGTACAGCAATCTTGATGGCGTTTTTTTTTAATTAGCTCTCCAGACTTACATAAACCTCGGGTAGAAATTTCCACATTGTTTAGATACTAAGATATGAATTTTTGTATTGAGCTCTACGAAATATTAGATGGTCTCGAGAACGACCGGGATGCCAGAAATTCTGAAACTTTGGTCTCGTATTTCTCACAAACTATTAGGATTTCGGAAGAAAATTTTTACAGGTCTTCATACCTTAGTAGTGTTAACAAGTACACGAAGTTTCATTAAAATTTGAATTGGTGGGTGATTTGACGTGGAATGAGCCTACATTAACCTCGAAATGCACTTAGAAGGTTTTGTTGCTATGGGAAGAATGATAGAAGTAATTTCTAAATTTCACAAATTCCAGATTTATTTCCTATAAGTTCTGGACAATACATCGCTTTATCTCACGTTTATTATTGAGGCATTTTTCTTCATGTTGTTATTCTTAATCTTTTAATCCCTTAACGCCAAAATTATTCAGACTATTTAAAAATATATACAGCTATATATTTCACATGAATTAAGGTTACCGAAGTTGGATCAACTGAAAAATATGCGAAAAGTATTTTATTACTAGTATATTTCTAGTGTATTTCTAGAAGTGTAGTGTAGTGTATTATTACTAGTGTAGTTTTAGTATATTGCGAGAAAGCAAGATACAACATTATTGTAACGTTTCGAGGAACGTTTGGTCCAAAATGGCCACCAGTGTCTCCCTGTAGCGTAGGAATATTCATAAGTGTTAAGACTTTTTCTTTAATATTATAAGTACTGTTTTCTAGAAGAGCAAAAGATAAAACCAGCAAGAACACAAAGGGGTTGCTCTATTGCCGCCAAAATTCTTACGTTCACAGAAGTAAACAAAGTAGTGAATAGATGGAAGAGTAAGCGAGGATAGAGTTGAGCGGGTTTCTTATGGATTTGTTGTCATCTGCTTCTGCGGCTACTGCTACATCCAGAAGCACGCATTAGTAGTTTGTCCATCCAAAAGGGGTTAATATTAAATGCACTATACGTTCTTGTGAAGGTGATATTGTGAATCAGAATGAAATCGGCGCTCAGGAGATGCAAATATTTTAATTGGAACAAGGAATTCTGAAGCAAACATGTTAATCAACTTACTGGAAAATGAAATTAAAGAAAGGAAATAAACACCACACATTGCTTTATCAGAGGGTGAGTAAGGCATCGTTTTACGTACTTCAGAGGAACTTTTTTTTTTTTTTTTTTTTCCATTTTGTAGTATTCTTTTTCTTCGTAGTTCTCCTCCTCTATATGATAAGCTTTCGCGGACTCATCTAGTCTGTCTTCATTAAATCGTGCTTTTGTTTTCTAGTATGAGCCGAAATAAAAATTGTTTATATTATAGTTATGAACAAAAGAAATAGTGATGAACAAAGAACTATTCATATTACACTTGTTATACTCGAAATTTCTTGGTTCTTTTCTACGGTATACCTTCCATCTTTTCAGTGTTCTTTTCAGTCTAGACGTAGATGTTTACTCTTTTGACATACATAGTGGTATATTTTAAACAAATCCGATTGCTACGCTTGACCGAAAATGTCCTTCGTGTGTAGAAAGCACAAAATGGCGCATATGTTGTTTCATAATGTTATTTTCAAATCACAGTAAATTTACTCTTAATTTTGACCTCCAAAGGCCTAGATTTTAGACAATATATTATTTGTATATCATTGTCATTTTTTTTCGCCTCCGGTGCTTGAGGTCCCTGGTTCGATCCCAGTTCGCGCCGTGTGGACTTTGTGGTAGACAAACACCGTGCTCGTGGGTTTTCTCGGGGTTCTCCCGTTTCCTCCCACTTATTTCATTCCACTCATCTCTCATCATCACCGTCTCCTTTAGCCTAACCAGCATAACCGTGGGACGTAAAACTTAAAGATTTCATTTCATTTTTCATTGTCATTTTTTTTTCATTAACATGCGAAAGTCGGTGCTGCTAATTACTTATGAGGGGAAAAAAAATCTGGGAATTCTTTTCTCTAATTTTGTGGCCAGGTTGGATTCATCACTGATAATGAAAGAACGTTCAGTAGGGCTTAACACTAGAAACATTAAATTTATCAGGTTACGAATGCTGTATAGTTACTTCAATTCGTGTATTTTTCTTTGATCTGATCTTCCTAATTATTTTATATTCATTTTTTTTCTCATTGATATATTTTCCCAAATTTTCACTCACAATGACGACTTTCTTTACCATTCTTCTAGTCCAGCCTTTCTTTGTGTCTAAATATTCCCATTATTTGACATTACTGCTATTGTTTTCGTGTTCATGGTCCTCTTTGTTAGGTTTTGCTCTCTCGAAAACCTAGTTAGAGTTTAACCTTGCCATACTTTGATCTGACAACATGCAATATGAGGAAGCAAATTTTGATTTAGCTTATTTTTGGTTGTATATAATACTCTGGATTTGGAATTTTTATACTTCCGTTCTGTTGTAGGGAGAAGAATACAAGCAGCAAGTAAGAAGCACTATACCTGCTGTTACACTTAACGATTTGATAACATTGAATACAACATTCAGTGTGACTAAGCGAAACTTGATCAATCCTGTTCTGACTGCGTGTAATACTCTGAGTTTTGAATTTTTGTCGTTATTTCGTTGCAGGAAGAAGAAGGCAAGAAGCTAGTGAGAGACGCTATAGCTGCTGGCATATTTAATGATTTGGGATCTGGTAGTAACGTAGACATATGCGTTATTAGGAAGGATTCTGTTGACTATTTACGTCCCTATGAAGAGGCCAATGTAAAAGGAAAACGGTAAGCGTTTCTCCTTTGAGTTTCTGAGATGATTGCTTTTTAAGTACTGAATAAAAATAATTAAGAGGAAAACAGTAGAATAATTGCATAATTCATGTAAAATTTCCAACGTAAATATTTTCCAAGAAAAAATTCAGGTCCCCTATCTTCCCCGTCATTTAGATAGATAAGAGCTTGTCTTAAGAAAATTTACGCAGTTTGTGGCTGCTGTATGTTTCTAGCCGATTGACAGGTACATGAATCTGGTCAATGCGTATTAGGCAGTGAAAGATGTTCTGCTGTGATATGTGCTTAAGACGACCAGTGCTATTGTATTCCCATCGCTTGAAACTCTCTTGATTTATGTTGAAGTTGGGACGACCCAGTAGTTATCAATTTATTGAAACGACCATTTGGAGCATTAACAATACAGATATCTTAATGGTTCAAAACTATTGAATGAATCGTCGTGCATTCCGTCATCATGGGTTTCCTTCCAGCTGTAAGCGCTATAACAACAGAAGTCAGTAGCGCAAAAAGTATATATATATATATATATATATATATATATATATATATATATATATATATATATATATATTAAATACATGTATTATCTTCATTTTATTTCTTTACATGTATTGTTGTTTACATGCTTATGATTGTGTCATATATTTACTTCTATCTGTGTCTAATTAATCATTCTGGGTGATATTTTATATAACAGTGAGATATTATTTACAAATGAATATTACAATTATGGAATGAGTTCACAATTAACACGACAAATTTCTGTGTTGGGCTTCAACTATTGTCGCATATTAATACAAAATATTCAGGGGATTCGACTTTCTGTATAATATACTTGGATCCAAGATCTTCGTTTTTTGTCTTATGCTGTGTTGAATAAAGAAAGTGACTTAACTCTACGTAACATTATTTCGGAATTCTAATAGATTTAAATATATATTCACTTGGTTCAAACAGCACAAGAGAAAAAGATATACATAGAAATGACCAATAGACGGCAGAAGATATCAGATAGACTATGTTATGATTCAGGACAGGTACCGGAATAGCTTAAAGAATGCGAAGACCCTTCTGGGGGCTGATATTTTCTCTGATCATAATCTTGTGCTGGCCGAAGTAGGTATTCAACTGAAATATGTTGACAGAATAAAAGTAGAAAACAAAGTGTTGAATACTGAAAAGTTGAAAAACGAGAAAATAAGAAATCTTTTCGTTGAAAAAATCAAAGAAAAATATTCAAACGAGGAAAGAATAGGCATAGGTGGTAACGCACGGTGGGAACACATTAAACTTTGCTTACAGCACGCTGCAGAAGAAGCAGTAGGTTACCGCGAACACAAAACGGCTAAGAAACCATGGGTTACAGAGCAGATGTTACAGAAAATGAGGGAAAGGAAGACGTGGAAAAAGATTGATACAGAAGAGGGCAGAAGGATGTACAGAAAGTTAAATAATGAATTAGAAGAGAAACAGACAGAGCGAGGGAAGAGTTTTACAAAATAAAATGCGAGGACATAGAAGAATTAGAAAGAGTTGGGAAATATGAGGAAATGTACAAGGAGGTGAAATCTATGGAATTTCGGAGGAAACAGGAGAGTATTATGATGGCAGTAAAAAATAAGAATGGGAAGGTAGTCACCGAGAGAAATGAGGTCATAGGAAGATTGAAAGAATACGTTGAAGACCTATATGAGAGTAGGGATAGACCGTGTTGCCTAAATGTTGAAGTAGAAAATGAAGTAGGCGAGGATGATAAAGGATTTAGTATTCTTCGGGATGAGTTTGAAAAGGCTATATTCGAGATTAGGAATGGAAAGGCAACCGGGATACCTTTGCCTTACCAATATACCAATCGAATTCATTAAAAATATGGGAGACAAGGGAAAGAAAGAATTGTTCCGACTATGCAATGAAATACATGAAAGAGGAGAGTGGCCAAAATACTTCCTGAAGACGATGATGATACCGATGGCTAAGAAATCGAACCCAAAGAGATGTGAGGATTATATAGAACTATTAGTCTCATATCTCATGCAGCCAAATTTTGCTCCAAATACTGAATAGAGGGTTACACAAAAGAACAAATGAAGAAGTTGAGGAGGAGCAGTTTGGGTTCAGAAGAGGTAAGGGCAGAAGAGATGCGATTGGATTATTAAGGGCGATCGGTGAAAGATTTATAGAAAAAGAGTTGTATGTTGTATTTATTGATCTAAAAAAGGCTTTTGACCGCGCGAATTGAGAATTGTTGTTGGGAGTTCTAACGAAGATAGAGTTGGAATGGAAAGATCGAAGACTCATAAGAAACTTATATATAAACCAACAAGTAAGTGTTAGGATAGGGGAAGAATTGACGGAAGAGAGTACAATTGGAAGGGGAATTCGACAAGGATGCTGCCTCTCGCCAACACTATTTAATGTCTATCTAGAAGAGATAGTGAAAAATAGTTTACGTGATAATGACGGCATTTGCAAACGATATGGCGCTTGTTGCAGAATCTGAAAAGGAAATCAATAAAATGTTAGAAAACCTGATGGGCTTTGAAGAATATGGGATGAAAATAAATGTTAGAAAGACAAAAGCCATGGGGATTGGAACGAGGAGGTCTGTGTCAAATATAAAAGTGGGAGGGGAGAAAATAGAACAAATGAATAGTTTTCGATATCTGGGTAGTATTCTTAGTAATGACATGAAGTGCGAACGTGAAATAAAATCAAGGATAGGAATGGTGAAAGCCTTTAGGAGGAAGATTTTTACGAATAAAGAGTTGAGAAAAAGACTCATAAAAATTCTTCGTGTGGAGTGTTGTACTGTATGGGGCGGGAACGTGGACACTACGTAAAAGTGATGAAAAACGACTGGAGGCATACAAAATGGGGAGAAGAGCGGAAAGAATTAGTGGGTCGAGCGGAAAACGAATGAGAGGGTGTTAGAAATGGTGGGGGAGAAAAGAACACTTTTAGATATTGTTAAGAAGAGGAAGAGAAACTGGTTAGAACATTGCCTAAGAAGAAATTGTATCATGCGAAGGAGACTACAATTAATGGATGATATAAAAACAGAAAGATCATACGTGAAGACGAAGAGGTTAGCGAAGGATCGTGGAGCATGGAAGCTTCTCAGCTGCTGCAAGTGACCTACCAACAAGGGCAGAATACCTATGATGATGATGATTATATATATATATATATATATATATATATATATACAGTGAAACCTCTACTAACGGACACCTCTATAAAGCGGACACCTCCCGTAATGGACATATTTTGTAATCCCCAAACACTGTAATAGGAAAAAACATATTGACAAACCTCTCTAAAGCGGACACTCTCTAGTACGGACACGGACAGACTTTCCTCTCTTTTATAGGTATTATTTACCTCCGTATTATGGACACTTTCTCTAGAAACAAGTTGAAAAGTGCAGTAAAAATAAATTTTTAGTAATTCATACATGTGTCATCAAGAAGCATTGTGACAACGTTTTGCCTCCTCAACTGGCTGCTCAGCAACCCAGACGAAGTCTCTGTTTAACAATACTCTCATGTCCTTTGCTTGCATCCCACTCCCACCCAAGCTGTTTTAGACACAAAAGTGATTGACAGTTACCCACCGTTTAGAATGACAAGTTATGGTACTGTCCCGTTGGAATCTGTAACCAAGCAGAAGACAAGTTTGGTATTTTTGGCCTGCGGGTACACATATTGTCTCAAAAAAGAAACTACTGGACTGCAGTTAACTGACAAATTAAAACAACATACCGAAAATGTAGTTAGTAATAAGTGTAAAGACCAGAGAACTATACCATCTTATTTCCATGTTGTGCCTTGAACATAGAGTATTGAGTGGTAGAAGACAATGCAGGCATTTTTGTAATATTCGTAAATACATGATTCCTTCAAAAATATTTTTTTCTAATTGCATATTACGTTGTTTCCTAATTTACGTCATAAAATATTGAAACCTCTCTAAGGCGGACACCTCTCTATAGCGGACATTTTTTGATTCCCCATGGCTGTCCGCCTTATAGAGGTTTCACTGTATATAAAAAGATGATAATTCTAGAATTAAATGGGGGATGATGTGACATGAATACTTCATGTTGTATAGTGCACAATGAGAAAAACAAAATTGATATGAGTCTACTAACGGATTTCCACCTCGCTAATGAATTATCATAAGAAATTTAAATAGTGTCTATATTAGGATAAAGGAAACGGATTAGCAATTATATGCGACTTACACGTTATCCATTGTCGGGATATTTTGCTCATAACAAATTTACGTGAAATTTTGAATAATTCTACTGCATGAAAAATTTTACCAAATGCATATTTTATAAAAGGAGTATTATACTGTTGCGTTTTTTAACTGTTCTGTATTACCTTATTTCTCTACGGAAGCTCCGTTTTGTGTTGCTAGCTTTATTCATTGAATTGTCATCTATTATTAGTGGAATTACCGTAAATAAATGGTACTGTTTCAGTACATAACTCGCAGCCAGACAATAACGGTCAGTACTGAGACCATGTTTTCGAAAGGCGTGTGCAGATTATTTCAGAATTTCCCCGAGAGGGATTTTCAATAAGGGGGGTTGGGGGTGGGGTGAAGTAGTACTGCAAAAATAGTAGTAACCCACATTAAACAAGATCGAATACCTGGAGAAATACCTGAAAACCTCACTGGGCATGTGCGGTAGCCACTTGGCTAGACGAAAACATTGTGGATGTTGTAATAACTTTTTATTTTTTTTTTTTTATTTTGTTTTCTAGGCAAGGAAATTACCTTTACGCAAGAGGGACAACAGCAGTTCTGAAAACCCAAAGAATACCTATTATTATAGAAGATGTAAACGTACAAAATGTTGAGGTTGAAGCAATGGAAATAGCCTGAAATCTGTTGATAATAAGTACTTTTATAATTTTATAATAATGTATTATAAAATGGTACATGGTAATTTCACTTCTCTAAAAATAATAATAAAAAGATCATGTTTATTTTTCCAATGCTTTGTCACATTGTTTCGAAAATTACATATTTTTGTGGAAGTTTCCAACTACTACAGTCATTAATATGAACATAAATACTTATCTGATGATAAAGATTTCATTCATATATATATTGTGTTCTGTGTTATAGTTGATGTAGTGCTGTTATCTTTGACTTTTTACAAAAAATAAAAGCAGTTAGAACCTGAAATATTTGTGTAATTGTCCCTATTTCCCATTCTTGAATTCAGGTGAAAAGGAGCGTAGGAAATGGTCATTGTCATTTACGATTTTGTAAAGTAACAATATCCTACTTTATATTTTTCAACGATTTCAAAGAAATTTATTCTTTAATCTCACATATAATTTTCTTTGAGCACTCTCATTTGCTGCCAATTACCACTGTTATTTATTAATTAACGATAATTTGCATAATGCAAGTATGGAAATTTGTATTGAAAATACAGACAAAAACATGACATGAAATGATTGCATTTCATTAAATTGATATAATAGGGGATATAGTGTTCCTAGGGCACACTCTTCACACCAGTATGTACTATAATTTATTACAAGGACGTAAGATAATTTTTTTTCCTTTTAAGTAGAAAGATACCTTGTAAATATTCTCCGTAAGATAATTTTTTTTTTTCCTTTTAAGTAGAAAGATACCTTGTAAATATTCTCCATTATATTTCGCCAATGAAAATTATGAAATAGTGCATATTTTATGTGTTGCTTGTTTTTTGTAAGTTTCTAGATGACATTTATGTACTGTACGGACACATTGTAATACTCCTCTGTGAACATTGTAAAGATTCAATAGTAGCATTGAGGTTAGGGTATGATTCTGTAAAATGTTGTGGAAAAATTTGTGTGGAGAAGTAAAAATCAGTCTGTTCGTGCTTCACGGAACCAAAAGAAATTCGTCTGGGAACAGAAGCTACCACGTGGAAATTGCCACCTTTTCCGTAGCGCAATGAAAACTTGTCACAACTGTGTTATAGAATGTTGTATGCTAGGGTCTGTTTATTGTCATCGTAATACATCATGCAACTTCGTTAGTTTTTAATTTATCTTTTTTTTATATATATATAAAGAATATATAAAAGATACAAAGAAAGGTGGATGTTTGGTAGGTCTTTCTGTGTAGATATTTCTTTTAAATAAAACTTTTAGCTAACAAAGATTTCCTAATCTTAGAAGCTAAAATATACACTAGGAACTTAAAAAATTCAATATCGAAAATGTGCTCTACAGACCTGGAAAGTCAGGGAAAATGGAAATCGAAAATCGCTGGTAACCCTGCTATTTCTATCCACATTCTCATTCCACCAATTCTTTCACAATCATTCATTTTTATCAGTCTGTCTCCTTGAACTTGCAGGTCATGATAATGGGACGTAAAACGTAATTTAACTTTACCGTAACATTTATTTATGCAGTTCTTAACTCAGGAGTTTGCTCCAGAAATTGAACATGTGAAGGAATATAAGTAATGATGGTGAATCATAAATTACAAGCAACGTTTAATTCATACTTGAACTCATGCATGCAGTGCGGTTCATAAATTTTCTTGCAAAATCCTGCAATGTTTATTACTGCTTCCATTATTGCAAGTAACGCTGTATGACAGTACACAATTAGGTGTAAAATTGCTACATTATTAAAAATCCAGTCAAATTATAAACACAGTATATACTTTTATTTTTTAAACAAAATATGTATATAAAAATAAATTCATATAAAAAAAGACACTATACATATATGAACAATAACTTTACATATGGAAAACATTTCATCTAGTTCATTAAGCACGAAAACAATGCACATACAAGTCATTTTCACTTCAAAACTCTACTCTATATTATGACCAACACGATATTGAACTTCTCCGAATGGAATAAAAAATTTTTCAACGAAAATATTTTACTAAAATAATATATAAGTAATGAAACTATCGCAATGTTCCATCTTCACAAAATCATACAGAATTTTCGAATCATCCAGAAAACATGAAATTTACAATCGTATGAACTAAATAAAATTATTTGTACAATACCAAAGGTAGTAGTAAAAAAAAATTACACTTATATTGTATAAAAATATTTACTAACTTTTGTTTAAAAATGTTTACAACAATTTAATTATTTTTCTTCCTAAAATTGATGGATTTTGAATTACCATTTTTCTTCCACAACTGAAATTTTATACTTAGTTCGATTTTTTTTATCATCATATTTCTATTCCTTACACTGATATTAGCATGCCCGGTTTTATAGCTACTGGGAGGGGGGGGGGTATCCTTATTAAGGATCTGGTTTATTGACATTATAAGAAACCGAAAAGTACCCTATATCGGAGGAAAATTCATACTGAAGTATGTGAATCAATCTATGGTAATAAATTCCTAAACTATCCCTCCAATTTAGCTCCCTAATTTTCAGGTTTAAATGCACCTTTTAAAAATGAAAACCTCGCCCAGCTATTTCGGATAAACGGGCTAGAACCTGTCTTAAGGAAAGTCTTCTTCTGATTGTACCTGTTTCTACTTCATGAGGAAGTATATCTTACTAAAAGGCAATTAATCATCTGCATCTGGTCATATATATATATCTGATTTCACCAGGAAAAATCTATCCATTTAATAAATATATTTTTATGGTTCCCTGTTCATAAATAACATTTCTTAAACATGAGACCAGTAGCAGTAATTAATTACAACGGAAAAATGAGAGCGAAAGCAATATCTCACGACTAGAAGTGAAATCTAAATAACTGTCTCCCCAAAAAATGAATTTAATGTTTTTCTTCTTTCAAGACATATTTTTCATTTTATTCATATCTGTGCATGAATAAAAGTTACAGACTGTCATGAAAATTAATTGTGATGTTATTATAAACAACAACAAATAGTAATAAAAAGTCCATGATTACCTTGGCACTCTTTATGTAAAACTTCCATATCATGCTTTTGTCTATAAATTGTTAATAACGATACATTCTTATAATTTCACTAATATGTGCTTATTAGTCACAGTAATCAACGTAAAAATGTTTTCATTTATACAACACACCAAACTGGTAAGCAATTCCAACACTATACAATACAAACCCAACACTTAGTCCTCACTATGCGTCACACAGTAACCCCAAATAACATGGTGCATTTGTTCAAATTCAACGCAACAGCAAGGTTGCTACAAACTACTGTGCTATAATTCAATTCTGAACGGGAATGCAGATGGTACGCATCTGTTGTGAAGGAACTTGTTCAAAGAAATCCACAGTAACAATCATATTGTTAGCAAATTTTTGAATAACTGTTAAGGAGATTACAGGCCTTTTATAAACATGTATTAATAACCAATATTTCGAAGTTAAGTTTAAGGCTACGCTCTATATTACACGAATTTAACTTCATTAGACTGTTGCGTACATCAGTTTATATGTCGCACTGAAATCGTATTTACAGATTGATAGCTACAATATTGAGAGGATGTTATTAAAAATCCCTTGCGTGGTTAGCAGGGAACAAATATTATTCGAATAACTCCGGATTATGACCACCAAATTCTCTCCTCGTAATACCATGTGCTGTCTGCAATAAAATCGATTTATTTGTTTCAGGTTTCTTTATATACTGATCGTTTGTAATAATGGCATACTGAAGTACAAAGTATCAGATCTTGCTCAATATTAAAAAAAAAAAAAAAAATTACACAGCCGTATTTTGCATACAAGCGACTGTCTTTTCTTAATCAAAGGTCAAAATAACATTTTAGAAGAGGAAGTGCCTTCCAAGTATTAAGAAAACTTATAAGCTGTCACCGTTGATAGAGAGCATTGGTTGTGTAATTTTTAAAATAATTAGTGGTACTTCGATACACAATAAATTTACTATTATTATTATGGACAAGGAGCATATTACAACTGACACCAAAACACTGAATATGTGAATATATTCTAGAAAACAGAAACAATGAATAATCTAAGTTAGCGGTAATTCATCATTGTTCTAATTGTAGTGTATGTGCTATGCTAGCCTAAGGTGAATATTCCTTTTTTATTATTTATTTTTTAGTAAGATAAAACATTTGTTCTATAATTTAATTATATTCTTCATTTAATAATTTTATATATTATATATTTAGAGACTGTTATATTGTACTTGCACTACTGTTTTATGATCGATACGATATGGTAACCATCGACTCTGTTGATTTGATTTTAACGTGTCTTAAGAATAATGGGTCTTTTGTCCAACCAGTTGTCGTTGTCATGATAATGGAAGTATGTAACTGCCTAATAAGGTACGTTTGAATAATACAGTTTAATCTTAAATTTAACTTTGGAATATCTTTACGATATTTATACATTTATAAAAGGCCTGGCCTATTTTATATTGTTTTATTAATTTTTGCTAATGTTTATTCAAAAGTTTATTGCTCAATATACTAATATTACATTTTTTGACAAGTTCTTTCATGACGAATTGTCGTTACTGTAACAAATGAAATGGAAACCGATAATCTGAGACGTTCCACACACATCTCATGTTGAAAGTTAGCATCTTAAATGATACATGTTTAAATGCTTAAGACGTAATAGTACAGCTACTTCAACTATTGTATGAAGCGTAGATTCCTCCCACATAAAAATACTTTATCCCACCCAATATATACTGCCGATTTCCAACGTCAGTACTAATATCTTCAGTGCATTAAGACAGACAGTGCGTATATGAAATTCCCCGTGTCTATCACCATGTCACACATTCACGTAACACCAAAGAAATGCTGCTGACCATTTTGCATTAATCAGTCATTAAAAACAAACTGAAGTCGACATTATTCGTATAAAGTCGTAGCTAAATTTCAATTTATAATTGCCCCTACTCAGCAACTTTCTTACGAGGAATGTGTATGACAAAACCATCTAGCGCTCTAACCATTATATTTCTTCTTTTATTCACTTGTGCTTAACAATACTCAAAAAGGTATTTCCTTATATTATTACTTTATTCTATTATGTTAGATGTTTACTATTCATCTCTCTTAAAATTATCATCTGGTATTCAAATTTTTGCAGCATTCGTTTTCTTCTTGATCAGTCTCATAGCAATCTTACTGCTGCGATCATTTGGAATAAACGCAACATATTATTTAATGACACTGCAGTAAGTGGCAAGGCGTAATGAGAGTTGTGACTCATGGATCTACCATCAGATCTAATACCTCACTTTGTCTGGTTAGTACAAGGTACACATTACAGTGCTTGTGCTTTAGCAAATTAGAAATATGAAAATGTCTTTTTAACAAACTTACATTTGTCACCGCTATATCCTTATGGTAACACTTAAAAATATATAAATTCAGCTCATAAAAAACATAATAAATAACACAATATTCACGCAAAATCCTAAAAAATTATACGCACAAATAAATATAACTTCATACAATATAAAATTACTAAATCTTGAGTATTTCTTACACTTTAAACTGTAATATTAAGAAATTTAAACGATACTCTTAAACCTGAGATTCCTATACTACCTCACAGACCATCACCCAATAATAACACTCTCTCTGTTACACGTTTCTTTTTCGTTAAATTTCTGGCCTTCAACCACACAATTTCATATAACATATTATAGCGGCTTCTACTGCCGATGAACAATAAAATCCCACGAATCCTTCCAACGGAGCTTCAAAACATCCATCGCGCTCAGGGGTGTTGTTCCATAGCTTAAAACAGAGAATTTTCTAAAAATATAAATAACTGCAATCAACCACGCACATACCCCTATTTTGAAAGCAACTTGCATACGCTTCCACTGAAGTTTCTCACTGCAACAAATGAAAATTACATATTAATACTATACATATATATCGTTATAGGAAAACTAACTAAACTAGTGTGATATGATGTGATTTTGAGTCTAACGTTCCTTTCTGGAGCAAGGCTATATGAGATGTAGACCTATAACTTAACATGGTATCCGAACCATATGAGCTCCCGCCGGGAATGGAACCCGCGTCTCCCAAGCCAAAGGCACGTACCCTACTACAAACTAGTAATAGCATTGAGAAGTATCAGTCATGTGCAGCTAATTATCCACCATTCTTATAGAACCATTCTACATAGTTTCTTTAATACTTAGGCTTCTAACAAATCTTTGAAAAGTCAAATGAAATAACGTCTCTGACATACCTCTGCGTACACATAAATTCCATTTGAAATGAGAGTAGATTGAATGGTTTGCTAAAATGCTAAAATGTTTTTCTCTTTTGAGTAAGTTCAATAGTGGATGTTCACAATAATAGAAATGAAACTGTAAAAATGTGCTTATCAGAAAATTTATAAACATTAATTGATTTTTATATATTTCATCACTTCATTTTTCCATTTTCTAACACGAAAGTTAAATAGAGGCGAAGTATCAGACAGCTGAATGTAAGAATTGATATTAATTATTATTAACTGTAACCAATATTATTATTAATTGTTACAACAGTCATTAATATTATTATTATAGGGTCAGATGTCTTACACTTCGCCTCTATATAACTTTCGAGTCGGAGATAGGCAAATCAATGTGATAAAAAATCTAGAAATTTCATCGATTAGTATGTGATTATAAATTTTCCTATAAGCACATTTTGCGATTTCATTTGTGTTATTTTGAACATTTGAATTTATGGTGAAATATCTCGTCCTTTCAAATAATTTTTCGCTATAAAAATTTTAGCAAGTTATAAATATAAAACGTTACATAGAACAAATGAAATAAATTAGAATAAAGTATCCAGTGTTTAGGTATTTTTCTTCTTAAGGGCATCACACGAATACGGCTGAAGCGTTTAACATGATTTTTCGAATTAGTACCTACCTCGAACTGGGTTTTATCATGTCATTTCACATAAAATTCACTCATGTCCAAAATTATTGTCCCATGTCTATAAATATGTTGTTGTAGGAATATAATTTGATAACGAATTCGCCCGGTATTTCTTATAATGTTACTATGTGTATAATTGGCAAAGACATGTACGTGGCAAATTTCATGTCAAAAGAGCAGTAAATAAGAATAATAAAACTTTCTTGTCCATTTAACAACATATTGTTTTACTCGTTCAAATCTTCTTATAATTCTTTTCCTATGAAATTTACCACAAATATAATTTCCCGATTATACACATAGTATCAGTGTTAAAAGTACCCTGCAAAATCATTATCAAATTATATTCTTACAAGAAGACAGTTATAGATATGCGACAATCATTTTAAACATGAGTGTACATATCCTAAGGGGGATGGAGGGAGTTCAAATTTATACCTCAAATACAATATTTCACGAGCTTCTGACGTTCGGAGATGAAACTTGGTATACAATCTCATTGAAAATAGGCGGACACGAGTCCCTGCATATTCAAAATTTTACTTTTAAGGGGCGGGGAGTGGAATTTCTATTTTTTTCTCCACATTTAAATTCACTATGTCTCTCATCATCACGAAAAAACGGCTGGACTGTTTGAAATGAATTTCTGAGCATAGGTAGTCAGGTCAACCTGCGTTTTTATCACAAAATTTGACCGAAATGCGTATCCTCGGGGGAAAGAAGAGAAATATATTTTCCCAAGAATATCGGCTGCACAGTTTCCTTTTGAAATGATTTTTTGAATATATTTAGCACTTAACTTGAGCTGGATTTTTATCATTTAATTTCCATTCAAATACACAATCTGAAAAGGGAGAGGGGTTCAAATATTTTCCATAAATCTACTTTTTTCCATGCGAAGAACGGGCATTTCAGCTAGTTTGAGATAAATGGAATCATATAACATTAGAAATTTATAATTAAAAGACACTATAATAATGATAATTCTAATAAAGATAACGATAAAATGAATAACTGAATTTCACATCCTTTATAACCTATACTAACATATAATTTTTAAAAAAAGCACAGACATATGGCTTCGAGTAGCTACCAAATCACTCACGACCCCTGGCTTTTTAAATAGATTATAAAAATTACTTTATTAGTACCAGGACTAATTCAGGCATTTATGCAATGATGTGATTGTAAACAATCTTACTATAAGGAAATGAATAAAAGAAACATTAATACAGTCAAGGAATTAATTTTTAAAAGAAATTAAAAATCCAATGTCTCGGAATTACCTAAACACTTAGATAAACCTTACACAGAGCGTCATTAAAAATAAAATAAAAATAATGAACCCTATTTTATTAGGACTAAAGCTCTAAAGTTCCTGCCAAGGGCGCCCTTGACAAACGAGATCACATTATACACGAAAAGACATTCTATAGTGCTGCCAAAATGTCGAGCCGTGGCAAAAATGTGAACTAAAGCTCACACCCGCTACACACCCACGCGTTGAGCCAATAAGGGTTTTGCTGTTGCTAAGCGAGAGGGCGTAGCGAAAGGGAGTGGAATTCCTTCAGCCGATAGCAGCGCTTGGAATGGAAGACTAGGTGTCAAGTCAATGCGGTATATCCATACCATTAATTTTAACCGCTCGTAACTAGATATCAAAATTTCAAAAATCACGTCAGTTACTAAGTTTGAAAATACTTAATATTTATAATTTGCAAATGACAGATCTTTCGTTTTTACGTTTCGCTGCTAATGGATGAGATTTGATGCTATTTGAATTGAAAATCTTGTTGTATTTGCTACTTTAGTTCCTCCTGCGAGGGTACCTCTACAAATTATTACTGGTAAACTATAAATTAATTATACTGTGGATCCTAATTTAGTGCTGGTGATTCACTCGAAGCTTACATGTTGAAAAGACTGATACAATTGAAGTTATTAAAGATACTTACCTAATTATAAAATATAGATGTTCTATAACAGCAACCATTAACAGCACTTTGAATGTAAAGGCTGGGAGATAGTGATGGAGGAAAAGAGTTCGTTCAACGAAAAAGTAAGGTATGAAATGGAACAGATATCCTGTAAGGAACACTTCTCCAACAAGTACAAAACGCTCCCACATGCCTGGAACGAAGAACAGCAAAATGTTAACAGTAAGTACTTAATACTTCATACGCTAGACAGATACATCCATGGACGTCTATACTTCAAATAATTTCACTATAACATCATTAACATGCAGTCTTTCCTACTTACTTTTTAAGCTTCTTCAGGGTGTCTACTAAAATTTCAAAATGAAATTTCGTGACTTTTTCGTGACCTTTTCTTTACCAAACCATAAAATTTCGTAACGTTCTGTGAAGTGCGAATTAGGCCAAATTTTCATACATGTGATAAAGCATACTTTGATTGTGATTTGGTAGCATCTAAAAAAATAAAAAAAAAATAATAATAAAAAAATATCGTGACCCAAAAACTAAATTTTGTGACTTTTTCATGACCGTTTTCTGATTTCGTGACTTTTTCAGGACTTTCGTGACCAATCGACACACTGATCTTACATATCATGAGGATTAATACCAACTTTACACAGCCAACAATCATACTGGACAATATGCTCTACAATGCAAAATTAAGAATAACTGTATTCGATTAAAAGTAAGAATAAAAGCGTAAATACTAATATTTCATTTATGTAATAGTGAAAACTAGTTAATTTACTACTGAAATATCGGCTGAAGCTTATTTAAGCAAAATAAGTTTTTTATGGAATACAAGAAAGAAAATTTGGAAAATTATCATGAATTGTTTAAGTTTTTTTCAGACTGCAAAGGGAAATAGTAATACAAGTACACAATTTTGTCAAGACATAATTTGAACTTTAATAGCGCAGAGCACACTACTAAAAACTGCACAACCTTATAAATTATTTTTGACACCGTACTGAAACACGAGCTATTACGTGCGTAGTTTGTTTCCGTTTTCGTTTTACTTTAGCAGTGAGTTATGAGACCTCAGTAGAGGACCTTGAAATTCTCCAAACTGAAGCTGGGAAGACATACTGCCATGAACTACAAATTTCGCGGTCTGTTATGATCTATGAGAATTACTGCATGAGAATTTCTGTCTTCCCACACAAGCTATTCCGTTTATTAAAAACGTTGTCTCTGGTGAAAGAGTATTGTCACTGGAGAGTGTGTTAAAGATGCAGGATTCATATTTCGTACTTGCATAAATATTTGTTCGTGGTTCGTACATAGGGAGTGTACTTTTAAGAGAGTAGTTACAGTTGTTGTTCCCGCAATATTTGTCATACAGAACGATGATTTGCTCCTCTTATTCGAGCAATGTTGAATGTACTTAATAAAATATCGTGTAATTTGTTCTAGCCCAGTCTCTTTCACGACAAGAAGCAAGACATTTCAAAGTGTGCAATCCTCACGCTCACGATTCTTTGTAACTGCACAAGTATGGTATAGTATAGATTTCGTCTATCTGGATACTCTCCCAATACTGTCTCTCTCCGGTCCCTCGCTAGTGATTGCGAATATCAGAAATCGGACACGATGCCAACCAACTTCTCAACTGAGAGTTTTCACTCTGGTACACAATAGTTCTGTTGCTCTGTTAAGCCCTATTTGACGGGTATCTGCAAGTTGTTCAGATGAAAATGGACCAGCTTTTGTAGCCAGAAAAGAGACCGTAATATAATGAAGAACACAAAATTCAGTCCCTATATCCCACCGTCGCTGTATGCTGTTCATGATGGGGATACAGGTCACACGGCGCAACTTGCAGAAAATGTCCTTGTTAGGATTTCCGATTACTTAAGTACTTTTTTGTTCATATGGTGGATGGACAAAACAATGTTAAGAGTTGAATGAACACATTAATCATTACAAGTTTCTTTTGCCCACACAGAATTCCCATGTCATTCTTAATCAGGATTTAAATTTGCCAAGGGTAACCGTGTGGGCAACCAAGTCCTGACACGGCATAATCGGGCCCTAATTTCTGGAAGTTACTGAACTATGGATAAGTACCTGGATAGTCAGAAACGTACTTTTACCCTCGAGTTGGAAATGAACAAGGCATTTTTTCAACAGAATGTGAATTTGAGATATGTGAGTGGTTCATTGTGACATTACCCAATCATTGGAACGGCTAGTATGGACCCAATGAATGACCCTCCGGTTCCAGTATCTTACTCCCTGGGGATAATGAAACAAGTAGTGTATTGGAGGAAAATGAAACAAGTAGTGTATTGGAGGAAAATGAAACAAGCAGTGTATAAGAGAAAACTTCATCTTCATAAAATAATTGCAGAAAGTTTTCTTAATGTTAACGTTTGCCTCAAAGTGTGCTGTAAGGTTGCACAAGAAGTCCAAGCTTGTACTGCCCGCAACGGATTCAATCTGAGCATTATACTGATAATCATTTCTTGCCAAGCTAACTCGAGGGACACTGTTCTATCACTGACACGCAGCACCCCATCATTGTTTAAAACGAACAAAACAAAAATTTTTGCATGACTGAAATCAGGCAATTTTAGTATATGGAATTTCTATTTAATAGAGTCTCAGGTTCGATTCCCGATGAAGACACTCAGTCGAAAAAGTGTTAAAACTATCCTGGGTGAAGTTTTCTTCATTCATATCAGGCAAATGATAGGATGGCCATAATGGTCCAAGACCGCTTTCTTCCTTCCCCACTCCTTTCCTCCTCAATTCCGGGTGGTGTGATCGCCGAGGGACATCATCCCTCATTCATAACATGCTAACATGGCTATAGATGCCAACAGCCCATAAATTAATTCCTAATCTATTTCATGGATGTTTCCAAAAGTAATTTACATGTTATTTTCAATATCAGAGTATCATTTTACGTATATTTTCAAGAATTCTTAATTCAACATAATTTCCTTAAAACTGAACTAAACTAAAAAATACTGATTTAAGCTGTCCGTTAATACACAGAGAAAAGGTGGAATTTCTGACAGTATACATTTGGCTTCAAGGCACAGCTTATTTTTAATATATTAATCTATCGATTTCCAATATTTATAGAAATTATCGTACCGTCAGAAATATCATAACATTTTCTTCTTCTTCGCAGCAAATAGAAAGCCAGGAGTGCACAGTAGACTACAAGACTCAATGTTCCTGAATACCATATTGCTATGTTGCCCAACAAATGCACCTGAGCCTAAAGAAAACGAACAGAATAAATTATAAGCTACACAAAATATTCATCAATAAAACACATTAAAAAAACCAAAACCTTAAGAATTTGTCGCTTTAAGATCTGAACTTTGATCAGTAATTTAAATACACAATCTTCACATCACTGCGGATACTCTCTACTGTTCTCTTTGGAGGAACAGAAAAAGTGAGTGCGATTTCAGGTCTCATTACGTAGGATTCTGATTGTAGACCAACACTACATGCATGCGTTTCGTTGGAACATTCTAATTTTGCTGCCGAACTGTTATTCTATTATAATTGATTTATATCTCTTAGTTTCTACTAGCTTGAAGGAGAAACATTGTTTTGCCTGAAATTATTCATTAAGGTATTTTATATGCGATTCATAGAGAACGAATTCTTTATATGAAAAACGAGATATTTTATATACGATTCATAGAAATCCAATTCTTTATACGGGAAACGAAACACTTTATTGTCACTATCACATAAATACTTTTATCTGTCAAACACAGATATCAGTGGAATATGGTTTATGAAGCACATTGGAGAAGACAATTTATATTTCAAGAAATAACCAGACAAGTAATACACTTCAGAATCGAAAACTCAATTGAGTGAGAAAAAAAAAAAAAATATTTACAAAACTATCACCTGTAGACATAGTACCATACTGTGCACTTTCGTAATAATGTCTAGTATAATGACAGATTTTAGTCAACCATTTCACGGGTCATCTTCCAGAATTCCACGACCGCATTTAAACGCAACGTCCATTTAGTTAGAGTTGAAAATGACGGAACCGACTATCCCAGAGTATTTTCGTATCATCATATATTTCTACTACTCTACTACCTTCAAACCACTCTTCACCAAATATTTTGACTGCTCTGTGCCCAAAATTCGTCATAAGTAACACACGTACACTGCAATTGCGTGACAACGATCACCTACAGCTTTAGCTGCTGTTTACTGATCTTGAGTGTAATGCAAAACCGTTATAATAGTTAATGGTCAAAAACAGTAACTTACTGTTTTGAACTAGTGCTGTAACTGTAGGTCATTCCAATAACTTTTCAAATTACCCTTGTAATTGGCACCCAGGGAACATTTTTAATTTCTCGAAAAGGTTTTCTGCTTACTTTTATCCTGTTTCAATTTATTGAAAGGCTTCAAATTGACGAATGAATGTTCCACCGAGCCTATTATATAACATCAATGAAAGACCATAATCCACACTGGCTTTGGTCAAGTCTGAGGATGTAGGACCAGAAAGAGACCGTTCAGTCTTATTTTTACAAATAAAGAAAACATTCATGTTAAATGCTTAATTAAACTAAAAGTAGAAAGATAACAAACACCCCCCCCCCCCAAAAAAAAAAAAAACTTATATTAAAAATATTTTGCTCACGTTAATATTGCGTGAATTTTTATTTTGCTTGACAATATTTTAGTTGACTAGACTTCAACTTTGATTTGGTCAATTTTCAACCGTAGATGGCGATGACTGGTTATTGATGTTTCTAGCAATATATATATACTTTCAATATTTTTTAAATAATTAAGTGAATTAAGTTTCTTCTGGTGCACAATAAATTTAAGAACGTTTTCGGAAATACTTGATTCTTACAAAAGAAAAACAAAAAAAAAAAAACGTAAGTTTCCTGTTCAATTGTAGACCTGAATTGCTTACGGTAATATATATATAATTTGCGTTAAAATACGATCTTGAAGATTATGCCATATTACTTCACCAAGTATGCATAACGTAGAAATAAATTCGTAACGCTAATTCTGAAATAGCGATTTATCATTAATTCTTATTAATACGTGATTACCTTTCTATAATCCAATTACCTTCCAAACGTGATAGTTTTTACCTCTTGCTTCATACACATATCAATATTTTACCTATCACAACCGTAACCAATCTAGAGAAGATTCCAGGTCATGTTTCGTCCAATATGTCCAAAGAGCAAGAAAAACATTTCGTCGTTAACTTTGTAATCTGAACATTCACTCCATTAAACCATGGAATATTTTTTTCATTTTTAAGAAAATAATTGTGTATTTTCACATGGAAACCGCAAGTGCATTGTTACAGAAATAAAAAATTCTATATTGTTGGGATAATAATGTAATTATCTACGTTCGGGCAAATCAAGAATTACATCTTTAGAAGCAAAAAATTATTTTAAGCATTTTTTTGTTCCCAATAATAATTTTTGAACTTTACCAAATGCCTGTATCAGAAATCATGATTAATATTTTTTTTTTTTATTATTTATTTATTTACTTAATATATACATGTTAAAGGCAGGGTTTAAAGAAACAACATGTTTTGTACGGTTTTATTCTTATTTGTGGAATGGAACTAATAGACTTGTAATACGTTGTTCTTTGCAACACTAATATCGTTACGCTGAACTAATTTATGTTTCGGAACTCTGTTCGTAGAAGAACAGATCTTTATAAACTTTATTTCTAGCAAATTCTTATTTTAAATAAAGACCCCATTCTAATTTAGGAACTGTCTTAATTGGACACACATATATTGATTTTCTAATTGGTTTATGGTGGATGCCTTCCACTGTCCCAGTTTTATGATTTAATGGTTACAAATTTGCTTATTTATTTCCTTTATGATGTGCATATAGGAAAATGGCGCAAATGTACTTTCATTTTTCAATTTGTAACTGCGCACTATATCAATATGTGATACGAAATTTTAAAATTGAAAAATTATATTTGTCCATAACATGTAAGTAAAAACCTCATAAATTTAATACCTTTCTAATTTACGATCTGATTAATGTCCAGATTTTTGTGTAAGGTACAGATATATACACCTTTTGTTTATTTATTATTACTTTGTAAGTTTGGCATTGGTTATATTCTGACATTTCCTATGGAATCTACCTAGTACAGCAGGTTTTACTGTATTTACTATTAAGACCAAAATAAACATACATATTATGGATTTTTAAAACGAAGAATAAAACTTACGTTACTGTCAGTGCTGACCCAATAGGCTATTCCTCGGGCCATTAGCGGCCACTCCGTTGGTTCACTACTATACATATGATTCTGAACATTTTCCTGATTGGCAAACAGCATTTTATACTGCAATTCCATAAATTTCTCCCAAAAGGATAACCTTGTTGGGCGCATTGGTATCATCTCCGCCATCACTAACTCTCTCTCTCGGTCTTTCTGATCTTCATCTGGAAATAATCAGTGAAAAAATGTGACCTCAAACACTCTAATTACGCAAAAAGAAACAAACATCATATACAGGAAACTAGAAACAAACTTACTAGAAACAAACATCATATATATCAGATATATCTAATAGCATTAATGTTGAATATAAGTAACACTTGTTTCCTCTCTTTCTCTTACGTATTACTGTAGTACCTCGTATAGATAGGGCAGCGATAACGCAGTGCTACAAATATATACATAATCAACGCTAAAAAGATGTTGGAAGGTGTGATGGAGAGAAGACTACACGGTGATGATTAAGTGATTAATGGCAACGTAACAGGCTAAGCACATGCCCGAACGATTGTTGTAATTATCAGGTACTAAAAATTGCACATTCATATTGAAATGGCGGATTGGTTTGGTGAAGCACAAGTCTTTTTTACGTACGTGGATTTAGTTATTATTATTATTTAATAAAGTTCTTATAATAAATTAAACTTTCGGGGATCATAATTTATTTATTTTATTACAGATATTTCCATAAAAATTATGTGGAATATACGAAGTAAGTTTAAAAATCAGCACCTGCTACCAATAATTTTGAGATTTTGTAGTTGGTTTTATAAAAACTATATAAAGGAAGCGACAGCGTTCATAGCATAACTTGATTCGCTTAGTACAATGGCGAAATGTATGAATGCGTGCCATCTCGTTCAGCGTTCATGTACTACTGAGCTGCCACTTCGGTTGTTAGTTCGATATGAATCAGTGGAGTGCAGAGCAACATGGCTTTGTTGTTGAAAGTTATTTCAACGATAATGATTCTTTAACTACTGTTCAGCGGCTATTCAGGCAACACATCAACGTGGGACGTCATGGGAAAGTTCCAGTGGACGGACCATTGTAAGGTAAGCACGTTTATATAGATTAACACTTCTGCTTGGAATCGCAAATAGGAAGAAACGAAACAACTATGCGGACACCGGACGTCATTGACAGTGTTCGTACTGTAATATTGTGTAGCCCAAAAAAGATCTCCTCGCCGACATTCCCAATGTTTACAAACGTCCGATCGCTCATTCAGGAGAATATTGCCCAAAGATCCCCATTTACATCCTTATAAGCTGCATATTGTTAACGAAATTAAGCCTCGCGATTGCGTTTCACGAGAGCAGTTCTTTGAAATGTAATGAAATCTTTGAGTTTTATGCCGGTCCCACGTTTATGCCAGTTAGGCTAAAGGAGACGATGATGATGATAAATGAATGAAATGGTGGAATGAAGAAAGTGGGAGGATACGGGAGAACTCCAAGAAAATCCACGAGCACGGTGTTTGTTCTCCACAAAGTCCACACGGTGCGAGCTGGGATCGAACTAGGGACCCCAAGCACCGGAGGTGAATGCTCTACCACTGAGCCACCGCGCCCCCACGAGAGCAGTTCTGCATAACCATACATGATCTCCTTCGTGAAAATTCAGTACACCATAATGTTGTCAGATGAAATGCATTTCGAGTTATGTGTTTCTGTGAATAAACAGAATGTACATTACTGAAATGGTGTAAACCCGCATGTGGTGTGGTGGTGTTTCCTTTGGGATTACTGGGGCTTATTTTTTGAAGATGATATATGCACAGCTGTAACTGTCACCAGTGAACGCTATTTAGGCTGCAAGACTTCGTTGGATGTTGAATGTGGATATGCACCAATTATGCTTTCAGCAAGACGGAGCGACCTCAAATACAGCCAGAGTTACGATCGCTTTCTTGCGATAGATCTTTCCAGGAAGAGTAATTTCTTATTATGGTGACATCCCTGTCCGCCGCAGTCAAACGATCTTACATTTACTGATTTCTTCCTATAGGGTTATCTCAAGAAATATACTGAACACGTTGCGTCACCATTCCGGAGTTAAAAGACCACATCAGAACTGCGTCGGCAATATTCCAGGCAATATGTTACAATAAGTTATGAACAGCTTCCAATGCCGCTTAGATGAATGTATTGTGCAATGGGGACATCATTTGAGTACAGTCATATTCAAACATTAATTAACCCAATCAAACATTGATCTACAAATTAACAAATGGCATACTTATAACTACTATTTGACACAAAGAGTTAAATAAAAAGCAGTTACTTGCATATGCTGTGTTATTAATATTACGCTATGAACGCTGCACATTCTATAGAAGAGTTTCTCATTTTGAAACTCAGGTTTGATAGTAGCAACCGTTCTTGAATAGTCATATACAGTTCACTTATATAAAAAAGAGTGATACGCCCAAATCATTGTTATAGCTGTATGAGAAAATAATAAAGTAGTTTGGGTGGGCTGGTTCGGTGAACAGGGTGTCTACTGATACTGGAAATACTTGAATTATACTGAAATGTAATTTTGATGCTGGAAATACAGAAAATATACTGGAATTTTGATCCACATACTGGAAAAATCATGAAACTGGTAATTTTCAACAATACTTTTTTGTAATTATTTTAATAGTCTTAGAAACAATTTTCTATCCACTGAGATTGTAATTTATAATATAACAACAAACAAACGTTTACACAAAGTTCCCGAGCTTTCAGTTACCATTTTACGTTATATCCTAAGTCACTGGTACTTATAACTATAGTTGAGCCACATAAGATTACACAAATATTATTTTTATTCCACTATTTGGACCTTTAAAGGTGAGACACTTCGAACATTCAAACTTACATTATTATAAGATGGCTTCCAGTACCACTTAGTTTGTTTATATTTTGTTGCTACGACGACGATCAACCCGTCGTCCTTAGTTACACATAAACATTCAATTATATACATTAAAGATACATATTATTACTTCGAAGATGATTATACTATTTGCGTCTTCTTCTTCTACTACTAAAATTGTCTGGCTTGGAGTGGAGGACTGTGAGGGGAATTGGGAGGTCCTTTAAAAATGTTAAAAAATCATTGTATTTAAAACAAGAAACAAGGTTAACTAAATTTATTAAAAATTAAATATTCTTTTGATGGTAAAACAATTACAAACCTGAAATCATCAAGAGTGTGATTATTCCTAAAGAACTTTAAAAAAATCATTGTATTAGGTACAGGAATGTTGCTGATAGTTATATTGAATATACTGGAAATATGCTGGAATTTTGAAAATGAAACTCAGTAGACACCCTGGTGAAGTACAGTGGTACCTTGATTAATTGTGTGGATTTACATCAGTAACTTCTAATATTATATATGGTATTTGCTCAAAAGTATATTATGAGTTTTGAGATCGTGTAATAAAGTTTTGTGCTTCTGGTCTCGAAACTTAGGCCTAATAATAAGAATGTTCTAGGGTAGACTTACGTAGCAGGTTTGCGGGAGTTCACTGGTTATGATATGGTTACTACTTGTACATTGTAAAAAATTATATTAAACATCGAATTTTCGCAGATTCGCCAGTATTGTCAAGACAGCTTTTAACAATTTTTACAGGTTAGTTTTGACCGTTTTTGTAAGTACATACATTAAGTGCAGAAGTGAATTAAGTTCTGTCTGGTTTTGTTTCAAACAAGTGTCAAAGCAAATATGCATTCCTGAGCTTAAGTTTAAAAACAAAAATTTTCGTTTCCTGAAATTTTAAGAAAAACTGATTTATTAAACATTCCATGTCAGACAAAGATGAAATGATAAGCATGGTGACCTAAACACTTGCAACTTTCCGATTTTACATGTTTTTCATTTATTTATTCTATTCATGTAAGTTTAAAATAAATTTGAAAACTCACTCTTTGTGTATCTATGCTCTTCAACATTCCACACCGTATCATCCTGATTTATAATCTTGTCTGTGACCACTTCATGTTGGTTAAAACCCCAGTCTGGAAGTTGCCTGCCACTGAATTTCAACGCCTGGCTTGAGTTTACATGAATCAACCGAACCTTTAAACAATAAACAAAAATAAAGCTATTAATATGCATGTGTGACGAACAACAATCAACATTTATACACTAACTTTTTATGTGCTATTAAATTATCTCTTACTAAAGCTAGAGAACAGTTGTATTCTCATTGGATATGTCTATTTTATCAATAAATCATAACATCAATGCAGTCAACAATAAGGATCTACATATCAAAACAATGTGGCAAAAACAGAACTCTATTAACGACTTAAGGTAACAGTTAAAATGTAATTATAGTATGAAATGTAATTTTCAATGTTGTGATTATAGTTTGAACAAAGAGAAATAAATGAAAACATTTTTATAATACTTAACACCTTTAGTCTTACGACTTCATACTTGAAAATATCTCCAGAAAGGCAGGGGGCTCGGTGGCTCAGTGGTAGAAAGTTTACCTCTGGTGCGTTGGGTCCCTGGTTCGATCCCCGCCCAAGTAAGCTTGTGGTGGACATCATGTCAATTGGTTTTCTCGGGTACCCCCGTTTCCTCCCACATCTAATTCTACCAATTCATCTATCATTCACTTACCTTAGTCATCCGTTTCCTTTAGCCTAAAGGGAATAATCATGGAATGTTAAACTGAAAGAAATCATTTCATTTCTTTCCAGAAAAGCTTCGCAATTTTTTTTCCTACGATCCATTAGAAAGCAATACATTAACTAAGACATAGTGAGTGTCATAACTTCTGCTGTTCTCATCTGACATATCTGAAAATCAATTTTCAGTTTCCGTTTTCAAAATCGAAAATCGAACATCTGCTTTAAAAATTTGAAATCAAATATCTGTTATAAAAATCGAGATTTAATTTCTGTTTTGAAATAAAATTGATTTAAAACCCACCAACACTGGCGACTTTGATCATCTCTCCATTACAAAAAGTACTTTCATGGAAATAAGGGTGCTCGAATTAGAAGGAACAATATTTCCTTTTTTCCCTTTCTTTAAGATTCCCATTCCCCTAGTTTTGGAAATATTCCCTATATAACCAGTGCTCGAAACGAGAAATGTCAAATGCCAGCACTGATAGCCTATATTTTGCATATGAATTTTCAAGTGTACCGTCCAATTAAAAACTTTACATGTATAATTTCACTATGAAAGGTATCGCTAAAAATAAAATGGAAAGAAGAAGTGTCGGAGTATAACATCGAAAAATACGACCCATTTCGAGTACTGCGTAACATACTCAGTGTCCTAATAAATCTCTACAGCGCTCCGGCATAGAAAAGTATTTTTGGTGCCCTCCAACCAGCAAGTTAGCAAAGTGTAAGAGACTGTTTGTTCCCTACTCTCCAACCAGTTATTTTGAAGAATAACAGTTCAAACTTGGGTTATTCCACCTCAGTTCAACCACCACCTCCCACTGACCATCATGGATTTTCATGAAAAGTTGTACACATAAGCTGGGTAGTATCAAGAGATAAAATACCAAGTTTAAAGGTATTCCTGTAAATAAAACCAAAGTTATAATAAAATCTGCACGACAGTGCGAAAGCCCAATATTTGCCAAAATGAGCAATGTTGTCCGCGGCACATTTTCAGAATCTCACAGCTTTCTCATTATGAATTATATCAAAGTGAAATTTACAGGATTTACAGAACTAAACACACACTTCGTACTAACAGCAGCAAAATGAATTTCCAGAAACAATTATGGTTGACATATTCATTTAAAAGCAGAACAAAAAAACGAAATAGTAAAATGTTATAAAGTTCAGCATTTTTTATGGGAAAAAAAAGAGTAGGTAAGGAGAGTCTCTACCAGTCCTTGGATACATCACTTTGCGTACTTTCAAACAGGGTAATAATAAAACAGTAGGTCATTTACTTTTGTTGTAATTTAACAATGAAAATGCGGAAAAAAGCAAAAACAATGAAAAAAATACACAAGTTGGCAACACTGTAGCACAATTCTGATAGCTCGTACGAACTTCTATACTTGCATGCATGATGAGCATATCATATTACAAATGTCACATAAATTACATCTTGTTACTGGAAGGTATGTGGGAGTTATGAATCTGTAAAACGTAGCTAATTGATTTAAATCTCGAACAGTAACGTATGCACGAAGCCGCCGTGGCGCACTTGGGAGCGCGTTGGATTGGCATTCCGGAGCTCGCTACGGGTTCATGTCTCGCAGAGACTATCCTAATTAATGTTTTCCAGGGTTTCCTTCGGTCCTACCAAGCAAATGCTGGGATGGTACTTAGCACAACGCCCTGGCCGATACAATCCGAAATTCCTTCCCTTTGTTATTGTTATATATCTAGTATAAAATGGCGTCTGAGATGTAGCTGGTGTCTGTTAATAAATAAATAAAAATAATGCAGTCAACAGTTGTCTGTTAATAAATAAATAAAAATAATTCAGTCAACAGTTGACGAAGTGTATAAACAAAACTGAATACTTGTAACGTACAGGGTAGGCCAAAAGTCAGGTAACAGTGCTGTCACAGAAAAGTCTGTTGGGCTAGAGGTCCACATTGGCCTCTGGTGGGGAATATGAGTGGGGGTGGGGATACCTAAAGACACGCGTGATCACCACGATCGCCATCTTGAAGTCTGCTACACTGAATATCACTTTATTTTTTAAGTTGTATTAAGGTAACCAATAAAGTTCTGTCGCTTTCTGTGGAGGTCTGTGTTTAATTCGCCCTTACACCGTGAGTTGAATGCGAATGGAGATAAGGCGAAAGTCAGTTTTTGGTGTGGGTATATTCAACAAACTACTTGGTTGTAGCAATTCAGTTACACCGTGAACTTGCGTAAGGACAGAGTGAAAATGGGACCTCCACAGAGCGTCATAAGAGGGTGTATGACGAGTTCAAACTGGTGTCAAACGCCACTGCAGCGTTGCGGTAGATATGCCAGGCCTTTGGTGAAGGTGTCGTGACTACGCGGACAGTGCAGCGGTAGTTTACCAAGTTTAAGGACGGTGGCGAAACACTCGAAGATGCACCATGTGCCGGAAGACCAACATATGTAGAGAATATCTTCATGCAGCAATGGAGGCGAACAGTGACCAGATATGTGAGGAACTAGGACTACAATTCAGTGTGAGTAGAGAAACCATTCGACAGCTACAAGTTGGGTCGATGAGTCCCACATGATTTGACTCCGGGCCAAAAGGCAACGCGAGCAGACACCTATGTTTCTTGGGTGTCTCGTCTGAGGAAGGGGCCATTTCTGGACAGGGTGTTGACATGTGATTAGAAGTGGGTCCTGTACGAAGCTCCACGGCGCCGTTATCATTGATTAGCATCCCATGAATGGGTTCCAAAACAGCCGAAACCTGCACTGCACCAGAGGAAGGTCCTCCTGTGTGTTTGGTGGATTGCTCACGGCATCGTGCATCGGGAACTGCTACCAGCTGGTCAGAGCATCAATCCAACTGTATACTGTCAGCAGTTGGGCCGTGTTTAAGAAAAACTCAAAATTCTGGAACCAGGACCTCTGAATTGCAAAGTGGTCCTTCTGTTACAGGACAACGCTAAGCCCCACGTGGTTAAGATGACCCGGGACTCCCCGGACATTGCACCATCCGATTATCATCTGTTCCATTCCTTGGACAATCACCTTCGAGGACACCAGTTCAAATCCCTAGTAGAGGTGCAAAATGCACTTGATACCTTCTTCGCTTCACGGCCCAAGTTCTATTGCGATGGAATCCATGGCCTTCCAGAGCTTTGACAGAAGGTCGTCGATGCTGATGGGGACTATTTTTGATCTTCCAGGAACGTGTTAGGTGACATATCGATGTTCGAAGGTGGTGATGAAAGAGCGATCGAACTTTCTTGGTTACCTTTATAAGTTAGGGATGCGGCACATGTTTTTGATCAGGAAAGCAATGCTGCTGTCCATTTTGTCATATCGCTAACTGTTGATGAATTATGGCCTGTCCCTTTTTATACCATCACAACACATGCTCGAAATAAGCATCCTGTGCAACAATGGTGTGTACCACACGCCTCTTCCACTCCTTTGTGCACAGCCAGTAATGTCTCTAAATGCACAGAAGCACATGCATCCTCAATATGCTGCCGAGATGTTGTAAATTCCAGATCTTAACGGCGTATACCATTGAGGTAAAAAGTCGCATCGTATGAGAACAGCACGTTCAATGGGAAATCTGGATTGCTTGCCAGTTGTGCTGTTGCCCATTCTACAAACTGCATCCGACGGTCTGGATCGTCCTCTGTGAGATGCTGGTGAAACTGGATCTTGTAGGGTGCCACTTCTTAGTGGAAAATATCCTCCGAATGAAAGTTTGACTGACTCCACATTCCTAGGATATGTGCTACGCTGGGGGCTTTCACTGAAGGATCAAGGACAACAACTGTGGTTACTTCTTCTGCAGACGTTTGTGCGACCACTACGATGTCTGTCGTCCACAGAACCCGTCTCCCGGAATCTGCACATTAGTTTGACCGGACTATCTTGGCATATGGGCTCCCTTTCGGCGTCTAGCGCATTAAACTCCGCAGCCACCACACGTGAGCTGCGATTTCCACATATCAGGATGATCTCAATACGTTTCTGGGTCGTCAACACCATTGTTCAGTCACTGGAATCTGCAACGATAAAACAGACCATAATTCTCAACGGTTAGTGATATGACAAAACGAACGGCAGCATTGCATTCTGATCATGTGCCGCATGCCTACTTTCCAATTTAAAAAGTGATATTCAAAATGGCGGTCGTGGTGTTTTATTATAACTTTGGTTTTATTTACAGGAATACTTTTAAACATGGTATTTTATCTCTTGATACTACCCAGCTTAAGTGCACAACTTTTCATGAAAATTAATGATGGTTACCGGGAAGACCATTGAAAATTGGTCGATCTGAGGTGGAATGACCCACTTATCTCCTTATCACAAGCTACAACAACGGACCCTCTTAAATCGATTTATATATGTGGTTCTTTAATTTGTTCTGCGATGCCTTCTTTCCACGGGGCCTCTAGTTCTTTCTCCTTCTGAGAGCCACGAATGAATATGACCATTAAAACAAAACGAATCAGTTTACTAGAGCTTCAACAAAGACGTATTACATATAAAGTGTGAAATATATCTACTGATAATTTCCTATGATATACTAATGATCACCTTCGCCGTATTTCAGTGACTCCTTTGCTATTCTGCATTTAAGGGCCCAGCCTAAGCTGGCTACCTGCAAGATATTGTGCACTGTACAGTGCGATGTGAGCTGTGTTAGTTGGTTTAATACTTAAATATTTAAACATTACTTCCATATTAGCAATGGGGGGGAGGGGTAATCAAATCAAGTTAGCAAGAATATAAAACTTTAAAATGGACAAATCTCACAAAAATATATAACAGAGTAATTTCGATTTTTAGTAATATGTAATACTAGCATAAATTACCTGCTTCGCTGGGTTAAATTAAGAAAAAATGTTCCGTTAGTCAGTCACTTTTTACTATTACTAAAGCGCTCTCTGGTATTGGGCATTTTCGATGATTTTTATATATCCTCCTCCCCTCTATGTTGTGGGGCACGGCATCTGAAGTGTCCGGTGGTTCAAGAGCTATTAAGTTTTATTTATTTTCATATATCTCCCCCTCCCACCTCCTCCCATAATTCCTATCGTCAAAGTGAATAAATAAATATCCTAGGCTCGAACGTTATCTACGATGCAAATTTCATCGAGATCGGTTGGGTGGTTCGAGAGTTAATAAGTTTTATTTATTTTTATATATCTGTCCCCTCCCCTCTCCCTCTTCTACGTTCAACCGTCAAAGTGATATGATAAAAACCACCCCAGGCCCGAAAATTTTATCTATATTGAAATTCTGATTAAGATCGGTCCTGTGGTTAAAGCGTGATGCAGTCACAAAGACAGTCACTTTTATTTTTATTATCTTTACATATATCTCCCCCCTCTCCCTCCCCTAGGTTGCACCGTAAAAGTGAAATGACGAAAACATCCCAGGTCCGAACCTTATCTATGTTGAAAGTTTAATCAAGATCGGTCTGGTGGTTCAAGAGTTAAGTTTTATTCATTTTCATATATTTCCCCTCCCTCTCCCACAAGATCTACTGTCAAAATGAAATGATAAAAAAACTTCTTAGGTTTGACTTCATATATGTTGAAAATTTGATTGAGATCGATAGGGTGGTTCAAAAGTTATTAATTCACAAACATAGTCACTTTTATTTTTATATTTAAAGATTTTTGTATTTCTCCCCTCCACCCTCTCCCCTACGTTACTCCGTCAATGTGAAATGATAAAAATCATGAGAGTCCCGCATCTCATCTACATTGAAAATTTGATCAAGAGCGGTCGGGTGGTTCAAGAATTATTAAGTTTTATTTATTTGTTTTTGTCCCTCTCCTCCCCCTCCCCTAAGTTCTACCGTCAGTGTAAATAGCTAAAAACACTCCCAGGCCAGAACCGCATCTACGTTGAAAATTTGATCCGAGATCATTCGGGAGGTTCAAGAGATTAAGAGTCACAAACATAGTCACTTTCGATTTTATAATATAGATGAGCTTCAAACAGTGGTTGCGGAGCGGGCCTAGACCCCTTCGTTCGGGGACGCCGGTATGTTGGAATGTCTGTGCCGCCGATTATTTCAGCCCGGCGGCCTCCCCCTCCCCTAAGTTCTACCGTCAAAGTAAATAGCTAAAAACACTCCCAGGCCAGAACCGCATCTACGTTGAAAATTTGATCCGAGATCATTCGGGAGGTTCAAGAGATTAAGAGTCACAAACATAGTCACTTTCGATTTTATAATATAGATGAGCTTCAAACAGTGGTTGCGGAGCGGGCCTAGACCCCTTCGTTCGGGGACGCCGGTATGTTGGAATGTCTGTGCCGCCGATTATTTCAGCCCGGAATGTATTTTTACTACTGGTTAATACTAACTTCTGGATATTCAGAATAAATGGTAGAAAGAAAGAAAAAATAAGTTATCGCCACCGACAATCGAACACATGACCGTATGCACCAAAGGCGCGTGCGCTAGCCACTAGACCAGAGGGGAATAAGATTTTGGTGTACGCTTTAGATAATGCAAATGTGTTTTCGCATAACATGTCCAAAACCATTCAATGCTGTTCAGGTAAACTGAATTTATCGAATTGTAATTTTGTGTCACGAAATCAGTATACCCGTGACTGTAAAACAATTGCATAGTTAAATTTTAGAACCCTCTTTCTAAAATATTCCTTCTACATTCGTAAACCTGGTCCACGTGAAAACACATGAAATGGGATAATCGAACCGTTAAATGCTATATTTTACATACAGAACAGAACAACTTCAAAGAGTAGCGTAGTTATGATTGCTTTTAAGAAGTAGAAAAGGGACCATAAAATTTTGGGGATATTGCTAAATAAAGAAAAATAACAGACACTAATTATATATTGAGCAACCGTGGTTCAGTTGGACATCAGACTTAGCATTAGGCTTTTCAGGTAAAATGGCAGAGTTCTTTTATATGTCTAGGTAGATACATATTGGGTGTTCTAAAAAATCGAACCCGCTCAATAGGGGTGATGCTACAGGTAAAAGAAGACAAAAATGTCGTATGACATTTAAACTCCGGAGCTTCGTTTTACAATAGATACCAGTAAAATATGAATGACGATGTGGTAACATCGCACGGCAGATGCCGAAACAAGTGTCGAACAGTCAAGGACTGCCATTCCTCAGTGCGAAGTAGGAACAAGTATGCGACTATCAACCACGCGATTCGTGTTTAAATCAGATTTCTGCATTATCCCCCCCCCCCCCATTCTGACAGTGTCTTTTCATATAAACAATCTTGCATGTCGTGGTAAAGATGTTCTAATGTACCAATCTCCCCCCCCCCCCCCATTCTGACAGTGTCTTTTCATATAAATACAATCTTGCATGTCGTGGTAAAGATGTTCTAATGTACCAATCTCCTCACGCATTGGAGGTAGGCCTCACAGCCGCATTTTACGCAAGAAACGCGCATAGCATGCATATGTATGTAACTTGTTTGTGCGTTCCAGAATATTACTATCATACAGTATGTCTACTTTGTAGCATGAATTAAATACGTTCAGAGATCCGAGTGTACTATTTCTATTTATGAACATTATTCCCACTTTTTAAAATTGTATTCGTTCATATTCACTTGAAATAACGTTTGCACGGTGAAGACAGAAAACCAAAAATCGAATTTAGGTTGTAAGAAAAGAAACCGTAAATCGATTTCGAAAACCGAAAATCGATTTTCTGAAATTCCAACTTCCAGTGATTTTCGATTTTTCGACAAATCAATTTGGACAACACTAGTCGTAACTATTTAAGTGACAGATAAATTATTACAATTTCAGTGAATATTTTTAAATAACCAGCACTGTATCTGCCATAACAACTATGATAGATACATTGGAAGGTACTTAATAGAACATAATTCCAATTCTATTTCATCAAAAAATACAAAAAAGTCTTTTCCGAAAGAATCATCCTCTGTTTATCTTTCAAACTATCGAATACCTTATGCTAGTAACTTTATAAAAGGTAGTATCATAACCTAGATAAATATTATCTAAAAGTTATAACATTTAACAGAATTATACGTACATTAAAGAATACTTACCAGAGATTCAATAGTATGCCAAACATCTCCAACTTGATCACGATTAATTATATCAACACGCCATAAATTTTGAGCTGGCATTGATACGTTATAGTCTATATAACAGGTTACTTCCTGTAAAAAAAATATTTGCTATAATGTAATTGTTATAAACAAATACAAATCTATAAAAACTATTTCTATAAGCAAACCCACTATCATAAGTTTTCCATAAATATTTCTTAGTTTTAATGTTGTTCGTTCTATTTTGCAGTAATTCATTTTACTCTGTAGACAGGCGTTTCAAATCTTTAGTGTTAGAAGGAGAAGTTAACTTCTCACTAAATAAACGAAAAAATTTACAAACAGGTCTCTTGGGGTATCCAAGTCTGTGCATTCTTTCTAAATGAAAATCAATATCTGAAAAGACTTAAAAGTGTCTCAACTGTAAATTTTGCTAGATGTTAATCCATTCTTGAAGTTGATATACGCCATGGTTTTAATCTTAACACTTTATAAAAAAATTAAAAAACAAAAAACAAAAAAAAAAATAAAAAATAAAAATAAACAAATAAAAGCACTAGATATTTATTTCCTAGAATTCCACATATAAAGATGGGATGACCAGAGCTTCGTCTTTCCTATTGTTAGCGGATGGTCGCAAAGAAAAGGACAGCTGTCACATGCACTCCATTAAACGTTGGATTGTTAGCAAGAGATACGAGTGTCTTTCAGTAACAATGTTGTGATTTATAGTTGAGACGTCCCTTGTTAATGGTGTAGTCAGGTTAATTGCTGCGATGACGACGACGATCATTTACTATTATTATTTAAATGTTCATGTTATTACAGCAAAATATCCCCGTTTAGCCATTTAGCTGGTATGAACGTATACCATATGTACAGACAAATACGGTAAAATTCTGACGAATGTTATGTCTTATGGTTCGCAAGCATTTCGTTTCTTAATAGTCAAAACGAACGGAGAGCATACGTTGCAATTATTCTGTTGAGGCGGACCGATGTTTACCAATAGATGATGGGGTAATACTTACCAACTTTTCCCAACATATGGTAATGGAGGCGATATTTTTCCAGGTGTATTCACAGGGCTATTGTATAGTTTTAGCGCAATGGCTTTCTCAAGTGGATTTTCGTGTTTCTTGAAGCAGGAACTGAAGTCCGATAGTGAGGTATACAGTGATTCATGTCTTCGAACAGTAATATTAGTCTTAGCTTCGATCAAAAATCGACTGACAAGGACAAACAACCCAGCCACAGAAACTATACAACGTGCAAGATCCAATAACATTTGCACTAAACAAGTTGTTGTGAAAGATCACAACAATGCAATGGGGAGAGTTGATAAAGCAGATCAAGGCATGCTTCAGTACCCAGTCGCAAGAAAATCTTAGAGAAAATTTTCAGATTCTTCACAGACATGGCAGTTTAGAACTCACTTCTGATTTACACTAAGAATCAGGGCAAGAATGACCAGTTGGACTTCTACATGAAGCTCGTGGAAGGGATTAATGAAAAGTATGCTCCTCATGCTTTGACAAAAAAGAATTTCGACTTTCGTACACCCGAACCTACTGCGAGTGATATCTCCTCATTTTCCGGAAAATGTTCCAACCACTGAAAAGAATAATAAAAGTGACAAGAATGGGAAGATCAGGAAGATGATGAAGAGTTTTTTGTCCGGATTGTAAAATTGGACTATGCATGACACCGTGTTTCCTCATGCTGTGGAGAACTACTGAAGGTGAACCTCTTGTGAAATGCTGAGTGTAACTCTAACGTGATCTAATTGTACTGTAATGATAGATCCTTTAATTTTGAAAATGTGTATGCAGTTACAAGTCTTCTGGACGCAGCTGCTGTTAGTTCAGTAATAATTACACCATAATTATACAATGACAAAATGAAATCTCTAAATACCTGTGCGAAGTTTCTGATGAAAGAATCTTATGTACCTGTGTATATGAGAGAGAGCAGGGGGAAGGACGGTGTGTATTTATGTGTGTGCAAGTGCATCTTTCACATATGTACATGCATAAAACAATTTATAAATAAATACAAATGGAAATGTCAAAAATGTCAACTAAAAAAAAATTGTCATACACAATTATCCGGATCCCATAATGGTTAGGTGGTCAATATTCACAATAATAGAAGAAAACTTCCATTACTGTGTAATTCTTTTAGTGCATACAATATTACTTAATGAATTATTCTCTTACCTGATTTTGAGGAGACATGGGTGCAGCAACATCATGAGAATTGAGTGCACGACTTGTAATACCATGAACCAACTGTATGATGTCTCCATGGCGAATGCTGTCTACTGGTTCAGATACAGCAAGATCATTTCGACTCGGTCGCTTTACAATCCACCAGTTATTGACATCTTTGAAACTATAACAGGTTACTTGTTGCTGGTGGCTGCTGCCTCGTTTGTCTGGATATCGCAGTGGGTATACATGAGAATGAGAATGAAGCCAGCAAGTTCTTCCATGAGTGTGACGTAATGTGATTTGAGACCCATGGGCAACTTCTAAAGGCTGGCCCCTAGTTATTGATGCTAATCCTCCCTGTAATTACGAAATAATAATCAAAATACATGCATTACAGATTTAGCAGAGTTTTTTATTAGTACGGAAATCCCAAAAGTCTTTGTACCTTCTTTTTACGAACATGTAATACATTTTAACACAAAATCGAGATATAGCCCCAATGTAAATTCCGATTTCTTCCACTGCACGGAAGTCCTTATCAGTTGACAAAGATGGCAGGAGTGTTCAGCACGTCCACACCATACGACCATACGAACAGCGAAGCATCATTTGTTTCCTATGGTGCAAGGAGCAGCAAGCATAGATATCCACAAAGAAATGGAGCCTGTGTATGGGGACAAGTGTTTAGGAGTGCGAAGTGTACAGTGGTGGTACAAGAAGTTTGAAAATAGAGGACAAAATGTCTAACACAATGAGTTATCGGGCCGATCTCATTCCTTGTTGACACCAAACAACTGCACGTGTTAACGAAATGGTGAAAGCGATCTCAACAAGAGCTACCGAATGATCATGTTAGTGAATCATCTAAAGCATTACGCCGAGGAAGGAGACAGTTTTCTGAATCTCCTCCACTGGCGACGAAACGTGGGTACTACATTACATTCCGGAATCAAAACAACAGAACATGGTGTGGAAACATTTCGAATCACCAGTTAAAAAACACACACGATAAACTGCGGTAAATTGATGTTCACACCGTTTTGGGACAGTCGGGTACTATTTCTACTGGACTTCCCGCCAAGAGGCATAACCATCAAGGCAGAACGCTTCTGTCGCACATTCTCTCGTCTGCGAGCAACCATTACGTGAAAGGGTATTTAGGATGTTGACGATGTGGTTTTCCTCCATACCAACCAAAACCATATGTAGCGAAGGAAACAATCACTAAACTTCACTCTTGGGGGCGAGATTATGAGCAATCCCCCTTACAGTCCAGACCTTGCGACCAGTGATTACTATCTTTTTAGTGCGTTGAAGAAGTTCCTAGCAGGACAATGGTTCACAAACGACACTGGAGCGCAGAACGTTGTTTGTTGTTGGTTCTGTGATCAGCCGGTGCCCTTCCACACAACGAGCATCGAGAAACTTGGGGTTCGGTGGAACAAGTGCCTCAACATATGATTTGATTACATGCAAACATAGAGACGGACGCGTACAATATCCTATATATATGGAACCTACCGTAGTTGGGTGAAGACTTCACTTAGGAACTAATATGTGTGCTATCCAATAATACATGTTTCAGAATCTTAAGGTACTCATGCAACGATTTTTAGAGAGGCGGTTTGGCTACGGGCATATAATTTGAAGTACTCACTAACTACCTCTATACAAATTGTTGCGGAAGTACCGCAGGATTCTGAAACATGAATATTTGGATAAAGCACATGCTTGTTCCTAAGTCTTGACGAGACTGCGGTAGGTCCCATAGTACTGGAGCAAGGGACCTTTAAAGTTAATTTTTTCATGTTTTCGGCAGCCTATAACTCCGAAAGGAAGCATTTGTGAACCGAGGTTGGTCTATACTTTCTGTCCTATCTTGGTGTTAGAAATCACCTCCCAAACGTTGTCGGTGTTGTTTTGAAACACCCTGTATATATACTCAATAAATTAGTAGGTGCAAGACTTAAATTTTCCATCGATTAAAGGTAACTGGAATTTATTACTGTCACACTAAACTAACTGCTGATGTGAGCTAATTAATATCTTTATCATCTCTTTCTTGCTGATATTGAATTATTTTGTTCCGTATTCTTAATAAGGATAAAATGAATATATCTGTAATGTATCTCGTAAGGTTTAACGTCCGAACTGTTCATCTGAGTCTAATATGTCCAAATTTTTGGTTACGAATTCTATGTGTATCTTGTGCAAAATACGTGTAATATTTCGTTCAAGTGTGATATTATTATAACATCCGTTCTACATTTATATACTAAATAATAAACTATAATACTAAATAATCTATGATCATGCAATGAGACCTGATCATGTAATGCTGAGATACCTGAACGAATTTTACATGATAATGTGCTCTAAAGAATACATTGAATTGTAAATAATAATTTCCTGATGATGCTTTATATGAAGGACTTCTAATGAAGAATATGTTACGTGGAATAATTCATTCAAAAAATGATTAAATTAGATGTGGGAAGGATTTTCTTTTGGTTGTGGTAATAACGTAGTTACTGTATAATCTGGTGTCATCTAACTGTTTTCATTGCCGTTCGGGGATATTATATATATATATTATATAGCTGTATTTAACTTTATCTGACATAAATAACTAGTTAGTCAATTTAACATATTATAATTAGTAACCTCTGTCCCCTGACATTGAAATCTGGTAATTAATGTTTTGGAATTACAGTATTCTATTAACTTATGTGTTGACTGGTATTTCTCTGTGGGAACCTCTTTTCTTTCATCCCATTCCTAGATCTGAACGAAGTTCGAATCTTAACTTTTCTGCATTCTATTCCGTGATCGATACGAATGATGAGAGGCACGGTTAATAGGCTACTCTTCACGATCAAGTTACTAAAGATGGTGAATAATGCGTTAAACAATTTAAGTCACGGATAAAGAAATGAAATTGACTCCGCTCCGTTGTTTTTGGTTATTGACACCGTCCCTACGACAGGTTAACTCTATCAAACAAATCATGAATGCTATTCAGTTATTATGGTCACACATTATACAAGTTTACCTTGTCATAAATATGATAATGAAATTAAATAGATCAATAATACAAGAATATGGGCAAATTGATCAGACGATCTTATTTTTCTCAATGTGTTCATAAGCTCTCTGAGAAGAGTGGCTTATTGTCTTCTTATCAAATATTTAATATATTTGCGAATAAGAAAAGAGCAAGAAATCGTCGTGTTGGATCTCATTTCAGCACTGAAGCTATACGAGATGTGAACCTACAGTTTAACGTAGAATTCAGTTAAAGCCAGTTCGACCAATGTAGATCTTTGTGAAGAATATGTATTAGTTTTAAGGAGTGGGAAGATAACAGAAAAGTGTCTTCTTAAAAGTACTGAAAATTCCTATTACTCACCTCTAAACTCGCCTGAAAGGCACTTGTCATCACACTATCATGTGGACCAGCTCGATGTAAGATTGTCAAATGTATATAAAATACTGAAAGGTATACAACAACTGGTATACCAATAACAACAATCAGTCTGCTGATTAAATGAGTCACTACTTTGCGATCCGAGAGAGCTTTATTTCCCAATATTTGCCAAAAGTCCTTGCCAATAATTGCAAGTGCAAGACAACATGAGAAGAAACCAACATATTTTACGCTGGAAATAGAACAAAATTTAATTACTTCCTTTCACAAAATAACTTCCTTTCATAAATTTGCCCTTTTAACTCTAGTTTTCTTTTCCAAAAAATAACAGAATAAATAAATTACTTCATTTCATTATTCGAAAGTTTAAAAAGGACATATCACGCACTGAGAACTTTTCGATTTTTATTCAGTAATACTAGTTGAGGAGAAGCAGTTTTGTTCCATCATATCCGAACAACTCACTAATTTTCTGACTAAATTCACTAACGTATTTCGAACATATTATATATATATATATATGGTGTTCTAAAAATGGCGCCTACGAATAACAGAGCGCTATTCTATGGGTCAAAATAAAGCGAAAATTCTATATAATGGTATACCATCCGGGGCCTCCTTTACCTGGTATGGGGAATCAAAAATTTCGCTACGTCATAGATTAACTTGAAATCATCAGCATTGCTCTACGAATCCACCAAGAAGTTATATTGATTGTTACGCTAACAAAAGCTGTTAGTGTCAGCATCTATCGACTTTAAATTCTATCTGGAAAGAATCGATGTAACTATTTGCTGAAATGGAAGATCGGTTCTCTATGGTTGCCACATAGTACAATTCGCGTCTCCAGACCAGGATCTCCGGGTATACAATTATATATATATATATATATATATATATATATATATATATATATATAACTTTATTTTCACTTGTGGAATAGTACTCTATAGTTCGTGGGTGCCACTTTATTTTATTATTATTAGAACACCCTATATTTGGCACGAACATAACATAAATAGTCCGGCAACATGATTCTCTTAACTTGAATTAAAATACCGCCGAAATTATCCAAACTATGAATGTACTAAATCTTCCAATAATTCCTTTATGATACTAAAAACTGAGATAAATTTGCGGCTACAGGTCAGCAGCGACATATGTACTGTTTTAGTCCGTCTTTCTGAAATCACGGAGGCTAATTCTATTTCTATAATAATGAATTCTTTACTTATTCGAAGTGCAAGTACTCTTAATTTCTTCAAGAAAAATAAAATTTTAAGCTTCTAATGTTTATTTATTTTTCTATCTACTATTTTAAGGCTCCTTCTGTACGAACATCAATTTGTATTAAGTTTTATCAGACTTTCCAAACTATGTTACACATAACTATGGGCAGTCTTATACAACGGTTATGTTCCTCTGTCTATCTATCTTCCGTAAAAACTAGCACAACTTCTGGTTTTAATATTGATTCCTATATAGCAACAATTGTAAGAGATAGCGAAAAACTGTTTTTGATATAGATTCAGCGTCCGACAAAAAGTTCTATCCATTTATCACTCTATTACAACCTGAAGTTATAGATCTATTACTTTCGCTTAAAATATTGAATTCGCATAGTTTGCAAGTCTACTATAGTTTCACCCTGTGAAACGAAACTGACCTGTCTTCATAAGAACATATATGAGGAAGAAATTAATACGAATTAAACCTTAAAATCCGTTCCAATGTAGAAGGAATGTTTATACTTAAATTAACTGAACAATGAAATCAAAATACGAGACGACGTTGGTAACTCTTAAACAAAACTGTATAAAGTACAAACTAAACTACTGGTGCTGTTGCTGTAGGATCACTCACCAGAGTGCACATGTAAGAGAAAACGAAGCAAAACTTAACCACATCCACCACTTCGCACAATACGGAGCTTCGTGATATTGTTTAAACTTCACAACACATAACAGACCAAACAATGCAAAAAGTAACAGCATTGGTTCCATAAGAATAAAGCGCGATTGTGTCAATATGGCATTGTCTGGAAATAGAAGACAAAATATAAGTATTATAACATAACAGGAACCAAAAAGATCTAAACAGTAGAACGTATAAAATTAACATGCCTATTATGATACATTATTATTTTAATTTTATTTACTTATTTTGAATTTCAGAAACCATTAAGATAAATTATTTTAGTGTTCAAATTAACAGTAGGAAAGTGTGTTCATATTTCTACTTTGTCCTTCTTAGTTATGTATCGTATATGTAACAGACCTGATGTAAAATAACATCTTGATTTACGCCTTTTGCACAGACTGATAAATTTATGCTTCGCACTTCACATGCTTACTTTTAATAACAGTCTATTCTTTCATAATAGATGTTTGCAGGTAACTTTAGTGACAATCTTCATATCCTTTGGAAACGAAAGCTGACTTTCAACTTTGCTGAAAGGGGTGTATATGCAGAGAAGTAGAAGAAAGAATCAATTTGTTTTAACACCTGATGTTTACAGGTAAAGACACAATGAAATTCAAAGAGTCACAATTTGCAATTAGGTCTCCGACTTACAGTACTGGTATGCGTAAACCACCACTTCGTCATTCAGTTCTCATCCTACAGGTCAGTGTGCAGTGTTCATTCAACTTAGATCATTTGAACTCTATCATTTTAGTTCTATTGTGTTTGGAAGCAACTATATATATATATATATATATTGCAATAATTTGTGTGGATAGAGACAATGATTCTAGCCCTTTAACTATTTCATTTTACACAATGTTACAGAAATAGTCTTTGTGTCTACAAAGTGTAATACCTTAAACCTTCCTTATGACCAGAGAGGTGAAGGAAGGGTCTATTTTATACGGGAACTCCTTCGCTCAAGTAGTTTCCAGGGTGACTTGCGGCGAGTCCAAGTTATGGTCCTTTAGTAACCTCCTCGGCTTACGGCAGTCTCTTGAGGTATGGTTTGTGGTAGGGAATCCCCTTCGTTCAAGGCAGCCTCCAGGGATTTTAGGCAGGGTAAAGCTCCTTCGTCCAATGCGACCTCCAGAGCTATTATGGGTTAGCGATCAGTGGTCAACTGATTCCTCCGTCTTCTTTGGCTTCTTTTTATAGGCCATTTTCAGGTGGCTTGCTCCTCTTCGGTTCCCTTCGTGGTGCTCTTTGTGTCTTCCTGGTTTTGTGTATCGTCTGCTGCTTATAAACAATAGCACGTGTCGTTTGTATAACATGTGTTCACGTTGTAATGTAGGGATCCTTACAATATATATGAAAGAAAACTTGTGACGGTTACATGCTAGTATAATTTTCGGGGTTCGACTTCCGGTAGATGGTAGTACAATTTTCCTTCTGCTAGTTTCCTGAAAGGGGGAAGGTGACTCAGTTTCGATTTACTAGTTTTGATTTGGCAATACTGGCATGAAACGGGAAAGGGATGAGTGAGATTTGTATCATCCGGTAGCAAGTGGTCTTGGATTCAGTACACAATGGAGCGTTGACCGATATAGCATCGCATGTTTTGTGCAGAGAATTTATATAACGTGAGTCAATCGTGTTTTAGCGAGCTTTCAGACGTGCATTTCGTGACCAGCACGGAAAAGGAAATGTGCCATTAAGTAAAACAACACATCAGTGGGTTACAGTGACGCACAAGTGATAATGTAGATCACAAAACACACCTACGTAAGAAAACAGTCTGTACACTCGAAAACATCACACGCGTGCGGGAAGCAGTTCTTGCCAGTCCCATACGTTCAACGCGGCAACATTTCCTCATACTGAATCTTCCTTGGAGTAGTATTCGACGCATGTTGTTGCAATATGATTTCAAGTTTCACCCATACAAAATGAGAGTGGTGCAGAAATTATCGGAGGCAGATAAAAGAGTGCGAGTGCAGTGAATGAATGAATTTTTTGAGTTTTACGTCTCACGATTATGCTGGTTAGGCTAAAGGAGACGGTGATGATGATAAATGAGTGAAATTGTGGAATGAAGAAAGTGGGAGGAAACGGGAGAACCCCGAGGAAAGCCTCGCGCACGGTGTTTGTCCAGCACAAAGTTCATGTGGCGCGAGCTGGGATCGAACACCCCAAGCACCAGTGTGAGTGCAGTGTTGCCAGGGCATATTGGAATTAATATTACCAGAACCGGAATATTATTGATTTTCATGACAGATGAAGCGAAGTTCTTTCTGAAAGGGTATGTGAACAAATAGAACTTTAGATATTGTGAACCTGAAAATCCATGTCAGATACATGAAAAGCCCTTCCACAGTGAAAAACTTGTCATGTGGGGTGGTGTTGGGGCTATGGGTCTTTTCGGGCCATACATTTTTGAGAATGAACGCGAGCAACTTGTTACTGTGACAGCGTAACGGAACATACACATGCTGACCAATTTCTTGCTTCCACAGCTACGACAGAAAAATATTAATCTAGAATCAGTGTGGCTTCAATACGATGGTGCAAGGGCCCACACGGCAAGTCAATCGATGGTAACAGTCAGGATCATGTTTCCTGGAACAATTATTTCCAGATTTGAGGACATTCTATGATCTCCAAGATCCTCGAACTTGACAGCTCCTGAAATTTTCTTTTGGGGGGTATTTAAAAGATAGGGTATACCGAGTTCGGCTGTAAATACTGAAGGAAATTTCCACCATCACTCTGGATCTCTTACACCGAGTCATGGGCAATTTCAGTGAACGACTGACCAGCTACATTCAAAGGGGTGGAGGACACTTATATGATCTAATATTCAAAAACTAACAGCTCAACTACAAATCCAAGTGAATATTGTACAGACGTGTTTAAATTATTACACTCACGCTCGAAAAATGCAAAGTTGATGTAGGAGTCCTAATTTCAGAGTTCTAGAACATTTAATTTAATGGTTAAACCACCAATATAGAATTCTTCATTTGTTTACTGTACAGTTGAAGTGGTGATATCACCGTTGAACAGCAGATGGCATTAGTGAGGGGGGAAATTCTGAAAGTGGAGTTTCAGTTGTAGATAGCTATTTTAGTTCCTATCAACAAGTTACAGTCTGAAGTATTGTGATTGCTGTCGTAAGAAGTTAACGACATTCAAAGCGTTCAACAGTTCGAATGGACGAGTTTAAAATAATCGTGACGTGTTTCGTGTATTAATCTTCTATTCTGTGAAGTCCTGTAATTGCAGCATAATGGGAAAAGCAAAAGACCTTTCTCCGCGTAAAGTGGAAGTTAACAAAATACTTCTGGTGAAAATAAGATATACACGGCGACATATTGCTAGCAGAGTTGGGGTAGAATAAAAATCTGTGAGCAGAATCTCTATTGAAATGAACACGAGCCAAAATAGGGTTGGGAAGTGTGGGCGAAAACAAAAGCTATCGCTTAGAGGTATCAGAAAACTAAAAAGATTGGCTCTGGGAAACAGAAGTGCAACTTCTAATAGACTTAAGCATAAAAATGGCTGAGTAATAAAAAGGGTGCAGACATTTCGCCTGAAAGTGTTCGAAGGATTCTTTGTGCCGTAGGAATAAAAGCATACGGTCAAGAAGGGAAACAAAAATAGAGTCTACCAATCATGGCAAAGAAGCGCCTCGAATGGGCACGAGGCCTAGAATATTGAACTGCTGACGATTGGAGAATAGTGTGTTTCAGTGATGAATCATGTGTCTTCGTGTTCGATGAATGTTCACAATATGTGCGACGTCGACTTGGGACGAATTCAAGTTGGAATATCAATATTAATAACCATGAAGAACCTACTTTAGTCATGGTCTGGGGTGTCATCTCTGTCTTCGGGCCTGGAAGACTGTATATAGTAGAGAGGACAATGAAGCACGACCAATACCTACAAGTTCTTCAAGAAGAACTGCTTTTCTAGACTGCACTCTGGTTTGATGGCGTACAATCGTACAATTCATCTTTATGCATGATGAAGTCCCATGCCACCGGGCCAAAGCTGTAACAAAATTCTTCGAGGACAACAAAATTAGTGTTCTTCCGTGGCCAGGCACTAGTCTTGATATGAACCGACTGAAAACTTTTGGAGCTTCATGAAGGAAAAGCTAGAGAAGAAGCACATTACAACCAAACATCAACTGATCGAGGAAATCAACAATTTGTGGTATCGTGATGCTGAATTGAAGGCAAAATGTGCGAAACTTGTGCACAGCACGCCACAAAGGATAAAAGACTTAATAAAGAATAAGGGATTTCACACGAAATATTAATATTTGTGTGAGAGAAAATTTTCTTGTAAGTATTCAATTTCATTTTTTCCTTCCAACTTGGATATACACACTTTATAGTAATTATATTTGAATGCCACATACGCATTTGTTTTATTGATATTGAAAAGCATATGCCACACGCACTAGAAATTAGGACAGAGTTACAAAGTAGTAATTTGGACTAAGTTCGAACGCATTTTCTCACGTAATATTGTGAGAACAGTAAGATATTCAGAAATTGAATGTTGAGTCTAATAATTTGAACACGTCTGTATTATCAAATGTAATTACACTCATTAATCTATGAAAATCTGTTTTATTTCAACATGAAATAGGAAATCGAACCTGGCCCACCATATATACAGGGTAATTCAAGTCTGGATACATTCTAAGTTGAAAATGACTGAAGGGATTGGGCTTAAATCTGAGCTACGGCTATATGTGGTTTGGGCCTTACCTAGGAGGGCATGATCATGACGGCCATCTTGAATCCAATTATTTTTTTTCAAATGGAAAGATGATAATGTGATGTGTCGTTTGAGGCTGGAGAAACACCTAAAACACGAATCTGATAATCGTTTTATCTAACTTTATTTCTGTCAGAGTTATTAACATGTCAATGTGGGAGATCAGAAGTTATAATATATGCTCAATGTGGTGACCAGTCCCTCAATGCAAACCGCAATGCGTTTTCTTTCAGTCTTCATGCACCTTTCTGAGCACATCAAGATCCACGCTGCCACAGGCGTGCATTATGCACTGCTGCAGTTCAAGGACGCCGTTGATTTTGACCAGGTACACAATGGCTTTTACGTGTCCCAAGTAAAATTCTAGAGGTTTGGGGATCGCAATGATTATTCCACTGATCTGTATCTGCTGATTCAGTAACGAGGGAACTATTGATCCAACCACCGTCGGACCTGCACCTCAAAGTGTGAAGGCGCACCGTCATGTTGAAAATATGTTGAGAACGCATCTTCTGGATTCAGAAACAGATAACAGGTTTCCATATCGGTCACCATTCCACGTGCCCTCAATGAACACGGGACCCTAACACGTGTGTCCCATATTCTATACCGGAAGTTCTGTCCATCCACACATTTACACGCATCAATCCAGTGTGATCTCTTCTCTGACAGTATCGACTATTTTCTTTGTTTACCTTGGCATTCAGAAAGAAAAATGCCTCGTCACTTATCACCTCAGGGGAAACTGGATTAACATGGTATTGTTCTAGGGCACACTGACAGAACTAATCGTCTGTCGGAAGTATCTTCGGTTAGGTGTGTTGGTGGTGTAATCGGTTTCGTGTTTTGTAACTGCACCTAACTTGAGTGTCACTGGATGTACTGCATGATCTGTACGATGTTTGGCTTGTGATACCTAGGTACTGCGGGGTGACCTCTTGACAAATGCTAGCAATACAGCAGTGGATGTCTTCTCGTTCGTAGCAGTCCTCGGACATCCACCGCGTGATTTGTTGCACAGAATGTTTCCCTGAATTTGCTCATAATCTTACTCACGATATTATGTGATACTGGCGGATGTTTAGGATGCAGTGTATTGAATTCGCAGCAAAAAAAATTAACACAATGGGTTTATTACATGTCAAAATCACCCAGAAAAAAATATGAAATATCACCCACAGAATCAGATTTTAATGAAAATGCTCGTAGTTGTTAACACTGCTAAGATATGAAGATCTGCAAGCATATGCAGGCTTGCTGTGTAACGGAATGGCGTGGAATTTCATAGGTGGCTTCCTCAATGCTTAAGAGAATACATTAAGATGCTCTTTTTTTTCAACATATTCTTCTAAAACAGATATACTGTATTATGTTTACTGTTGTTAATTCCAATCACGTCTTTCAAAACATCTGCAGAATTTGTTTCTGCACTTATCACATGTCTTCTGTCCAGGAACAGCGGTTTATACAGTCAATGTTTTTGTTAATTTTATCAGCAAAATCAACATCTCATTTCTCAAAGCTTTAGTGACTGCTCATTTGTAGCATTTAAATGGGCCACAACAACTTGTCTGATAATCTTCATACTTTTTCAAGTAATATGTCACGATGTTCAGGAACACTTATTAACAAATCAGAACTGACTCCAACCCTTTGGAATAACATTTCTTTTTAGGATGCACTTATAACACTAAAACATGGAACTTTACAACCCGTGTATAGCTGTTTTCGTGACTTTCAGTTTTAGTTTCCTTTCCTAGACTGCTGTCAAAATTTACGTCATGACATTCTTGTGGACTAACTTCTCACCTGACAGCACTATACTCCCGCTACCCAATAAGTATTCAGTCTTACGCTCTGAATACGACGTAAGTATCTGCATAGAAGCACACTTGAAAACGAATTGAACAGTTCTATATAGTTACAGTACAAGATCAGACAAGATTTGACATTTCAGGTGCTCAAGGAATGATCATTTGTGTATATATTTAACCGAACTTTAGATATTTGACATTATAAAAATATACATAAAAAAATATTAAATAAATTTATACTCTCTTCAAGTGATATAAAACTTTACATTGTGACCGACAGCTTATACTTCAGTTTGTGAAGTTACGTTAGATTAAGTTGGCGGGATTTTTACCTGGCACTGACTCTCCCTACTTGTCATCTAGCTTTCATTCTACGTTATTTGAACGATAGTGGCTTGCAGAATTGGAATATTAATTCAATTTTAAAATTAAATCCACTTTAATTATGTAATAATTCGGAAAGGAGAAAAATGTCATTACGAAATTTCGAAAATGAATGATTCTGTTTATGATTTACTTCCTTCTCTGAGCCCCCACACACTTCAACAAAACGTATACTTACTGACTGCTTGAGACCTGTGACTGTATCGAGGTAATAGTGTGCCAATACCTTTCCTGCATCAATGGCAATAACACTTTATGTACAGACAACACACAAAGCTGAGCGTCGGCCTGACTGAGTTAAACGAGAATTATTAACCAAGGTACTAAAAAAATAAATAAATAAAAATTAAAAATTAAAAAAAAAAAAAATAGTTTTGTTTCCCAGTCCCTTAGAACATACCTTCAGCTTCAATTTAAAACATGAAGAGGCGAGGTATTGTTCTCTGTATCACAGCGATAATGTACCTTTCGTACGCAAAGGACTATTCTGAAGTGCAAGGATATAATTTTCACTTTTAATGTACAATAATCTTGATGGTATATTCTTTTCATAGCTCTACAGACTTTCATTAACTTCAGCCAGAAATTTCACTGATACATTGCTTACATAGTGACATATGCTTTTTTGTACGCTCTATGCAAAATCTTCGAGAACGACCGGAATGAAAATTCTGAAACTTTGGTCTCGTATTTCTCATAAACTATTAGGATTATAGAACAGAATTTTTGCAGGTCTTCATACCTTATCAGTGTTAACAGTTATAAAAAGTTTCATTCAAAATATGAATCAGTGGGTGACATGGCCTGGGTGATTTGACGTGTAATGAGCCGATGTTATTGCGATGCTGAAGGGTTAGTGCTATTTTGGCGTACCTGCAGCTAAAAACGACCAAAACAGTAATATGTTGATCTCTCACATTGACAAGAATGAAATTAGGTGAAAACAGTTACTGGATTTGTATTTTTGGCGACTTTTTAGTTTCAAATGACATATTACATGAGTCCCCTCCCATTTGAACAATTTCAGTTTGATTCGCGATGGTCTCTATGGTGGTCATATGTCCTCTTGGATACAGCACCTCTCTAATAAGTAGCACACTTTTCATCCCAATCCCTGCGGTCTTCTCCAACTTACAAGGATTGTCCAGACTTTTGAATCAAAAAGTTAGGAGTAGCCGAACATATGAACTGTTCATGGACAACCAATGCAATTCGAGACAGATTCTTTGAAATTTAAGAATGGCAATGCAAACGTTTACACTACCCTTCAATTCTTATAAATGTGTGTACCAACTGCCCATATGCTAGTAGCTGAGCGGGCGTCCAATTCACTTTAAAAAGCCATACCACCTGTGGCAATGACGTTACATATGAGTCTGATGTGTTTGTGAATGTCGTACTAAACAAGGCATAGAACACTTGCCTTATGAGGAATTCGTTGGCTTCACTGAATATCTGATGCAACAGAAGAGATGTCGCAGAAATCGATGTTATTATAGCTATGTTCAATTGTAGTTTGCTCCTAGAATTAATTGTAGGCGTTTGTAGTTCCGTATACTTCTAGATCTGAGAATTTGTTATCAACAAATTTTGTACAGAAAACAGGCAAACTTGCTACAATGGAATTATACATAAAAACTACATATTGATCCAAATCACAACGAGTAATATCCCTATTTCAGAAGACTTCTGAATAACACAATAAATAAATAAATAAATAATAAAAAGCTCCTCTTATGAAGCTACAAAAATAGCATAAATCTACCTTTTGAAAATAACCAATGTATGGCACGTTTGGGACCATATGAACAACCACATAGATGTTTCTTTCATAATATCCTGCAAAAGATATAATATTCCACGCTCGAAAAGTTACGAAAAATAGATAAGAAATTACGAATCTTGCTATACATTTCTGTAAATAGTTGTAAAAAGACAAACCAAATTGCTCCATGCCCCAGAAAATTACCAACATAAAGAGGTCAAACCCCAGACCTCAAGTTAAGCACCTTACAAACTAATGCAATAAGAAAAAGCTAAATGTAAACTTCATTAACATAATATTCCAGATAAATTTAATGATGTGTTTCAATATGGCTTAAAACTCAATTTCGCGGACACAATGAATATCATACTTTAACTAGTATATGAAAACAGCCGTGACCGCGCAAGGCAATGTCATTATATTCTGCCCTTGCTAATTAATCAGGAAGAGAATGAAAAGAGTGAATTAATAATTGTGCTTTGTTTTAATTGTTGTGTACTTACCAAAAACCAACAGAAGACCCGCAAGAGCAGCTGCCCACTGACTGAGTCCCATTTCAAGAATAAGATAATACACGGTAGGAATAATCAAACTTCCACATAACGCAGGAACAAATCGAAGAGCCAACAAGGGTACATTATTCGCATATGAACTTCCAATGCGATCAAATTTGAACTGACCTGAAAAAACAAATCAATAAAATAAAAATTCAACTTAATTTTAAAAAGCATAATCGTTGTTTTTGTAATATTCGTAAGGAAAGTTTCCTCTGCATAAAGTAATGAATTTGTATAGGGTGGACCAGATATCTTGAGACGCCCTTGTAACTTTTACATACAGAAACAACGCTGAAATTTTGTACCATGCAAATATCGACAGGGGGACATTGTTTGACATACTCTGTGATATCACCTGGTTACAAGTGTTGTCAATCCAATATAAAGAATATTTTTTCAAATGGCACTACGTCAGGTCTTTTATATATATATATATATATATATATATATATATATATATATATATATATATATATATATATAAAACTTACATTATCACATTTGTTATTGTGTGTTGTAAATTAAGGACTCTACAGTATTAAAAATATCCAAATTTTGGTGACTTCTATAGCAGTAATAACACAAGAGAGATGGACATCTAAAGTACTTTAGTGTCTAAAATTGTGATCGTGAAATGTGAAATGATGTATTTCGAACGAATAGGAAAGAAGTTACAATGGATTGAAAATTTTACTTTTTTTCAAAAGCCTTTATTTTGAAAACCTGCTTAGGTAAGTACCTTTCCAATCACAGAGATGGTTCTCAACAGGTGTGAAATGTGTCCTATACTTTCCGTAATAGAAGGTCATTCACTATTTTGACGACTATCGTTTACTGATAAATCACCTTATTTTTCTTATATGTTACTTTGTTTCAACTCTAATTTAACAAATAGCGATGTTAATATACACTTTAAAAAATAGCCAACGTTTCACAATCGTTATATAGACTACATCTGGTCCTAAAATTAAATTAACTTCAAATAAATAAAAGAAATACATACGTACCATCAAATCCAGCTAAATAAGCTGCAGCGGCTACTAACTGTTTACCAAATGGTGGGTGTGAATCGAAGAAGAATGTTCTTTTCATATATAAACTCACATACTTTCCATAATGAAGTTCGTCGAATCTGTTAAAACAAAAGGAAAACAAAAACTTTTTTAAAACAAAAAGAAAAAAAAAACTTTTAAACGAAAAGTTTACATATTCTTTCTAGTTTGATTAAATATTCAATCAAACTTCTATCGAATCTTCTGAATCTAACAACACATTATGAGATGTTAACAAGAAAAGGTTAGTAGAAGAAGCGAAAGCGATGTGAGGTCGCCTTGATTTTTTTTTTTTTTCAAATGCCAAAGGAGAGAAAACAGTTCTTTGCTTTATTCCCAACTATTATATGCTTTAAACTATACCTCTTTAATAAGGCCTCTTTTGTAAAATTTGAAATATAAAGAAAGAAACACAAAAGAAGAAAGAGATAAAAAAAAATGGCATGGTTTAAATTTTAAGATACCATGCTTAAAGAATAGTGCTTTATATCAGCGTACTGAGGCATAACTAGCCGAAAAGAAGAGAGCGATATAAAAGAAATAAAGAAGTATTAGAGAGAAGCAAAACGCAAGAGGCAAGTTCGGTCTGCCATAGAACAGACCGTAAGAAATCGTCCAACGCAAGAGGAATTGGAGACTATAAATAAATAAATAAATAAATAAATAAATAAATAAATAGTCAACTTCAGGAAAGTGGTCAGAGATCAGTTGCTTCAATAACTCAAGGTTACTTCTGAACCGCTAAGATTCCACTGAATAAGCGTTATTTTTAGAAATGTAAACGTCTGAGACGAACCTTGACTTATGAGCCAATTACTGTCCACTCATTATTCACCAGTTCATCTTCCACTATATTAGGTTTTAGTGGAATCAAATGTGGCTTTCGAACTGATGGATATTTGATGTCCTCCTAGAGAGGGTAGTAGGGGGGGGGGGGATCTAAAAAATCGAAAGTTTGAGGATCCCTTTGTGGTAGTGCGGAGAAGTTGTGTCTGCATGTAAGTATTACCCATGCGAAATTTCAGAAACTTAGGTTAATATCTTCTGTTCTGGCAAGGCCTATGAAGTTTCGAAAATTTTGTAAAAAATAGGAAAAGTCAAAAATTTTCTAAATTTTCAATAGAATCGTAGGCCCTTTCGCGGTAGTGCGGAAAAGTTATACCTAAGTATAGGTATTACCTGTGCGAAATTTCAAAACCATAGGATCATAGCTTATGTTCTGGCAGGGGGTGCAAAATTTTGAAAATTCGTTGAAAAATTCACATTTACCTTCTTTTATTTTTTAATACTATACGTTTATCACAGTATCTTTCATGGTAGTAACGAAAGGTTGCGTTTACGTGTATTAAACTACTACAAAACGATTCAGAACCGTGGGATAACATTTTCTCTGCTGGCAGTTGACCTGAACTTACATATTTTTTTCTTACTAGCACATGAACCATATTCTTTCAAATACAATAACGCATTTGTTTCAAGTAAAGCAGCAACATTTTATAGCTACACAGTTATTAGGCTTCAAATGTTTAATTCATTACCTGACAGATTAGAATGTTTATGTTTTAACAAAACAGAAAAATAAACGAATACCTTATAAAACTTATGGACTTTCAATTTCAAGTTTGTGAAAATTTTTCGCGAAGGTTTATACTGACCCTTGAACCTGAATGAAGTCGTCATGGTTTTCATGACCGAAAACTTATGGAGGCCTCTGTAACTAATTGTACAGTTCTTTCCACAGCCTCGGTGTGGCATGGGAAGTCAGCGAGTGACCATTCAGTTGGAACTTCTTGTAGCATAGTTTGCAGATCCTTGGATATGTTATTCAAGACTGGTGGTGGGGCCACTTGGGTTGTCTGCCAGTCGATCATGTCAATGTAGTCCTTCGCTTCAAAATTTATTTTAAAAATGTTTAATTTGCGAACACCATCAGCTTCACCTGTTGCTTCAACTTCTCTGGCTCTGGCTTTTATAACTCTTCGAACTACAAGTGTTCGAATGTGTGCTCTTTCGTTGGTTAGCATCGCAATCAGAATGTTTTCTGGAGATGCGAAGAGAGCATTTCGCGAAATTACGTTGTCGATTACGTTGAGGTGAGTTTTGTCCAAATATCCAGAGGCCACAATGAATTGGTGAACGTGTCAAGCTCCATCCTTAATTGAATGGTAGACTTTGATACGGAACCAGAATGGAACATGCACTCTCATAATGAACTCCACTATGGTGTTTAGGCTGTGCGAAGGTTTCGTTGTAGAAACATATAGCCGTAAGATCCTGTTCGCTGTTGCCAACCAGCGAAACACGTTGAGTCGCCCTGGATCGCGTTTGGCTAAATCTGCTGGACAGATTTCTGAGGAAATGGCAAGAACAATATCTATAAGATAATTTTTATTCTTACTAGGAATGGATGGATCAATTGAAGGCAAGGCACAATTAATTGGCTTATATGTTACTAATGGAAGCTGCTCGCAGCGGTCCAAAGACTTTCCAATGCTGCCAGAGTAAGACGAAGGGCCAGAAGTGAGGCCATCAAGGAACTGGAACAAGTGACGTAGGTGGTAATTAAAATGAAGGAGGCAAATAGCCCACTGAACAGGTTTGCCTAACTCCAATTCAAGGCGGTGCAGTACTCCATTATGTACTCCTGTGTTCACTGGTGTTCCACCACAACCAAGCGCAATAACGCTGTTGAGACCTCCAAGCACCTCTGTTGTAATATTGTTGATATTTTCAGAAATGTCCAGACTGGATCTAGAGGTAGGTGTAACGTGCCCAACGTAGACAGAAAGAGGTTCCTTCACAAGAAAATAATGTTCTTCTATTAACACTCGCCCAACGGAGATCGGGTCATTTTTGACCCATAAATGTTTTAACTTTTTTCCCTTTTCTTCTTTTTCTGCTCATCGGTCTAGGTATGCTTCTTTTAACCTATGTACCATGTAGTAACACTTCTATTACCCTAACATTCTTTATTTGTCAACCACAAATAAGCAGTTCTTTGTCTGGGTTTTGAATGACCCGGTCTTCGCTGTTTACGTGAAGGATATTTTATTTGTCTTGTTTACCTCACACCGTCAGATTTGTTGCCATTTTACTCACTCTGCATGATCACTTCTACTCATGATCACTTGCTCATTCTCTTAGCATGCTCCAACATGTCAGCAGTGTTGCCAGGTGGAAAAAGTCCCACAAAACGGGAAATTCATATCAGTGGCGGGAATGCGGAATATTTTCTTCCAAATATGTAGGATATGAGATAATTTTCTTCAAAATACGTACCAATGGAAATGCATGGTAATATATATGCATATCTGGGCGTTTGTGTGCGTTATATATTTGCGAGAAACATTGAATCATATTGATCGGTCAGAAATGCCTGTTCCTACTGAACTTTAAATGCAACTTTTCCTTACTACCAGGAAAGATCCTGTGATAAACGTATAGTATTAAAAAATATAAAAAGATAAATGTTGTGAATTTTTAAACGAATTTTCAAAATTTTGCACCCCCTGCCAGAACATAAGATATGATTATAAGGTTTTGAAATTTCGCACAGATAATACCTACATGTAGGTACAATTTTTCCGTGCTACCCCGATAGGGCCTACGATTCTATTGAAAATTTACAAAATTTTAGATTTTTCCTATTTTTTACCAAATTTTTGAAACTTCAGAGACCTTTGCCACAACAGAAGATATTATCCTAAGGTTCTGAAATTTTGCATGGGTAATACTTACATGCAGACACAACTTTCCCGCACTACCGCGAAGGGGTCCTTAAACTTTCGATCCCCCCTCCCCCCCTAGAGAGTAGCTCGTTTAGACGACAACGTATATGCTGGCTTAAACTCATGCCTACAATATGGTGAGTGACAATAAGGATGAGAGCACAACTACGAACAACAAGCGAAGACAGGTGGTGAAATACATGAGCCAGTGACTCGGGGTTTTGGTTTTACACTCAAATTCAGTAAATGATGTCTGGATGAAAACGACACACGTCTGGATTGAAACAAACTTCTGACTAGTTCGACTACAGATACCAACGAATCTGGCGGCGGGGTTGGAACGCTCTTCCCTGATACACTGTTTTACATGAGTAACGGAAATCTTTTCAGCCTGGACAGCTCTAGACCAAGCACAGTGATTACATTACAATATACGTAATAGAACTTGGTCATTTCACAGGGACTCCGCACCATGGCTTTCCTGGCCACAATCAACACAAATAACAGCGGTCGGATTACACAACGTGCTGGTGTGCCCATTTAAAGCAGCGAAGGGAACTGGAAATGTAGAGACGTACTTTTAGTCGATAATATCCAGCTTTCACGAATACCGGAACAGTAGAGGAACTAAAAACCAGTGACTGAGTAGCAACCAACTCACAAGATTTTTTACTTTTAACACGAACTACGTCTACGATATGTTGGTCAGCTAAATCGGCGTTCATTTTCCCTTCACGGCGCTTAAGAAATCCCAACATGAAATCACTCTCAAATGACATTCAGCACTTGGCGACGTTCTCCTGATGCGGAAACTGGTCCATTCAGTTCGTTTCTCATCTACCATTTCGTAGTTTTCGAATGTCTTTAACCTATCCAGTATGTGGGTGATTAACTCTGTTAATAGCAAAAGGGGACAGGCTTTTAATACTAGTCGAACGGTTAGATTCAACATTCGTATTATCAACACCTTTCTTTAATTACAAAATATCAGACTACAGGAATCGCGACACCTGTCTTTTTATAATTCTCTTCAGCAGATCGAACTTCAGTCTCACTCGCGTCAGATTTAGGTTTTCCTAGAGAGTGAGCCCGGACCCGAAGTTGAAAGATTTTATACCCTCAAAATGTGTTAATTATTCAAAATTAATAAATAAAAACAGTGTATGGTAACCTCAACACCAAATCGAGGAGTTTATGAGAAGTAACGCTACTGCCTTAGCAATCGCGAAAGCACATTCCACCCAAGGATCAGCATGCGACAAAGGTGGTCAAGCAAACTGGTAGGTGCGCAAACTACCATGTCCGTCGACAAAAGCATACAGCCCCGAAAAAAAAAATAACAACAGAAAACGAGAAAATACCAGAATAAACAAAATCACAACCCTCATGAACGATAAACAAGAACGAAGAAAATAAGTTCATTTTTTCACACGTTTTTAAAAATTGTTTTCTTTCTTTTATTAGCTTTTATACGAAAAAAATAAAAAAAATAAAAAAAAAAAACCGAACACTGGACTCACAAGTCAGGACGGAATGGTGCATACCTAACTCAGAGAAAGATGTCCACTGACCATCCTCTTCCAAGACCCTCTACAAATCACTCGCGAACCAAGAAGAGGTATTCGCAATTGAAAGGGGAGAAAAATGCAAATGAAAATGTGATAAATGAAACTGCCCTCTCAGGCCCACTCCGTTCCCAACGGTTCTTAATAGTTTTGATTTGTAAACTTGAATTGGTTGATCATGCTTTACAAATTTACAGAAAGAAAATGAAGAATAGAACCAGTTATCAAACTGAAAACACTGCTCGACATGGACATTATCAGTTTAATGGAAACACCTAAAAAAAAGTGTAGCTTAACAGGTTAATATGGCATTGAACTATCTTTCGCCCTCAGGACAGCTCTGACACGACTTGGAATGGAGTCATAAAGGTCGTGAATGGAAGCAAGAAGAATATTACACCATTCAGTGTGAAGTGCTTCACTCAGTTCCATGAGAAAATCTACGCAGAATTCGTATTTATAAAACGAATTACAGATGTTTAATTATGTTCAGGTCTGAAAATTAAGCAAGCCAGGGGAGATGTTCAACTTCATCCCGATGTTCTTCATACCTCCCACTACAGCTACAGCTGCGTGAATGGACACATTATCATCTTGGAATACGGCGTCATTGCGCGGAAAAAAAAAATCTGGAACATAGGGTGCATACGGTCCTCTAAAATGCCTACGTAATCATAAACAATGATGTGACCGGTAAACGTTAGCACAGGATCCAAAGGATTGCAGCCCATGGCCCAAAGGATTCGGCGCCAAGTTTCACGGGTGGTAGAGACACTTCCGATTATACACTTCTTTGGGCGTCCGCCACACATAAACACGGCAAGTGGGTATTTTCGCCGATCCCAAGAGTATTGGACGATGAAATAATGACGACACACAGCTCTAGTTTCTTACTCTGTCATTGAGCTTGAGACTTCGTACCCTTTTTAGTTTATAATAAAATCTATTGAACGATGTATTGGATAAAGCTCTTAGTAGGCAAACATGAATGTTACTCCATAGTTAACACAGATTAAGCTTAAGCATGACAAAACAATTAGAAGCTACGATAGCCAATCTTAAATTCAAATAATCTAAAGCTAATTTCGTAACTACGGTACATAAAGAAGAGATCAGGATACGTAAAAAATATTTCACGGGTAAAATCTATTATCTCACACACGAAGAGTAAGTTAACAATGCATGACATAACCATAAGAAACCCATTTATGCAAGCCCAAAACTAGTGTAGAGTAGAGGTACAGTTGAGTCCATTTTATGAAATGAAATCTGAGTTTTATGTTCCACGGTTATGCCGGTTAGGCTAAAGGAGAAGTGAAGATGAGAAATGAATGAAATGGTGGAATGAAGAAAGTAGGAGGAAACGGAAGAACCCCGAGAAAACCCACGCACACGGTGTATGTCCACCACAAATGAGTCCATTTTACACTGCATATAATAATATACATGTATATAAACAAACGGACACAATATCTAACATAAAAATTTTATAAAACCTATCAGTAATAATGAGTCATTTCCTTAAAGTGAGCTAGTGCTCTCTAGGAATTCTCATTCTCTACTTTCTTTATCTTCAATACTTCTTAATATATCATATGGGAATTCTGGATTAAACAATTCCCTTTATAAAATAAACAAATAATAAGTGTGAGAAATCTGGATGCTACCGATCTTTATCAATTACGAATTTTCGCTTCCTTTTTCCCCTTTTTGTGTGCCTTATTGTAATTTACTAATGTATTTTTAAATTATGTGATATTAAAACATTAGTGGATTTCCACTGACTGTTGAATGAGTTTTACATAATTCGAGGCCAGAGTAATAATGTAAGTTATTGTGTATCCCTTTTTTAAAAAACAGCAGTATATATATAGAGAGAGTTATTGCTATCCAGACTCTTCAATCAAATTTACAATCCATCTCCTCCAACGTATACGGCACGACTGTGGAATATAAACATGTATAGGAAAATCTCTACTCCGCTGAATGCGAAACTGGGTTGTTTTCACAACCACATTATAAATACATGTTTAAAAAACAAGAAACTTTTCGATCACTGGAGGTAGTTTACATATCTCTTTTCAGCACACAGCTATACGAAATGTCAATTTACAGTTTAATATGGAATCTGAATCACATACAGGGGCCGCGGTGGCTCAGTGGTAGAGCGTTCACCTCTGGTGCTTGGGGTCCCGGGTTCGATCCCAGCCCCCGCCAAGTGAACTTTGTGGTGGACGAACACCGTGTGCGTGGGTTTTCTCGGGGTTCTCCCGTTTCCTCCCACTTTCTTCATTCCACCATTTCATTCTTCACTCATCATCACCGTCTCCTTTAGCCTAACCGGCATAACCGTGGGACGTAAAATTCAAAGATTTCATTTTTGAATCACATACACTTTCATTAGGAATCGAACATGAAATAAAATCTTCAAGCTTTATGTCCCACGGTTATGCCGGCTAGGCTAAAGGACACGGTGATGGTGAGAAATGAATGAAATGGTAGAACGAAGAAAGTGGGAGGAAACGGAAGAACCCCGAGAAACCCACGCATATGGTGTTTGTCCACCGCAAAGCTTATTTGGCGTGAGCTGGGATCGAACCAGGGACCTTTAGCACCACAGGTGAACCACCGAGCCGTGGAATCGAACATGAGTATCAGCACAACACCAGAAACGTTTACCATTAAGTTACTATAGAATGAGTGTCCACAGAAGTTACGAATGTAATATTTCACTCCAGTGATTTTTTAAAAGTAGAAAAGGAAATTCGATGGTAGTTTATAAAAATTGAAATTAAATTAAAATACAAGAATTGCGCTGAGCAGACAAATTTCGACATCTGACCGGGCTCAGAAAAACGAAATTTATTACATGATTGTGTTTCAAATTAAGCAAAACAAATTTACACTGATGAGAAAGGAAAACTCTACTTACACAATATTCCTCGGTTCTTCTAACCGATACATTCGAGTTGCAAGGCCAATTACAAATAATATCACAGCCATCATGTCGAGTTGAACATTTATTTGAAACCTTTTCTTACTAGGGCATAACTTCAAATCCTCAGTTGACGATGTTTCACTTGGTGGAGTTTCAGGTACTGACTCTCCATCCCCCTAAAACAATAAAAGTAGATTAAGATCGTATATAACGGCTATATATCAACGATACTAATTCAGTTAGGAAATCCGTCAAGATTAAAGTTCCTTTTTTTTTTCAGTTTATTAACGTGTAGATTCGTAGCCAACTCTTGGAGATACTCCTGAAATAAAGCGGACAAAATGTTACCTTAATAGCAAAATTGGCTTGCACCTTTGCAGACTTAATCACGGAATTCTTAAGTTTTGCCGTAAATATTCTGTCTATGGATTTATTTTCTTACGTTTTCTGAACATTTCACAAATTATTTAACGGTGCTGAATATCCGCACCATTTTTGGTTTTTAGCCTAATGGATTTATATGGAAAATTATTTTTCCTGTTTTGTTAAAAATGAACTGGAACTTTAATGGTTTGATTTTAGTGATTTCTTTTTCAAATCTATTTAAAAGTTATTTACTTTGTAAAAATTAAATTTTGTTATTACAAATTTAATATCTTATGATTAAATTTAATTAAAATAATGTTAAACTTATATATACTGAATTTACCTTGAAAATGCAAGGGACATTTGACTAGACTTAAAAAAGAAATCTGTAAAATCACGTAATTAAAATACAGTTCATCTTAAAGAAAGTTGAAAAATAACTTCTCTCAGAAACCAATGAGCTAAGAACTAAATTTGCCGCAAGTACTCAACATCGTTAATCATCACTCATCTCCATTTATCACTGTCTATTTTAGCCTAAAGAAAATAATCGAGAAGGAATGTTTCCTTCACGGCTTATTGATACTTTCCTGTACCGACAAATTTCATTAGGATTAGAATTAGGAATTAGATTTTTGGGCTTTCGGCATATATGGTCATGCTAGCCCATAATGTATGAGCGATAACGTCCCTCGGCGATCACACTACCCGGGGAACCGGGGAGAAAGAAAGGAATTGAGAAGCAAGAAAGCCACTTGCAACATTACGTTAGGTACCACCCAGACATTTACCTGGTGTGAATGAGTAAAAAAACTCACTCAAGATGGTTGGCATGAAAAGCTTTTACACTTCTTCTCTGAGTGTCCCCACCAAGAATAGAACTCGGGACCTCTCGCACCAAAGACAAAGAGCGTCAGCGACATGCTAAGCGGGGCCATGACAAGACTTCATATATTTCATTTCTAGCAGCAATTTATTTCACATCCTCGATATTTCGATTTCTTAAAAATGCGCCTTATTCAACCACAAGTGAGTTCGTGTTGTTTTGTTTCATATTAAAACCTGACTTATGTGATTAAAAGAAGAAAAGATTTACGTTATGAGATTTAAGGGTATGAAACTACAGAAGCACCATATCCCTCATGATTTATTGATTCATTCTAAAGATATATTACATTGACTTGATCCCTAGTCTTCCGTTGCAAGCGCTGCTATCGGTTGAAGGGATTCCACTCGCTTTTTCTCGCTTAGCAACAGCCGAACCCTTATTGGCTCAACGCGTGGGTGTGTGAGGGTGTGAGCTTTAGTTCGCATTTTTGCCACGGCTCAAGACATTTTGGCAGCATAATAGTTTCTAGTTCGGTTCTAATTCGCTTTCAAACAGTTTGAATTCTACTTTACTTAGCAGTAATAATAATACAAAATATTATTAGTTTTACGTCCCCCATGGTTATGCACTGTAGCTTAACGGAGGTAGATGATTAAAATATATGATTACGAAAGAACTGGTGAAATGAGAATGTGGAACGAAACAAAAGAACCCAGAGAAAACCCACGGATACCACGAACTCACATAGCCTTGAATCGAACTACGACATATGGCTCTAAAGGTGAGCGCTTTATCACTGAGAAACCGTGCCCTACTACTACTACTAAATAACAATACTACTACCATAATACTAGATATAGGGAAAATCTCCACATTCAAAATCATTATACAGTATTGTTTCAAAACGGTTCCATATACTTAGGTCCAACATTATATAATACATCCCTAATGATATTCGTAACATTAAGTCAATGAATGTATTTAAACCATTTACAAAGAAGTATCTATTGGACAATTGTTTTTATTCAGTAGATGAATATCTGTCTGCTAAATGCAGCTTGTAGATTGCATAGTGTAATTTTGTCTCATATAATACAATAGCGTTATTTTTTTTTTTTTTTTTTTTTGTATATAATAACTATTTTTCTGTATCTTATTTATTGACGTGTCCGATTCATACGCTCGTATTCCTTCGAGCTTCATGTATGACTTATGTATGAAAATGAAATGAAATGAATAAATAATATCAAATAACTTTTTATTTGTCAAAAGTTATTTTTAAATGAAACTTAAACCACTGAAAAGATGTTTAAAGAAATCTTAATTCTCGAGATCAGTTCTTTCTATATAGAACTTGGCGCCTTTCATGAACATGATTCCGAATTCGATTTTCATTGAACTTTCAGATCATTGACCATTATACGAAATATTCCTAGGACGTATTGTCAGTAATCATTAATCTATGTATTACTATGTCTTATCACATTAAAAAATCAACAGTAACAACAACAGCTCTACCCGCTGATCCAGTGGCTAGCGCGTGCCCCTTAGATACATGTAGTCCCGTGTTCGATTCCCGATGGTGGAGCACAAAAATTTAATTTCACAATCACTGTTAATCTTGTGATACCATAAAGTATGTCGAGGTTCCCCTGGTGATAATTGTATGTTACAAAATTTTAGCGTTCTTTGTTCATTAGTTTGAAAGTTACAAGGCTGTATCAAGATAAATGATACACCCTGTATAATTACTGAAAGCCGGAAAATCATATGCCCAGTCTGTATATCTGCCAGAATCTTCAGCCTCTTCATATAACGTATCAAACTTATGCTCGAACAATACCGAAATTTCTGCCCCATATAACATTTGAGCACGGACTATGATTCCTGTGGTTATTCGGGATCCTTAAAGAAGTTGTATTCACGTAGTCTTCGACCGCTAGACATTCAGCGACTCTTAGACAGACAAAGTGAACACTTACTCACTTTACGCACACTGATGCAAGTTTATGTATTTCCCATTTTTGCTACAACGACATATGGAATTAAATTCACAATAAAATTCGCCACTATATTCTTTCAACATAAGAACTGTAAAGCAAAAGGCAATATTGAAATTTGGAGAACACAGCACTCTAGAATATAAGAAGCATTAATAATTTTGTACGTATTTTCAGCTAGGAAATATGTCTTGATCATGTTTTAACGTCATAAAGTTAACATGTCGTATTTCTCTATTGAAAATAACTATCACCAGCTTATCACTAGTTCGTAATACATCCTATTTTTTACGGCACCACTTTCTCTAAAGTCCATTTGTTTTACAATTAATAAAAAAGTAAACATTACTGCGAATGATTCTTAATATATATTTCTTTACATAAGTGTATTACAACACCTTGCAGATAAAGAGGGCCACACGCTTAGCTTAAAGAATTTATGTTTAGCAACCAAGGGATTCAGAAAGAGGGTTGATTTCATTCAACACACTTTGTATAAAACAAATTTACCAAATGTCACTATTCTCATTATCACCGTCTCTTTTAGCCTACATGGCACAATGATGATGTTAAAAAAAAAGTTCACCAAAGAACTAACGGACAACATCTAATTTGTGACAAATGTGCACAGAACATCAAACGGTACTTTTTCTACGAGAAAGAAAATACCTGAAATAAGATTTAACTGTTCCTCCTCCAAATCTTTGTCTATTGTAAGCAAATTAAAGTTTATAGTAATTTAAAAACGCACACACATTACTTAGCGAAAATAAAACTAATCAGTTTAATAACTGTTTTGTTGTCCAAACACGGCAAGTTATGACATTTTGCCAGGAGCAAGATTTTTCTTCGTGTCATCAACCTTATTGAAAGAGAAAGTTGTAGAAATGTGATTAAAATATGAGAGAATATAAAACATATAGTGTTGCCGTATAAACACACATGTATTTGGCACATAAAGCATTTTCAGCACACGAAAGCATACTTCACTTTGAGTAAATTGCTTTAATTGAATTAACGCTTATTATTAAAAAGCTGCAATACTTTAACATGAATACAATGTAATTTTTATAATAATAATAATAATAATAATAATAATAATAATAATAATAATAATAATTATTATTATTATTATTATTATTATTATTATTATTATTATTATTATTATTATTATCTAATAATCTTCTGAACTAAAGATCTTCTAATCTCTTGTGTATATTTTCATCCAACATTTCCTCTTGAAGTATTTCAGAACTATCTAAATTGTATCTCCAGTAGAGACCTGCACGGGCCGGGCCAGACCCGAAGCCCGGCCCGGCCCGCGGGCCGACTCTGCTATTTCTTTGCACCGGGCCGGGCTTGGGCGGGCCGACACTGTTATTTGTTTGGGCCGGACCGGGCTTGGGCTGGCTGACATTGGCTTCTCTTCAGGTCCGGCCGGGCTGGGGCCGATCAATTGCAATTCTTTAATAATTATTGACTTTCGTTAAACGATAATTGGAATAAAGCCAAACGTTGAAGAAGTGTGTCCGTGAAAAATGTTACAAAGAATGCACTAGCTATTTACAGTTTGTGTTGCTTAGCGGCTCCACTTTCACTATAGAGGATTGCAGGCATTATGCGGTAAATTAAGCTCTGACCTTGACCTTCACTGAACTCAAAATATAACAAGAAAGGGTGGGAATGTTTTGCCTGTCGCTAAACAATATTGCCATCTTCACTTTATGCTAAAAATCAATTAAGTTAGATTTTTGTTACAGGGAATGGGGTTTTTGTTCTCTCGATGACAGCAAAGTTCTAGGAGGCAATGGTACCATTCGGGAGGCAAGCGTCAGGTTGTGGACCAGAGTTTAGAAAATGTTTCTGAGGGTTAGGTCAAATTTAGTACTAAATTTTGAGAAAGATTGGGGCTCGAGCTAATTTTTTAAAAAAATTATCGGGCCGGCGTCGGGCCAAAAACTTTTAAAATTTATCGAGCCCGGGCTGGGATTGGGCTAAGAATTTTAAAAACTTATCGGGCCGGGCCGGGCTCGGGCCGAAAATCTCCAAAACTTTTCGGGCCCGGGCTGGGCCGGGCCTAGGTGCGTTCGGGCTGGATTGGGCTCGGGCCGAAAAATTCGGTCCGTGTAGGTCTCTAATCTCCAGTAAACTTAACCTGTTAAAAAATGATGTATTAACTTTTGAAGATTTTAATATATCTAAAATAGATTGGTTAAATAAAGAGCCTTTACCAGGAATACACTATTACTCTAAAGTCAGGTTTTAGTTCTTGTCAACTTTTTTGGATAATACGAATCTAAGTGTTGAACCAGCAGTATCGGATTTAGACTTAGTTTTAACTAATTCATCTATAGTGTCGGAAAGACATGATGAGTATATGGTGGCTCCTGATGTACACCATTATTCAATTGTAACTAAAGTATTTTTATCCAGTGTTTGTAAAGTATATGAGTCCACTGAAAGATTTTTATATGCTAAAGGTGACTATTTATCCTTGTATCTTCAAATTGCTAATGCTGATTGGTGTAATATATTGTTAGGTAATGATCTCAATTTAGTAGCTTGCAAACTAGAGGAAGTTATTAAATCTGCGATGGAGTGTAATATTCCTAAATCTAGGCCTAAAAAATCTAAATTTCCCTTATGATATTCAAAAAAACTGATTTTTCTATGGAAAGTAAAAAATCAGGCTCATAAAAAAATACAAAACTTCTCAATGTGAAAATGATTATATAGTCTTTTCTAATTGTAGAGCTTTCAAAACTCAATTAAATGTGAACAGGCAAATTCATTTTAGTAAAATAGAAAATGATCTTACAATTGCCCCTAAAAAAATTCTGGAAATATGTAAATGGTTCAAAAAATAAGGTAATATCTGGTATTATTGACAATGATGTTTTGTTGACTGGTGATAGTATGTTGGCTGAAAAGTTTGCCAACTATTTTCCATCGGTCTTTCAAACTTTCTCGGTTAGTGCTACTAAAAATCAATGTTCATTTGAAGAATCTGGTTAAGTTAAACCCTCAGAAATTACTACTCAATATGTATTGGAAGCTATCAGAACTTTAAAGATTAAATCGTCAAGTGGAATAGACGGAATTCCAGCTTTCATTATTAAGGGAATAGGTGAAACAATTGCACCAATATTGTCTTCTTTGTTTAATTGGAGTTTATCCACTTGTAATTATCCTGATGTATGGAAATTGGTTTCTATAACACCCATACCTAAAAATAATGAAAAGTCTATTAATGATTTTCGACCAATCTCTGTAATGAAGGTAATTCCAAAAATCTTTGAGAAAATAATCTAGAAATATGTTTATAATAAAGTAAAGAATGAAATTAATGTAAACCAACATGGATTTATGGCTGGTAAATCTGTAATAACTAATTTAGCAAGTCTTATGCAATATACGCTTCCAGTTATTTGGGCTGGTGGTCAAGTTGATGCTATTTACTTGAACTCTGCTAAGGCATTTGATAAATTACCACATCACTTATTGATAAACAAATTGAAAAGATATAACTTGCCTGTGTTATTGATTGTTTGACTTCATATTTAAATGAAAGGAAATTTGTGGTAAAATATAAAGGGAAACTGTCTGCTATTCATACTGTAATACCTCCGGGGTACCCCAGGGTTCTAATCTTGGTCCTCTATTGTTTTTGCTGTATATTAATGACATTTGTGTTGATTTAACTTGTAAATATCTGTTATATACTGATGATATTAAAATTTTCAATCAAATTAAGTCCAAACAAAATCAAGATACTTTGCAAAACAAATATATATATCATAGTGAAAGGTCCGAAGAGAATTCCCTACCCCTGAACTTTAATAAAATGCAAGGAATAACATTTTCGAGGAAAGTTAACGCTTCCATCTACAAATACAGGATAAGAAATCAACATAACCAATTCGTTAAGCATGTTAGAGATTTAGGAGTAATATTAGATGAAAAATTGCTTTTTCAGAAAAATCTTTAGGTTGTAATCTCCAAAGCTAGGAGGAATTTAACAATGCTCAAATGGTTATGTCGAAACTTTACTAATATTAACACGTGCAAAATTCTCTATATGTGCAATGTTAGGTCTCATCTTGAATATTATACGGTAATTTGGAATAGTGAAGCAAAATATTTTAGTTCGATTGAATCAGTTCAAAATTCATTTCTAGCCTGGGTAAAATGGAACTTTAAAGAAATGAGAGAGGCGAGCTTGTCAGACATAAGGGTGGATCTTAATCTTACACTTCTGTCTGACAGGCATCGGCTCTTTGAGTTGAAATTTTTTCATATAATTCTGCATGGAGATTTTGTTCTGGAGAACTTTTTCCCTTTAAAAATTTCTCACAGAAACGTTAGGAAATTTGTTCCGTTTATTAGTAAATATCTAATTAGGTCTTCAATATATAAAGGTATAGAAACAGCTAATAACTTTTATCCGGTTCTTGATTTGTTTCGTAAGAGTTTCAAAAAGGTGCGTGAATTAGTTTTAAACTTTTTAAACAAAGTATGAAGTGTCTAAGTATTTTTAGGCTTGCAACTGATTGTCTTAATTTTGTTTCGTGTTTTCATTAAATACTGTATGGATTTGTTTTATATATATTTCTTTTTAAAATCAAATTGTAAGAACCTTTTTAATTCTGAACAGATACACATGTTTGTTACTTATTTATTATATTTCTGGAGATCATTTTGTAAAGTTTGTAAAGTGCCATTTGAAAGATCCTTTTATGTTTTGTTACTTTCTTTTTATTATTATTATCTCGTCTTTTATTTTCCTATCATCTTTTCTTCTATGCTTAATTCCTTCTTTACTACGTATACTGCACTTTTTTTTTAAAACTTGGTCATGGATTTTTTTTTATTTGTGTCATATGTAATTTTTTTATGCTTATTTTATCTTCGTCATTATTACTACCCTTATGAATCAGTGTATTACTTGATGTGTTTAACTTAGAAATATTTATTTTCAATTTGTAATATCAGCTACAGAGTGTCTTTTTGAACTTTGTTTTCTTTCAATATTTTGTAAACTGTTACAACTACATGGTAAATAATAATCTATTTGAGAATTTTATACTGTATACTTATCCTATATGGTATACGTTTTCTATATGCAAGTTAATTATGCTTGTTTTTTACTATTGTTATTTTTGTATTTCCCAGTTTATAACACATCTGCATGTTTTTATGTTATTTTTCTGAACTAATATTTTATACATTTCATCTATTTTTGTATAATCAGTTGTATGTTTTTAATTCTATTTGCATGCACCCTATGCTTGTAAAAACATTTTTTCTTTGGGGCACTTGTGGCTGTAATGCTCTTTGCTTCCAATAAACATATTTCAAACATTATTATTATTACTCTGATGGTAAACCTAGCTAATCATTGAGACCAGTATCTCTTGTACCCTGTGAAGAATAATTTCGCATTATACAGTATGCGTTCATTGCCATATATTTAATTTTCTGGATTCTAAAGGTAATAAGTAGAAAACGGTTGTCTACAAAGTTTCGTTCTTACATTTAATGACTCTATGTAACAGACATATTGCTTTCCATATAAAAGTGATCGATCGGTCCATCACAATTATTTGATTCGTTTCTGTATTCCCTGCTGTCAATTAACCATGCTGACAGATTCGCTGAAAAGCATTGAAGATTATTGTGAGGACGGTTCAGTACGGTGACGCAAGTGAATTGAATTTTATGCTAATGGTACTCTATATGTAATAAAGCATGCCCTGGTGGCCTACGTGTGGGGCTAAGCACATTACTTCTTCTATCACCCGAGGTTATGGTAATGTGAACCCTTAACGGTACCAATGGACCACAGTGCAATGTCCCAAGCTGGGGCCGTGTTTTTGCCATAAAGGTAAAAGTTGGAACTTCAGCAGGAAATTTCATCGTGGTAATTGTGAGCAATTTGAAATTTTTAAGCTTGACTTTGGGTCATTCCACGTCACTTCAGCCAGGATTTGTCTCATTTGACACCCACCTGTGTCAGAATGGAAGGAAAATTCATGTACTTATGTAGTTTGTGGCTGAATCCAAAACTACAAACCATTTGAAAATCTCTGCATTGGTTCTGGACTTATGGACCTTTGAAATTGGAGCCTGCAACCTGAGAAATAGTAGTCGCGAGAGCAAAGGGCACATTAAAAAGAGGGTGTAACTTTCTTCAAATTTAACGTAGGAACATGAACTTGTTTTTGTTTGTTTCCACTATAAATGTGCTTTACAGATACATAACAGTTATTCTTGCAACGGTAGAAGGAAAAGAGAAAATCATTAGTAACTTAAATAAAACTGAAGATAAAAAACGCCTAACGTTGCAATTGCAAAAACTCATCAGCCCCCATCTCAATTTGAATGAAATTTTGTGTGAAGAACCGTAGCAACATATCCATTTAATAGTATATATATATATATATATATATATATATATATATATATATATATATATATATATATATATATATATATATATATATATATATATATATATAAATGATGATGGACAATTCATGAAAGCCATAAAAAAAAATAATAAATTTGTGATGAGTTGAAAATATGCCACGTGATGCTAGGCCAGAATTATCCAATAACTGGTACCAGCAAAAGCGTCCTATAAATACCTCCTGAGGGGATTGGCAATATTACATTTGGCGACTTAGTTCTTTGTCTTTCTTCTTTGTCTGATTGAACAGAACGTTCTTAGACTTTATGTAACATTCGAGATTAACTGTTTGGAACATTCGAGTATAACGTTTATCTAAATTTCTGTAGATAGAATGTATATTTACCTTCTCTGGGACTATCTAGAATGTTCGTCCTTGGTAATGCAGACTTTATCACTGAAGAACTGATTAAAACTATCACTGAAAAAAAATGGCCAAGCTTATTCCACATGCATACATAGCAAAGCAGCAACTTCGTTACCTAAAATCTAGAAAAGAGTGTCTACCAGACAATGAAGAATTGATACTGATTGACATCAGTGAAAATTATTCTTTGTCATTCAAGATGAAACTCAGGGACCAATGGCTGTTGCACACTGCATGCTTGTGTTCTTTATTTCAAAGAAGATGGCGTTCTGCAACACATGAATTTTTGTGTTTTAAGTGATGATTTAGATGATGATGTCTCAATGGTACATGCAACACAGAAACTTTTGACAAGTTTCATAAAAACCAACATCCCACAAATGACAGAAATTGAGTATTTTACTGACGCTTGTGCATCATAGTATAAGAACTGTAAATCCTTGAATTTGTCATCTTCTTCTTGTTGTTCACCTCAACCATAGGTTGGTGAGCAACACGGAAATTTTAAAACTTTTCTCTCGCTTGGGAAAGTTGTTTTATACTTTGATAAGCCCTCTCATCATCAGGAATTTGTCATCATGAAGCCATTTTCAATTAAAAGCCCGGTGTTTTTTTTTTTTTTTTTTTTTTTTTCAACGAACCATGACAAGTCATCCTGTGATGGTATTGGTGGTATCATAAAGCGAACTGTAACTAAAGCAAGCCTTCAGAGAACTGTCAGTGGACACATCATAAATGTACAAGCAATGTACCGCTACTACAGAGACTTCGTTGGTGGCATTTGGTTTTATTTTATAGCAAAAGAAGACATGCAAATTATTCGAGAACATTAACAGACAGGTGTTTGGCTGCAAAAACAGTCCCAAGTACGAGAAGATTTCATTGTTTACAGACAACTGGAGATTAGTGCCAAATTCTTGAGTGGACAAGCAATTCTGTCTGTCAACCAGATTTTGAAGGGATGGGTCAGTAACTCCAATACCGTGCAAAACATTACCAGTACTCAGAGTATTACTCAGTATTACTATGTAGAGCGCCAGTACAACAAGTGGTACATTGGGCTAATAACCGAACTGTTCTCAGAAGAAGGAGATGCTGCTGTAATGTTCATGCATCCTCATGGCACTTCCGCATCATTTTACTGGCCACAGAACACAGTCACTTGTTTGGTGCCTATCACGAATGTTCTCTGTCAGGTAGATGTAACCACGACCACAGGACCAACCTACAAACTGTCAGATATTTCAAGCAATTTAGTGAGAGCAGGGAAGAATACATATGCAAAAGTACATTTTCAACTGTACATACTGTAACAGTGTTTTCATTTCTTGATTTTACCCCAATATTATTTTCATACTTGGGTACTTTACATGTCACAAGCTCTGAAATAAAACATTCAACTCATCACAAATTTATTTCTTTTACGTTTCTTATGTATTGCCCATCACCATTATTTTTACTAGTGAATGGATATGTTGCTACGGTTCTTCACACAAAGTTTTATGCAAATCGCGATGGGGGCTGATTATTCCTGCAGTTACATTGTTAGGCATTTTTATTTGTAGTTTATATATATATAGCTTACTGAAGATTTTCTCTTTTCGTTCTGCCGTTGCAAGAATAACTTTTATGTATATGTAAAGTACATTTATAGAGTAAATTAAAAAAAAAAAAAAAGTTCATGTTTCTACGTTAACTTTGAAGAAAGTCACCCTCTTTCCAATGTGTCTTCGCTCTCGCGACTACTATTTCTCCGATACAGGCTTCAATTTGAAAGGTTTATAAGCCCAGAATCAATAGATCGATTTTCAAACGGTTTGCAGTTTTGGATTCAGCAGCACAAACTACATAACTACATGAATTTTTACTCCATTTTGAGACAGGTGAGTGTCAGCCCCTGGCTAAAGGGACGTGGAATAACCCCTCTTCATTTTACATTGCTTCCGAAAGGTTGTTGTCACGTTTACGATGCACATGTAAGTACATACCGGTTCCTTACTGTTTTGCCAGAAGATATCGACATAATATTCAATGTTAAACAGACTCATATTCAACAACTATACCGAACGACAATATATTTTATAGTGCATCTATTTGAGATTACACACCATACACTTCAGTACACCACACCATACGAATATAAACTCTTATTCCGGTTTATATTAGGACTTCATTTTAACTAGATATCCTTGCACAAGTTTTTTTTCCCCCCGTTTCTTTCTTTTAATCCATTATAGAAGTGTAAGGTGTGCGCAACCTAAGGCAAACCACAAGAATTAAAATACATTAAGAGATCTATGTATTTTTTCTTGGAGGTTTTAAATCCAATTTGATTATTTTTAGTTTTCCCTCAGACTTAGGCTTTCACAAAGTATGGTAATGTAAATGATGTTTCATGGGTGCCGGTCAAGTTTAGGCATTCCATATTTTGCAAAAATTACAAGTAAAATTCAATATTCTACATGCAAAGACATGTTTATAAGGACCAAATTTTTGGGCATACTTTTGTATTGGGAGGGCCAGAATTTTTTGGTTAAAATTCGTACTTTCTCGCTACTTCAACGGCTTTGTCGCTATATTTTCTGTATTTTTGTTTGTTCCGATTAGATTAGTACTTACCTTCACTTACTAATTACATTTCCGTAATATCAACTCGTTTCCCCTGTAAATTTGTTTTTATGCAATTTTGGCCCCCAAATTCACGGTAGTAAGTAATACAGCTGTACCTTATGTTTACAAATGTAGTAAGTAGTGTTACTAGTGTAAAATCATTGTAAGTGCTGTACGACGTTTAAAATAAGTGAATGCATATGAGAGAGGACGTAATAGATATTAATTTCCGCCGGGGCAATATTTCTACAGTGTAGAAAATCTCTACTTTATCTTCACAAATGAAGCGTTACAAGTGTGAAACGATTACATAGGTTACAGATACTCGAATCAATGTGAACTCCCGCGCGGGCCCACCAGCTTGCCTTTCCTGACTCGGTTAGATAGCATTCATGTTTATGACCACCCAGTATAGTCTAGTTTGTATCTTTTGCACTACTATAACTTTCATGGGATATGACTGTACGCTATATTTATACGCAAATCGTGAGAGAATTACCATTTTGCAACAACTATTTCTGGTTGCCCCTTTAAATTTCATCTATGCTAATTATTGTCTTGTCGCCTAGTGCAAATGTTTTGGAGAAAAATGAAAAGAGTATTAGTGAAAGAATTATAAATTTTGAACAATTATTTCGAGTGGTGTGCCAACACTTGACCTGAAGGTTGAATGTTCCTTTTATGGAGGGTTGCATATCAATGATATACCGAAATTTTATCTTACTACTTTAGCTTCATGTATGCACCCCACCCCGTCACCCTGATACTAAGGATACATATCCTTACTATAAATCAGTCTTTATTAAATCATAGGTTCTATCTGTATACTTAATTTTACGCTGATACTTAAACCTGCAAGAAGAAACTTCGGGAAAACTTTACAATACATGCTCCAGTTGTGCATCGATAAGTAGGACCGCTTTAAAAGGGTATAATAGAGTAGGGTAGGGTAGTCTAGAGTGAGAGAGGTTTAAGTAGGGTAAGGGTAAGAACGGGTTAGCTTAAGGTTAGGTTAAGTTTTGACCTATCTTCATAAAATAAATACAATGTAACTTCTTGTTTCTGAATGAGTATGCCAGCTGTAGCGAGTATTGTAAAGTTAAACCCGAAACTTTTTCTTAAAATGTAGGTTGTCCGGCTTCAATTTATCATCGAAAAATTTGCCCCACTTTCTTTTTAATATATACTGGATTTTATTCAGCGTACACATCTTTTCAACATAAACATGATTGGCAATGAATTAATGACCTTACCTCGTCTCTTTCTGGTGTATCCATAGGATTTACTTCTGACAATTTCTTCAAGGTTCCTGTCAGTCGGTCATCTAATGAATATTGCTGTGCATTAGTATTACACACTTTTGTTTTCTTCTTGGAAGATTTAAATCCTGTTTGATTCTTTTTAGTTTTCCCTTCGGCTTCCATTTAACCACTAATTAAGTAAGTTTCCGTAAATATAATACAAAAATTCACGTATACACACTTTTCCCCAGCAATATACATTCACTTAACTTGCCATGTTTACAATATTGCTTCTTCTTTTTCTATCCCATGAAGCAATAAAAGAAAATTTTTCGTTTTCTTCTATGTGTAGCTTAGTTTGTCAAAGATCTCGAGAAGTCATGGGTGTGTTTATTCGATCAACTAAAGACAGGTATGATTTTTTTTTTTTCTTTTACTTCTATGTGTCATGTGTAAACACAATGGTTGATTCAGTTCACGGTTCAATAAGAGAAGTACACTAGGATTTTTTTTTAACGTGTCAATATTATCAGCTGAATTTCTTGTCATGTAAAAAATTAATAGTTAAAAAAAAATTCAGAATAGATAAGCAAAGTCGCAGTCGTGTTAGCCAAGTTGACTATTGAAATCAGGGGCAAGCAAAAATGACGAGGAACGCGGGGGACACCGTTACTCCACTTCCAAAAAAAAAAAATATCTGTAGTATCCCTCCACTTCCTAAAAGATAGGCACGGGGGACGGCGTGACATCATGCGCCCCCTGCCTTTTCAGATTGCATTAAACAAAGAAATTGTTTGCACTAAAAAAACGGTCACGACAGAGCCATAACCAAAATGGCGCTGGAATGAACCTGAATTCGCCCATGTGAAACGAGATTGTTATAAAGAAGATCCATTATAAACATGGGCGGCGATTCGGGGGGCAGTTGCCCCTCCCCCACTTTTTCGAAGTGACCAATTAATGTATATAGTTTCATTTGGAAACGTAAAGTTTTTGTATCTTATAACTGGTTCATAGAAAAAATGGTGCTATATAATATTTGCCTTATGTGAGCACCTATTGGTTGTCTTCCTGTGGAGTTAAGAAAGTTACAAGAATTGGGTTTTAATTGCCACGCAAAATTGCCCAAAAATTAACCTATTGGAGTGCAACAATTCCAGCGTACTTTCATTTCTTCTTCTATATATTAGTTAACCGCTTTGAAAGTAATTGAGAGAACATTTCGAAAAAAAAAAAAACTTTCACAAGTTATTCTTTAACTACACAGAAATCGACAGTTGCTAAAATGTATTTTCTTCTTTCTAATAATAAGAAATATAGATTAAAAAGAGAGTAATAAGAGACAACTTCTACCTTTTTCATTGTTTTGCAGTGTAATATACGAGTAAGTGGTGTATTTATGGGTGTACGAGTGTATATACAATTAAATTTAGTGAATTCAACATAGGTAATAGTATACATGAGAACCCCCTGTCTTCTGTGCGCGAGGATACTTCATATTATATATTTATACGTTACCAAATTAAATCACTGCGTTGTCTTCATTATATGTGCTTAACATTCTATTTTTCCTTTCTAGAATAAATTTTGTTGATTTCGATTCGAAAAATGTTAAATATTTTTAAATTTATATCATGATGCAGACCAAAATCCTTGTTGCATATAATGTAATGCGCTATAGCATATAAAGTACAAGGGCAAATAGGTACGTTCTTTCTTATTTTCGTATCAGTGGATAAGTAAATGAAAGTGGGTTTGTTACCACCTTTCTAAGTTCGTAGATACTCAATGAATAATCCCTAAAAGTATGAGCGTTCAGCTTCTTCTGAAACTCAGACGGTCTTACGTATACTATATCCTCAACATAATTCTAGGTTTTATAATTATTTTGTATAACTGGAGTGTGGAGTGATTCTTAGTATTGTTGTGTTTTGATGTGTTCCAAGAAAGTGAAGACTGTACCTAATGACAACGAACATGTTTCGGGAAGATGCAAAAGTAAATATTTCTTTAAATGTTGTAGCATATGCTTGTAGTATTTACTGTCCTAAGAGTAATAACATACATTTAATGGCATGTGTGGAATTAAAAATATAAGTTGTTCATTAATCTCCAGTTTGCAAAACAAGTCTCATGCATTACTATGATTAATATTATCCTTTATATTTATCTCTTTTACAAATTTCTTATTAAATAATCTGGTCATACAATTTTCCAAGCAGAATTTTAAGATGTTCTTTCGTAGGGCTAGTACCTACTTGCGTTGCTCTTGTCAGTTTACTTAAAATATGAAATACGATGTACGCTATTTTTACTGAAAATAATAGTATCCTATTAATTATACAACCTTTCGTCAAAGTGTTAGAAACAACCAGGGAAGCTAACATTGATATACAAATATTCAGATCATGTCTTGCCCCCCACTTTTAATGTCCAATCGCTGCCACTGATTATAAATAATAAAAGTAGTGACGCTATGGATATCTACACATTATAAAGATTGAATCCAAAATTAAATCAGGCAAAAAACAACACTTGTATTAAACGAAAACATAGGATGAAACTAGAGCTCGAAACAAGCCATCGAACTCTCACGACATTGGGCTCGAACATCACCTGAATTTCGAAGATGAAAGAGAAATTATTATTTTCAATCGTAAAATATTTAACAGGTTGACTGCCATGAGTACCACGTTAATGATGCTCACGTTACTTGCTATGGTTGCCGTAAGTACCAAATTTGGTACTCACCACTTGGTTTCCTTTCTTTCACGTGGGACTATATCGGTATTCAATTTCATGTGCTTTATCATGTATTTGGACAGAGAAAACAGATCATTCTTTAAAACGGTAGCTTTAGAATTCAAATACCTTTAGTTTAAAGAAAGTTATTGCATTGTAGATATAAGAGTTTTCTGTCCGTATATTACTGCTCGAATTGAGGTATATAATAGTAGTATGGGCCTCACCCTATCGCACTCTTGATTATCCAATTTGGGGCCTCATGGTCCATAGTGAATGAATCAGGGATGCTTTGGCCCGGGGTTGCGTCACTTATTGAAATTTTGCTTTTGCTTATTCAGGGGCCATGCACGCTGGCGCGAATGAGTCAGAGGGACCTTGGCCCGGCTGACGTAATTGAATTGGGATTTTTGGATTAGAGGATATGATGATTTTTTTAATTTACTAAAAATATGGTTTGGATGATTTATTACGTTATGAATTAGTACATGTTTATGAGTGCTTTTTATTTTTCGTTCTCTTTTATGGTATAAATTTGGAGATTGTTATCCCTTTGATGAGATGGACTAACACTGGTGCAAATTACATCTTTAGTTTTACGTCCCACGGTTAGGCTAAAGGAGACGGTGACGATGAGAAAGGAATGAAAGTATGGGAGAAAATTGGAGTATCCCGAGCATATTGTTGCCCAGCACAAAACTACTTTCGCGGGGTTTGAACCAGAGGCCCTATACAGCAGAGGTGAATGCTCTATCACTGAGCCACCACGTCCCTTACTGGTGCGAATGAAGTAGAGGTATTTGGTTCGAGCTAATGTGATTGTTTGACGTCGGGGTGACCCTATTTCACTTTTGATTATACAATTTGCCCCCCTTCCCAAGGATCACTCCGGACACATATGATCACCTTGATCCACGTGACGAGAGTGATTTCGTCCCCTTTGATGAGTATAAAAATATTAAAATTTGGAAGTTTTTTTAACTTATCCTATTACTTTTGATGAGACATTTTCGTTATCTAATAGAGTACAATGGTTTACTTTTTAAATTTGGGAGTCATCGTTCCCTTTGATGAGTATTGATTTTGGAGCCTTATTACGTTATATGGAGGTGTATTTAAAATTATTCCCTTAAATTTGATAAGTACTTTGTGATCCATTTTGTTCGGCTTCAGGTGTGAACATGGATACTTTACATGTGTTGCAATCGTCCCGAGTTCGGTTCTAGGTGCTAGTTTAGGAAATGTTGAATTTAACGTCCCCGCGAAAACGATGGTGATGAGAAATGATAGGCCGAAACAGGGAAAAACATGAACTTACTTGACTGAGGATTAAAGCAGGGACCTCACACATTAGACAAGCGCTAAGCAACCGTACCCCATTGAGAAGTTTTAGTTTGTTAATTACTACGTTATAAACATTGCAATCGTCCGAGTTTGATTCTTGGTGCTAGTGTTAGAAAATTTTAACGCCCCCTTGAAACGATGATGAGAAATGATGAAATGAGAAAACATCATAAACTTACTTGCTTGCGGATTGAAGCAGAGACCTCACACATCAGAAATAAGAGCTGAGCCACCATGCCCCATTGAGACGTTTTTAATTTTCTGTGCGAGCAGTTTTTGCGTATGAAAAAGAACATGATCAGATTATGTTATATTACACATTTCTGCTCGTTGTTACGCATAGAAGTTTGTTATTGTGAAATTGCAGAATCTACTTATACTGCATCAGCATCTTTCTCAGCTGACGGACTTTTAAAGCTCAAGTTTACATTTATGTCAAAGACAGTTTCATAACATATCGATGAGTGTTACATTTTCAATCAAGTTTAAGAAAAATGAATCACATTTTAGATGTGTTAATTTGAATGTCATAAGAAACTAACGAGTCAACGGTATGATGTCACGATCAAAATTGCGATACTAGATGTAACGATTGATGTGTAAGGAGAAAAACGTGAATAATGTCACAACTAATCAGATTGTTTCTTACATCATGTTTCGGCTCACGATACATGATGAAAGCTGTGTTTTCATTGGTTCTCCGTGATTTCATTTATTAATTTCCTCGTTTTTGATCGGCTGATAGTGATGTCACTTTATAGTGAACACGTTTCAGACCTAAATAAAATTCTTAATTTCATTTTTCAAGTTCTACTTCCACGAAGATCTTGAAATTGAGCAGGTGTACCTTTTGTGACAGCGTGACTTTACTCCGTTCCTTGAGTTTGAGGTAAGTTATTAAGAGTTTTATTAAACGCGATTCTTAATATCAATGGAGTGCTTTTGAAATGTATTACGCATGAGGATAACATTGTTATCACTGTTTTATTTTAGCATGAAATATTTAGTCTATGGGAGAGCAAATGGAAGAATTAGTGGGAGTACCCTCACTTACTTGACCGGGGATCGAATCAGGAATCCCACACATTAGGAGTAAGCACGAGAAATTTGTCGATTTTGGTTTAGCGTCCCTTCAGTAGTGGGGCTAGGAATACAGCTTAATGTTGTATCTGAGCGCATACTGAGTGTTGAACCCGGGCCAGAGGTGCGTAACGCTAACCACTTAGCTATAAGGAAGCTCAGTTTCTGAAAGTTACCATTAACGTATACAATATTTTAGTTTTTCAAAAAACTACGCACGAATTTGTTTCCCTACAGCGTGCCTTTTAACAGTGAGACGTGGACCTAGAGTTTAATGTGGGATCTGATCTCCCGCCGAGAATCGAATTCGAGTCTTCCTTGTTTAACCGCTTAGCTCGAAAAAAGCAAGCGCATGAGATTTTGTTTCCGTTTCGTGTTCGTCATACGTTTTAAAGTTCAGTGTGAGGGGGAAAATGCTTACTAGAATGATTCTCTCAGCTGAGTTGGAAAACAATTTCATTCATTTTTTTATCACTACAGAAACTTAGGTCAATTAAATGTTGATGTTGATCCCGGGTTTGATTTCCAGTATGACGACAAGAAAATTTTTAAAGTAGAACTATTTGAGATATGATCATTCTTTTAGGATTGATCGTGTAGTCATTTTCATACCGTTAAACTTGTAAGTGAATTCTGATCTGGGAATTCAAATTTAATTCGTCCTTTTTTTCTTTCTCTCGTTTTAGATATTTGTTTTCTTTGCCTATTTCTTTTTGTTTTACCTTACGTTTTCCTGTTTGAATATGGCTACTTCTGGCTTTACTGTCTTGCGAGAAATCAATAGACATTATCGGCGTTTTAATGTCGAAGGACGAATGCTGGAAATTCAAATTAATGCTCCGACCAGTGACACCGATATTTTTGAGTGGGTTCAGACCTCCTTTCAACAGATGTTGGATTATTTATTGGAAAATGTCGACGAATCATCGATGGTTGGATTGTCGATTTTATCTCACGATGAAAAGAACAAACCGTTTTATTTATCTTTTCGGCGTGCAAGTAATCTGACACTGGAAACTTTATGGGCTTCTTTTGATCGCATCCTTCAAAGTAACGATAGTTTTCTCATGAACGAACCGTCCATTGTACATTTTCATCATGTGGATGTGCCCCGTTGATTTGGAAGAATGCGTCGAGGTCTTTTATCAAATGACGAGTTACTAAAACGCAAGAATGGCATTTTACGTGTGAAAAACACCGACAAGAAATGTTTGGTTTATGCAATTGTGATTGCTATTGGCCTAAAAAATATAAAGATACAAATAAAAAACTCTACAGACAATATCAGGACCAAAGAAAGTGTGTTGTTCTCCCTGACGTACATGAACTTTTTTCCAGATTCTCAGTGAATTTAGACCATGGAGGATCCGTGGAAGAATTGCGACAATTGCAACGCTACTTGACCAATTATAAACTTACCGTATACACTAGCTTTTCCGGAGAGGATATTTTGTATGAAGGGCCTGGTGGCGAAGACAAAATTCCAATCAATTTAATGTGCATCAATTCTCATTATGACATCATCACGTCATTAACGTCCGTTTTTTCTACCAACTACTATTGTGTTGCATGCCACAAAAAATATGATCATCTGAATAGACACGACAAGAGCTGTTCGGCCATGTGTGAGAAATGTTTGCAGAAACCGCCATACAGTAAGACCAATACGGAGAAGCAGTGTCCAGAATGCAATCGTGAATTTTATGGTGAAACATGATATACAAATCATCTGACTGTACCATATTATAAGGGCTAGCCAATATGCAAGATGGTGAAACAGTGTTCCAAATGTCTACGCATTTATTCGTTTGTCCGTACAGGAGAAAGAGAACACCATTGTACAGATTATTTTTGTAATATGTGTCGTAAACACGTTATGTCTACCCACCAGTGCTACATGAAGCCTGATACAACTCAATTAAAACCTGGAGTTCCATCAGTGTTACATGCTAAGAAGACTATGATTGTCTTCTATGATATCGAAGCCACACAGGATACTTTCTTCGATGAAGACACGTTCATTCATAAGCCCAATTTACTGGTAGCCCAACAAGTATGTTACAACTGTGTTCAAGATGAAGATATATATCATCCGTGTGAAGTTTGTGGACAGCGGGAACATATTTTTCAAGATAATCCGATCAGTGCCTTTCCTGCGTATTTACGTCAACCACGACCCAATATCAAGCTTATTGTATCTTTGGCACATAACTCTAAGGGATATGATGGTGATTTTATTCTTAAATCTTTTGTGGAAGAACATGAATTGAAACCTACTTTGATCTTGAACGGAGCAAAAATTTTAAGCATGAAAGTGAATCACTTATCGTTTATTGACTCCTTAAATTTCATACCAATGGCTTTAAGTAAATTATCCAAGGAATTTTATTTACCAGCGACCAAAGGATATTTTCCACTTTTTAATACTGCTGCAAATCAAACGTATGTGGGAAAATTACTGGACATCCATTATTATGGTGCAGATGAAATGAAAGTGGATGAATGAGAGAAATTCATGACATGGTACAACGAACACCAGAACCATACGTTTATTTTCCAAGAAGAATTCGTGAACTATTGTGTCCAGGACGTCAACATACTTCGAATGGCTTGTGTATCTTTCATGACCACTTTTGAACAAGAAACTTACGTCAATCCTTTCCTGGAGGCTATCACTTTGGCGAGTGCGTGCAATTTAGTATTTAGACGAAATTTCTTAAAACCCAATACTATTAGCATTTTTCCTGCACGAGGATACCGTCACAGGAATAATCAGTCACGGATTGCTTTGCAGTGGTTTGCCTACATGGAGCAAAAAGAGGGACATCCAATTCTACATGCAGCAAGAGGACAAGAAGTTTATGTTGCTGATTTTCATCTGGACGGCTACTACAAACATCCCGACACTAAAGAGGAACACGTGTATGAGTTTCAAGGTTGTAGAATCCATGCCTGTCCTCTCTGTGTCCCTACAGGCCGTGATCAGCTCATTTATGAGAACTCCGAAGAAACGATGAACTATCGCTACGAGAGAACACAGCGTAAAATGAAATTATTACGATCCATGGGATATAAAGTACATGAAATGTGGAAATGTGAATTTCGTCAAGTGTTAAAATCCAATCCAGCATTGGCCTCTTCTTTAAGCACCCATCCTTATACTAATAAGACACCGTTAAATCCAAGAGACAGCTTCTATGTTGGCCGTGTTAATGCCATTAAATTGTATTACGTCGCAAATGAAAATGAAGGCGAAGAAACTAAATTTTTGGATATCGTTTCACTGTATCCATATGTGAATAAATATGGACGGTATCCAATAGGGCACCCACGAATATATCTACAGGGAGATCCAGAAATGCCCACCATTCAAGATGTCAACGGATTAGTCAAGTTAAAGATTTTGCCTAGCAGAAATGTGTTTCATCCAGTACTTCCATTTCGCTCAAATAAGAAGTTGTTATTTCCACTTTGTGCTGCCTGTGCCACAACATTAAATCAAGATTCTGAATGTACACATTCCGACAGTGAACGAAGTCTAACAGGAACGTGGGTGTCCTATGAAATTCAAAAAGCCATTGAACTTGGGTATCAAGTCATTGAAATTTACGAAATTTGGGATTACATCACCGTATATGATCCTGAAACCAAGACTGGTGGATTATTCAGCGAATACATTAACACATTTTTGAAATCTAAGCTAGAAGCTTCTGGTTGGCCTGCGAATTGCGTCACCAAAGAAGAAAAGCAGCAGTATATTCAAATGGTACAACAACGTGAAGGCATAACTTTGGATGCAGCAAATATAATGACAAATTCAGCACGTCGTAGTCTTGCAAAACTCTGTTTGAATGCCTTCTGGGGACGACTCGCTATAAGAGACAATTTCAGCCAAACAACCATCATTAACGACCCCAAAGAACTGTATCAGAAATTAACTGCTCCAGATATAAAAGTCAACCAAATTTTACCTGTTAATGATTTGTTGTTATACCTTTATTGGCAGTATGAAGATGATGTTCCAGTACAAAATCACAATGCTAATGTTGTCCTTGGAGCATTTACAACGTGTCAAGCTCGTCTGGAACTCTAAAAATATTTAGAATTGCTGCAAGAAAGAGTACTATATTTCGACACAGATTCCGTAATATTCACGCAGCGACCATCAGAGCCCACAATAGAACCAGAAGTATTTCTTGGTTCAATGTCAAATGAACTGGAATCAATTGGACCAAAAGCATACATTAAAAAATTCGCGTCTGGTGGCCCAAAACAGTACGCTTTAGAAATCTACGACCCCGACACGAAATCAACCAGTTGTGTATGCAAAATTCGTGGATTCAGTACAGCAAGCCAAAAGTTAAATTTCAATAGTCTGGAGCAAATGATCGTTAATCAATCCAGTGAAAAAATCTCCATTAGCATGCCACACAAATTTACAGAACCCACGATCATCAGCTTGTCACAAAACCTGAAGAAAAGAAATACAGTTTCAACTAGAAAAAACGCCGATTAATACCAGACACATAGGAAACATTGCCGTATGGGTATAAAAAAGCCAAAACAGAATAACAGCCATATTTTTCCCTAATCCCACCAACATCACCTCCCAAAGACGGGCAAAGAATCAACCGCAACACGGAACATGCTTCAACGATGCACGAACGGAGACAAACTCAGATGCAGAAGATGACATTACCTTGCAAAAAACAGTGGAAGAATAAAAAGGAATTCCGGTACGTCACATTTGCGTTTCTTTTCTCACCTCACTCTCTCTTGATCAGTTAGTTTATGTTCTTGTTCGATGTTAATAATCTGTTTTTCTTCTTTCGCAGGAAACAAAATAAATATTACCACGTATGTTCATATGTTTTCTCTTTACAGAATTTGTACCCGTCATGTACACGTCTTTCTTTGAAGAAAAATAAATGCACACAAATATGGTGAAAAAAGAAATTCTGTATTTTATTTCACATGCTAAAAATAAATGTACTGAAACATGAAAAAAATTAATTCTGTGTTTTAATTCACATCCTAAGATCAAATTCTTCTTCTGTACTGCGATTTCAATTTCTTTTTCTGAATCAGTTTACCGGTAAAATAAAATTTCTGAAATCAATGTTTTGCGAAAAAATCTAACTAAATTTTTGGTTCAGAACTTTTTCGTGTACGAAATAAAAAAAGTTTGTGTACAAAATAAAATTCTGTTTTAGAAAATTTTTTGTGTACGAAACAAAACTGATTCAGAAAACTTTTTGTGTACAAAACAAATTTTTACAGAAAATTTTTGTGTACGAAACAAAACTGTTTCAGAAAAATTTTTGTGTACAAAACAAAAACTGTTTCAGAAAATTTTTTGTGTACGAAACAAAATTCTGTTTCAGAAAAATTTGTGTACGAAACAAAAAATCAATTTTCGTCACGAAACTGCTCCGACTAAATGAATCGATTCATTCTGATAAAGGTGGCAACACTGAAAAATCACGCGACCATACCGATTGTTACCGATTGATTGTTGTTACCGGTTGTCACGCGTAATGTTACCGATTGATTGTTGTTACAGCGAACACAGCAAGATTCGACCCAACAATCCTAAAGGTCTGATTCATCTCTAAATACAGCCAACTAAACAATAAGGTTATGTTTATACCTTTTAATGCCAACGCTTAGCACTGGTTCAACAAGGTTTCCTTCAAGGTCAAAGTCGTACACGAAGTAAAAAAAAATGATAACACAGATCTCCTTTTCTATGTGAAACATAAACCTAGTGTGAGAACGGCTCGCACCAAAATGTGTAATGTAACATAATCTGTTTAAATCTGCTCTTCTTTTTATACGCAAAACTGCTCGCACAGAAAATTAAAAACTTCTCAATGGGGCATGGTGGCTCAGCGCTTATTTCTGATGTGTGAAGTCTCTGCTTCAATCCGCAAGCAAGTAAGTTTATGATGTTTTCTCATTTCATCATTTCTCATCATCGTTTCAAGGGGGCGTTAAAATTTCCTAACACTAGCACCAAGAATCAAACTCGGACGATTGCAATGTTTATAACGTAGTAATCAACAAACTAAAACTTCTCAATGGGGTACGGTGGCTTAGCGCTTGTCTCTAATGTGTGAGGTCCCTGCTTTAATCCTCAGTCAAGTAAGTTCATGTTTTTCCCTGTTTCGGCCTATCATTTCTCATCACCATCGTTTTCGCGGGGACGTTAAATTCAACATTTCCTAAACTAGCACCTAGAATCGAACTCGGGACGATTGCAACACATGTAAAGTATCCATGTTCACACCTGAAGCCGAACAAAATGGATCACAAAGTACTTATCAAATTTAAGGGAATAATTTTAAATACACCTCCATATAATGTAATAAGGCTCCAAAATCAATACTCTTCAAAGGGATCGATGACTCCCAAATTTAAAAAGTAAACCATTGTACTCTATTAGATAACGAAAATGTCTCATCAAAAGTAATAGGATAAGTTAAAAAAACTTCCAAATTTTAATATTTTTATACTCATCAAAGGGGACGAAATCACTCTCGTCACGTGGATCAAGGTGATCATATGTGTCCGGAGTGATCCTTGGGAAGGGGGGCAAATTGTATAATCAAAAGTGAAATAGGGTCACCCCGACGTCAAACAATCACATTAGCTTGAACCAAAGACCTCTACTTCATTCGCACCAGTAAGGGACGTGGTGGCTCAGTGATAGAGCATTTACCTCTGCTGTATGGGGCCTCTGGTTCAAACCCCGCGAAAGTAGTTTTGTGCTGGGCAACAATATGCTCGGGATACTCCAATTTTCTCCCATACCATCTCCAATTTTCTCCAATTCCTTTCTCATCGTCACCGTCTCCTTTAGCCTAACCGTGGGACGTAAAACTAAAGATGTAATTTGCACCAGTGTTAGTCCATCTCATCAAAGGGATAACAATCTCCAAATTTATACCATAAAAGGGAACGAAAAATAAAAAGCACTTATAAACCTGTACTAACTCATAACGTAATAAATCATCAAAACCATATTTTTAGTAAATTTAAAAAATCATCATAACCTTTAATCCAAAAATCCCAATTCAATTACGTCATAGCCGGGCCAAGGTCCCTCTGACTCATTCGCGCCAGCGTGCATGGCCCCTGAATAAGCATAAGCAAAATTTCAATAAGTGACGCAATCCCGGGCCAAAGCATTCCTGATTCATTCACTATGGACCATGAGGCCCCAAATTGGATAATCAAGAGTGCGATAGGGGGAGACCCATACTACTATAATGTGGATTTATGCATGCTCATTTTCGTTTGAATCCACAATACAGACTTTGGCGTGATATGCAAATTGATGACGTAATTATGCCCGAGTACCATCTTTGGTACTCATGGCAACGGAGATAAAAAAAATGCTCTTTTCCCATGAATACCAAATTTGATACTCGGACATAATTACCTCATCAACTTTCATATCCAGCCATAGAATTAATCCCCAGGGAGGGTCAAGGGGGAATTTGTCCCTTGCATCTGGAAATAAAATACTGCTGATTTATGCAATTTTTCTTTTGATGTGAGGATTCTGTATAATAGTGAATACTATACTGCTTTTTCCCCTTGGATAAAAATCTACGGGCACTCATAAATCAGAGTCTGAATTCTGGCGAGTATTGAGTGCCAAATTTGTCAGAATTTAGACTATGGTTTATGTGCACCTGTAGATTTTTTTCCCGGAGGACAAAAAGAACTGTAAAGTATGTACAATTGTACAGAATACTCACATCAAAAGGAAAATTGTATAAAATTAGCTGTATTTTTATTTCCAGATGCGAGGGGCAAATTCCCCCTTGTCTCTCCCTGAAGATTCTTTCTATGGCTGGATATGCAAGTTGATGAGGTAATTATGCCCGAGTATCAAATTTGGTACTCATGGGAAAAGAGCAAATTGTGTTATCGGTTGCCATGAGTACCAAAGATGGTACTCATGCAGAATTATGTAATCAACTTGCAACTTGCATATCTAACCAAAATCTGTATTTTTTGCAATTGTGGGGTCAAACGAAACTGATAATGTACAAAAAAAAGTAATGTGACCTCGGGGGTAATGCACACGATAATGTCTTGGCAGTCTACCTATTAAATACAAATCTATGCTCAGTAGATATCCCCGCGTATAGATGGCCGAGTCAGCAAAAACTGATCTTGTTTTCCTAGAAATCGATATCATTTCCTGGAATTGGGAGGCAAGTTTCGACGAGCCTTTGGTTGCTATGTTCATAGCCTTTTATGGGTAGTACAGAAGCGCGTGGGAAAATTTTGGTTTATCTGAACCCCTATGAGAACAGTTTGTTGTTATGGCGATAGTCTTGGATGGTCATACTCTTGGACGGATCATAGTCCTATTAGTTATCATGATCGAAGCTTCCCAATTGATTGATTGATTTTTGCTTTTCGTTATGTATTGAATAGCTAGATGCTCTTGGCCTTCATAGTCTTGGATGCTCATACTGTTGGACGGATCAGAGTCCTATTAGTTATCATGATCGAAGCTTCCCAATTGATTGATTGATTGATTTTTGTCTTTTCGTTATGAATTTGAACCCCCAAACCCCTCCACTCTGTCCTGCGAAGAACGTAAGGGAACGTTGTTACTATGCTCATACTCTTGGACGGCGAAGCTTCCCAATTGATTGATTGATTGATTTTTGCTTTTCGTTATGTATTGAATAGCTAAATGCTCTTGGACGGATGAGAGTTCTATTAGTTATCATGATCGAAGCTTCCCAATTGATTGATTGATTTTTGTCTTTTCGTTATGGATTTGAACCCCCCAAACCCCTCCATTCCCTCCTGCGAAGAACGTAAGCGAACGTTGTTACTATGCTCATACTCTTGGGCGGCTACCGGATCTTGATGAGAGTCCTTTCAGTTATCAAGTTCGAAGCTTCCCAATTGATTGAATATCAAGTTCGAAGCTTCCCAATTGATTGATTGATTTTCGTCTTTTCGTTATGTATTGAATAGCGAAGAGCATACTTAATATCTTAAAATATTCAATGCTTTCTCATCGAGAATCGAACCTGTACACTAAACGCAAGACCAGTGCTTCACGATTTAGAGTTGAATTAATTCTTGCATGAAAAAAAAAAAGAATTTCATGTATTGGTTTTAGCGTAGCATATGATATGTACATTGTTCGAAGCTCTTCATTTCGAAGCACTATAATGCTTTCAAGTGTTCAATGCTCCCTTTCTCTCTCTTTCTCTCTCTCTCTCTCTCTATCATCGAGAATCGAACCCGGACCAAAGTGGTATTAAAACATAAATAACAACCATAAAAATAAATTTAAAAAATACAGCATTACATTATTATTATTATTATTTTGGGAGTGAAAGTGAAGCAGTCAACTAACCTTGATTGTAGCTTCGCTAACTTATGAAATAAAGACTTTACACAAAATTCTACTTTGGTAGGGAGCTGGGATCGAATTTGGTACTTCATGATTTTAAAGTTGAACTAGTCCTTGCATGAAAAAAAAAAAGAATTTCACTTCGTTTTCACGACAGAAAGGATCGAATTAATTTCATGTCTTAAAATGTGTAATGTTTTCTCATCGAGGATCGAACCAGCAGGACACGGGAATCAAACGCAAGACCTGAGAATCAAACGCAAGACCTGTACTTCATGACCATTGAGTTGAATTAATCCTTGCATGAAAAAAAAAGAATTTCACGTATCCCCCCTCAGCCCCCCAGACCCATCTTGTAATGCTAAGAATAGAAGTTCCCAGATTTTCTGCGAAGAAAAAAAAGAATGCTTTCTCTGGGAGTGAAAGTGAAGCAGACAACTAACCTTGATTGTAGCTTCGTTAACTTATGAAATAAAGATTGTACATCGGAATCGAACGCGAGACCAGTACTTCACGATTTAGAGTTGAATTAATCCTCGCATGAAAAAAAAAAGAATTTCACGGAGTAATCCAACTTGAGGTGGGCACTCTATCACTGAACGTCAGTGCCTCGCATATAGATTAGATTTTATTTTAAAAAAACTTTTCGTCCTTTTTTTTCTAGTTGTCTTGCTAGATTCCCCCCCCTCCACCTCAGCCCCACCAGACCCATCTTGTAATACTAAGAATAGAAGTTCCCAGATTTTCTGCGAAGAAAAAAAAAGAATGCTTTATCATCGAGAATCGAACCCGGATCCCAAACGATCGTGGTCTTTCGTAAGTGTATGGTACATGAATAAACAAGATGAAACATGATTTCCTCTTCGTCATCCCTTCTTGCATCATGCATGTGTGCACAGATATTTGTATGCATAGTGTCATTAGTCTCTGTTGATCATCTGCTGAAATAACATGGCTGTGTAAATCATAAGTTACTTTATAATATTGACTTCCATAGATTTCGAACATAATTGAACATAGAAACGTAAGCAAGATTTCATTGAAGTAGACGATTAGAAAAATACGAATAGTGGAAGATTAAGAATGGAACTGCGACCAAATTCTGTATCTGAAAGGATACCACTTCAACAAATGCCAGAATTACCATATAGTGGTGCATATAAATGTTTTGCCCCTCAATATAATCAGTATTGTACAAAGGAATTACGTTTAAGAACATTCGAACACTGGCCTATTTCATCAAAACAATGCCCGGATCAATTAAGTGATGCTGGATTTTTTTACACGAAGACAAGAGACCAAACTATATGCTTCTATTGTGCTGGGGGATTAAAAGATTGGACTGATAACGATGTTCCATGGATAGAACATGCGAAATGGTTTCCTAATTGTCCATTTCTTTACCTTAAGAAGGGATATGCTTTTATTAAACAAATACAGGAAAAGTGCCCTGATATACAAGTATTACTTAGTGCTCCGAATGATGATATACATAAAAATGCCAGTAAAAGTTGCAATAAGGAACTTAATTTTCAATATGGTAGAATTTGAAGTGAAACTTGAATAAAGTTCCATTACATACTTTTTCTTTGTATATAATTGTAAAAAGTACATGTACATATTCTAAAGTTATCAAAACAATATGTATTTATACAAATAATTTACGTATTTGCTATTATGTATAACTTCCATATGCATTAGTATCGTATTTCGAAAAATGGAAATATATGTTTAATATATAAAGGAATGAAGATTAATTTATTTGGACGTAACATGCACGATCTTGAATTTACTGAACTGATATTATAATCGTAAGTGTATAGGACATATATAAACAAGACGAAACATGGTTGTTTCTCCTTCTTGTCATATTAAATGGTGCATAAGGTCTTAATTTAATGAAAGCCAAATTAATGTGTATTGTACTGAAAAGTGGAACATTTGAATAAGTGAAACGTGTTGCTAAAGACCTTGTATTTGTATTTAAGTGAAATTTTAACAGAATGGGAAAGAAAACTTGTACATTTGATTCCGCTGGTTTTCAGACTATAAACAAAAAACTCATAGATTCAATTATGACTGATTTATTGGATAGTGTACAAACACAGTCAAGTTTGACGGAAAACGAACTTTAAAGTTGATGAGTGTCAATGAAGTGGACTTCTGTTCATAAAGAAACAGAAAATACTTTTCATTTATACTGAACAGTGTAGTACTAATTCTAGAGCATTTAATAATAATAATAATAATAATATAGTGAAATTGAAATCTTTTATTATTTTCACATAAAATTTGTATTTTGTGAACGATCAATACGATAGGATTTTTAAATTAGTATACTAATGTTGTTGTTATTCCGATACTTCTCTTTTAGGAGTTAAGAAACTTCATTTAGAATGGTTGATCTGAAAAGAAACCGTACGGATGTCTTTTTTTCGATCACAGCACAACGTACGTTTACGATGAAGAACGTTGTGTTTGTAGATTTTTGAATTTATCAGAAAGTCCATACGGTGTGAACCGCGATCGAATCAGGGACCCCCAAAATACTGGATGTAAATCCTCTATCACTGAGCCATCATACTCGTCAAACCAAAAAAAAACAGACACATATGTGAATGTCTGTTTTGCTAGTCTCTTTCTTTTCCCTGTTTGCTAGCACATTGAACTCCATCTTAAATGGTTTAGTTTCAAGAGCAACAGATAAGATAACATTATCAAATGTTTTGATGATTCGTAACAGACTGACCTACAGCCCCCTGCTAAACGAATGATAAAAGGTACAGTACATTTAATTGTATGTTAAATCATATTATGTCTTAAAATGATATATATATATATATATATATATATATATATATATATATATATATATATGTGTGTGTGTGTGTGTAGTATATGCTTGGGTGAGCCCATCTGGAACATCGATTCACTTCACCTTTAAGTAATGATGATAGAATAAAAGTTGTGGAACGAGAGAAAAAAAGAAATGAAATCTATGAGTTTTATTCCTATAGTTATGACTACTAGACTAGTGGAGGGGGAAAGTGATGATGAGAAATGATGAAGTGAAGAAAGTGGGAGGAAACGGGAGAACTCCCAAGGAAATCCATTCATACGGTGTTTGTCCACTACAAAGTTCACTTTGTCTGGAACAGAATTTGAACACGGTGCTTCATGCATTACAGATGAACGCTCCGGGAGAACCCAGAGGAAATCCACGTACACGGTGTTTGTTCATTATAAAGTTCATCTGGCGGGAACAGAATATTGAACCTGGGATTCGTTTGATAATATGATGCATACCTGTCTGTCTTTCTGTATGTAAATGAAATCTTTGAACAATAAAGTTTTACGTCTCACAATAAAGCCAACAAGGTCTGTCTGTCTTTCTGTCTGTAAATGAAATCTTTGAACAATGGAATGAAATCTTTGAGTTTTACGTCCCACAATAAAGTCAACAAGGTTAATGGGAAATCTTTAAGTTTTACCCACTGGAATAAAAGATTAAACTATATTACTCATGCAATGATTGTTTGACATCCCATAAACATTTGTCCCTATACTTGTGAAATATAAATGTAAATATATCTAAGTGTATATCTTTCTGTCTGTATATCTGTATGATGAGCATAATCGTGGTACGTTAAACTGAAATATTTTCTTACGTTTCGAACGTAAGAAATATGTGAAAGTTTGTGTGTGTGTGTGTGTGTGTGTGTGTGTGTGTGTGTGTGTGTGTGTGTGTGTGGCTCAGTGATAAAGCAACGAAACAGTAAACGTCGTCATAGCCGCATACATAACAGCACAAGCAAGATTAGAATTGTACAAGTATTTAGATCAACTGCAAGAAAGAGTATTGTATTTTGATACAGATTCAGTCATTTATACGCAAAAACCTGGTGAAACTACAATCCCAACTGGTGACTTTTTAGGCGATTTAACAATAGTGTACTAGAGCATTGTTCCGCAATCCCAGTGCATGCGGTCCCTAGTTCGATCTCCGATCAAGTAAGCTTATAATTTTTTATTACTAATTGCCGCTCACTGTGGTCGACTTCCGAACATAGTGTCCGTGAGTTTTCATGGTCTACTCATACATTCTCATTCTACTAAGTATTCGTTCATTCGTTCATTTGTCTTAATCATTCGTCTTCCTCAACATAATGAGCATAATCATAGTACGTTAAACTGAAATATTTTCTTACGTTTCGAACGTAAGAAATATGTGAAAGTTTGTGTGTGGTTCAGTGATAAAGCAATGACTTATTCTTTCAGATGAATACTTAGTATAGTAGAGCATTGTTCCGCAATCCAGTGCATGCGGTCCCTAGTTCGATCTCCGATCAAATAAGCTTATAATTTTTTATTACTAATTGTCGTGCACTGTGACAAAGTGCATGCAGCCCCCCTAGTTTCATCTCCGAACATCGTGTCCGTGAGTTTTCATGATCTACTCATACATTCTCATTCTACTAAGTATTCATTCATTCATTTGTCTTAATCATCCAACTCCCGCAGCATAATGGGCATAGTCGTGGTACGTTAAACCGATTTGAACGTACCTCTAAATTGAGTTTTCGTATTTGCTATGGAATAAGAACATCATATTGTGTTAAGTAATAGTTTTCGCAATCATTGAGACACCATGTCCTTCGTAAGAGAAAGAGAGAAAGAGAGAGAGAGAGAGAGAGAGAGATGAAATATTTTTAGTTTAACGTTCCGCCTAACAGAATTTCTTCGTATTTCCACTCTTCAGTGAAAATCAACGTTGCCATTTTCTTTTAACATAACATGTTTTTTTGAAGGTACATTAGTGACAATACTACGCGTCTCGGATGTTTGTTTCATTTCGAATTTGAAAAAATGTACTTGTCGATTTGCGACTTATGTCTTTTCGTACCGAAAAGTTTCTCCATTCGTTGGCAAATAAATCTAAAAGTAATAATTTTTTCTTCACGAACTATGAGAATTGTCTGAAACAAAGAGAGAGATGTGTTTATGCCCTTATTATTATTATACTGAACACCTAACATTACCATCAACATTATCATCATCAGCCTTGAAGAAACATGAATCTAACAAATTCAGAATTCGTTATCTTTCTTTTTTTTAGAGTAATTAACTGAAGTGTGATGATTGCCAAATCTGAGGCACGGATCGCTATTAAGTTCCAACAGGATGCATACCAAGAAGCTTCAGCATTTGAAAAACGAAGTACTGATTGTAAATCCTTTACCACTGAGCCACCATACTCCTCAAACCTAAAATGTAATAGATTTGTACATCATGTAAAGACCCCCCGGAGCCCCACAAATATGCCCTTTCTCGGTAAAAGGACATATGATTAAGACAAATGAATGACAAAAAAATAATAGTTGGTAGAATGACAATGTGAATAAACGTTATATCACTGAGTCATCATGCATCCTGAAATCCATTGAATTTATGAGTAGAAGAACAATACACGTACTAGAAAGAAAAGATACATGTTCTTCTAACCTGACATAATTGCTTTAGAAAAATAACAAACATAAAAATAAAAAATACAGGAATGAACAAAGTAGAAGTAAACAGGAGAACTAATGCTTACAGTTTTTTTGTTTACCACAATTACCTATTAACATGAACTCGGATTGAGACAGGAACCACAAGCACCAGAAGTATTCACTCTACCCATGCCCTTATCCACAGGGATGACGAGCGCCCCTAAAATTATCACGGTAGGCTTGCAAATGAACTAAAATATGATTGAATTCGGTCTTTCCTAACTTCTACTGCCCATCTCCCTACATTTGGGGCTGACTGTTGCCAATCTACCATTGGGACTCAACCATTGATCCATCATGACCATTAAAAATTAAATTGTGATTACTCATCATCTTTTACAAAAAGCTACGAATACCGTCAGTGAACTTTCCAATGTGATAATACCAAGGAGACAGGAGGCTAATGAGGTAATGCTTAAAATTACTAATATTTGACGAACATGGGGCCAATGATTAGCAACCAAAAATTGGCATGTTCATGCTCCCTTTTAGAAAATTTTGTTCCAACTGGACCTGATTCAAAACGTTAGTGGTTACATAAGATAGTATTTGCAAAGATGTGATGTACACAAGAGTAACATGTATTCGTTTCTTAGAAAATTAATTACTTTTCAAAACGAATGTCTAACATTAAAAATGAATCGAATGACTTCATTAAAAGATTGAAATCTATTGTACACGTTCACCATCATCATCTTTAAACATCGCAAGTTTACTTTTAAAAAAGAATAAACTACATACGTGTGAAGATAAATATTAAACCAAGACATTCATCAACAAAACTGAGAAGTGTTAACGTGATGTTCTGACGTAATGCTGAACAGCAAAAGATAGCATATATCTAAAGAAAGAAACACTGACCTATCCTATATACAGAAGGAGTAGCAATGTAATATTCTGCGATATAATACATGATGCATTTTTATATAACTCTGAACATGTCGACATGAGATCCGCAATTTGAATTACTAACGAAAAAAGGTTGCATCACGTAATGGCCAATAAGTTTTGATCTATATTTGTTGGAGATACAGTAGCATCATTATTACGTATAGTCATATAATCTTCCTGTACACACGAAAAAGAAAGTATTCTTCAGTTGACAAATTTTCTTTTTCGCATTAATTCGTGAACAAATGAATTAATCTGTTTTCACGTTATCTTTGGAATAGTTATAATTTGATAACTTGTCAAGTCGGTACTGTAATAGGAAAAGAAATTTTCTCAACTGGCTGTATGGGCGCTAAATGATTATCCGCGAAGATGTATTGCTTTTTAAGACAAATAAGAAAAGGTAATTCAGATGACGAATTACAATAGTCTTGTGTTACGTTTTTTGAACAAATCTGAGAAAGTGGTTAGATCTAGTAATGTAGTATTCTGTGATATAATACATGATGCATTTTTACATAGCTCTGCACATGTTGACATCAGGTCCACAATTTGAATTACACTATTAAAGATGTACCTAGACTTATATTCGGTTAATCGAATCTGTAACTGTAACTGACCACTTACACTTCGAAAAATTGCACAAATCTGAAATTTTCGGATGAACCTTTAATGCGAAAAAAAAGTTGCATCACGTAATGGCCAACAAGTTTTGATAAGTGATGACACTACGGATAAAAAAATATCTATATCCTTCTAACTCTAGCAATTCCCCAAAGTCACTGCTAACAGGTGTAATATAAATCAAAAATCATCGCTGATAATGGGCTTGCGTGTACAAATTTCTAATTTCGATATCGTTTTTTCTAAAATATATTGGATCTTGGATCAAGTTATCACAAACTTTTTTTTGAACGTACCTATGTTTTTGTATCATCTCGAATTTGAAAATGTACTTATCGAATTGAGACTTGCCTCTTTTTGTATCGAGAAGTTTCTCTCGTTTTGTTGGCAATACTAGTTACCCTAGGAATAGTATTTTGAGGTTTCAGCTTTAGATCTTCATAATAAATCTTTTAATCCCCCTTCATTTGTACATTTTGTTTCTACTTTTATATCTCTGTAGTTATTAGATAAAACATAAAATGTGAATGTGATTTAAAAACAAAGATAGAGTAGGAATGTTGAAAGAAGCATTTAAATAAGAAATTACCTATCTTGTGAATCTTTGAATAAGAAGTTAGAAACATAAACTCTACTCACGCACACACGATATTTGTACACCACAAAGTTCACTTCATGGGAACTGTAATTAAAATCGAACCCGTACACATCATTTGAGGTACAATTCATGTTCATTCCTGTTCTTTGTTTACTGTAATGAAAAGGTATGTTCTAGGTCAGATCACCACCAATCCTTAATATTCCGAATTTTCTGTAAATTTTGTCTAATGTGGACATCTTGCTCATCAAAAACTTGGGCGAACTAGTATTGCTCATAAGTCTCGGATGTGTGTGAATTAGTAATGCTCATAAATCTCGGATGTTTCTGTATTGTCTTGAGTTTGAAAATACATCGTGTTCGTGCAATTACTATATCAATTTAAAGCTTTTATATATGCCACATGTGACATTAAAACAGTGTCTGAGGACTAAAACTTCAGTGAACTAGTATTGTCTATGAGTCTCGGATGTTTCTGTTTCATTTCGAATTTGAAAAAAAAATGTACTTGTCGATTTGCGACTTATCTCTTTTTTCGTACCGAAAAGTTTCTCGAATCGTGTCATATTTTGTCAGACAGTGAAGATAGGAACAAAGGAATCACTGGATGGATTATTTTACAGAGAGGAATTACAACCTGTGACGTTATCAAAGATCTAGATATTCTATGCTTGGTCGTCCTTCTACCTTTCTCTCTATCAACACGGATTTAATAAAAAAAAGTCGTGAGAAACACTAAAAGTATTTCACATTATTGCTTATATTTCTCATGGCTTTCCTTTTCCAGTCTAATAAGACCACGGTTCCAAAACGACTTAAAATGAACTGAAGGAGCGAGCCATTTATGAAACTCAACTCGACTCGAAACTCGACCTGAAAACAGTAACTCGACTCGAAACTCAACTCGAGAAAATTACATTTGACTCGACTTACGCCTATCCCTAAGATTTACGCATGTAACCTACGATTTTACGTACGCTACATAGTTTTTCTTTGTGTCATCAAGTCTGTATATAATTGATTCATATTGAGCCTCAAAGTCTTTCAAAATCCTCAACTTCAGTCCATATAATGGAAATTTAATCCATTTTGAGAAATGATGGATAATGTTGCGTGTTGGGTGTCATCTTCTTTTTTGTCCATTGACTTATAGAGGATTTATTTTTCTTTCTTCTTTGAAATGAACTGAAATGTTAATAATTTATTCTACTAATATCTTCTTAAAATATTCCTTACTTAATAAAAACTAAATTTTGGTAGATCTACATCAGTTGTCTGAAAAGCATTGTCCTTTGAAGTTCAAAATTTGAGAATACACTTGTGATTTGAAAATAACGCAATGAAACTTCAAATACAAATGATCTGCCATTTTTCCGGTAACAGAATTAACCTGTAACTGTAGAACAAGTATTTCAAACTTGTGAGTTGCATGTGGCCCTTGAATCATTTCTTTGTGACCCTCGGTTCACCTTCAGAAAATAAGAAAGAAGTACTCGTATATATATATATATATATATATATATATATATATATATATATATATATATATATATATATAATGGCCCAAAAGTAGATATACATCCCCGTACTGATCAGCTCATGAAATTTTCATTTACTTATTGCAATCCATACATACAGTATATTGACTTAGTTTCTTCATTATTTGCTCTTAATTCCTTTTCACTTATGCCTAAACTCGGAATAGACCGAAGCATATAAATTCATTATCTTAATAAATTAAAATGTCACACTTGATCAATGCAGGTATGTATACCTACTTTGGGTCACTTTGTGATATGTTCAAAGATAGTTCACATAGACAATGTTCTTAAATCAACTTCATATGGCTTAAACCAGCGACAATTTGCTGTTTTCTTGGAAGATTTTGCATAAATATTCTAGGTTTCCCTATCGCAGAGAAGTGTGCTGGGTATCCTGTGCTCCACGGGTCTGAAAAGTTCCTAGAACTTGAGAGATGGAATTAGCAATTTTCTTCAAATCAAAGAACAAAGCACAAACTTACTGACAGATTCTTTATGGTTACAATATGTTTCTTTCATGGCAGATGATATTACGAAATATTTGTCACATTTTAATTTGAAACTTTAAGGAAAAAACATAATTACTGCAAACATTATGTAAATAAAACGTTAGAACACAAGTTGCAGCTCTGGGAGAAACTGTTACAAAACGAAGGCTTCATACATTTACCAATTGTGTTAAGTATGGAACAAGTACAAGACACTTGCTTTGTACAGGATGCATACCAAGAAGCTTCAGCATTGGAAAAATGAATTCAAAGAAAGATTCCGCGATATCAAAGATTAGCTCTCCCTGTATTCTGCTTCTTTCTGAACTGACATTAAGGAATGAGCAACTCTCAGCCCTTTTCGCGTGGGAGGCGCGGGTTCGATTCCCGTCGGGAGCTTATGTGATTCGGATTCCACGTTAATCAGTAGAGCCACGTCTCATATAGCCTCACTGCCAAACGGGACGTTAAACTCAAAATCAACTGATATATGACACATGCAACATTAAAACAGTGTCTGAGGGCTAAAACTTGAGTGAACTAGTATTGTCTATGAGACTCGGATGTTTCTGTTTCATTTCGAATTTGAAAAAAATGTACTTGTCGATTTATATCAAACGAATCTACTCCCCCAAATTAATAATAATAATAATAATAATAATAATAATAATAATAATAATAATAATAATAATAATAATAATAATAATAATAATAATAATAATCGAACGGTGAATTTAGTACATAACTTTTCACAAAATTAAGATTTCCTGCTCGAAGTGATTCTACCTAAGGAACGTCTGAGATGATTTTTCGTTTCTTTTACTTTTATTAAAATGTAAAACTTCCAAACAAATGTACAAGATTAAATCTAAACCTAATAGCTCTCTCTCTCTCTCTCTCTCTCTCTCTCTCTCTTTCTCTCTTCAATTAGTTTTTTATTGGTGAATGAATTCAAATACGATTTTTAATACAACGTAAAATATTAGTGAACTAATGAATGATACATAATCGGAAATGTATAAAATATATCACTTTCACTAAAATCACTACACTGAAAAAAATATTTTTTTCTTTTCATAATAATGAATTCAAATACGATTTTTGCATACAACGTAAAATATTACTCACTAATGAATGATACATTTTTCAGAAATGTATAAAATATATCACTTTAATAAAATCACTAGACTGAAACATATGTTTTCTTTCTTTGCGTGTTTCATTTCACTACTGGTATAGTAAACTTGATAATGTATATAATTTTCAGACAGTTAGATATCCTCTTGTCACTCAATTTACGTCATAAAAATATATATCACTTTTCACTAAAACCACTACACTGAAAAATATTTTTTTCTTCTTTTTTTATCAACACATATCCATCTCATCGATGTCATCCACAGGTTGAGTATCAGTTTCCTCCCACCATGATTGTGTTTGAATTGTGTCAAATAATTCATCCCTGATTGCTTCTATAATTTTTTGTTTACATAATACTTTCATTTCCAATTTTAATCTTTCATCATCAATGTTTATATCACCGTCCTTCTTCAAAGCCGGAGATACATTCGGAAAACTATTGTTCATTTCACTAATAATATTTTGTTCATTTACACGTATGAATTGCCTCAAGTCCAGTACATGCAAGACATTGCGATCCTACATGATTGCGAATAGTCACTGTACACAATTGAAAATATTCACGTACCACCTCAATGCAAAGTTTACTTTTTTTTTACAGCATGCTCAATACATGGTAATATTTCCAAAAAATGAAACCATTCGCTTGAATTTAAGTATACACTGTTTCGAGGAGCATGAAGTGTACCTTTTTTCTCTATTATAACTATTTTCTCACCCATCAAGTTTCGCAACAGCAGTTCATTATTTCGTCCAAGAGAATTTATAGATGTACTTTCAACTTGCGAATTTAAATAATCCGAAACAAATGGGATCAAATGTACAAGTTTTCCCCACTCCGACAAATTTGACTCGACTCCAAAAATAATTCCTTTACCAATACGGATCACTGGCTCAAATGTATCACTATCCAATCCAATACAAATTAATTTTGTTTTCATTGAACTAAGTCCATATTGGACACTTAACAGCAAACACTCTCTCTTAGGGCCATATGCATAGTTATTCTGCGGGCTACTTAGGGGCTACGTACGGGACACGTGATAATTTGCGTTGCAGAGTTCTCCCGCAGGGTCAAACAAGCCCGCAACCTCCCCGTAAGTCAAGGGAAAGGCTAGGGGTGCTTCAACGCACCCTTTGCTAGCCCGTAGCAGTTTCTGTTGCTGTATAAAATGCATATGCTCCGTGCTGACAAAATATTTGAGTATGTTAATGAGTTTACCGAATTCGTTGAGTTGATTAAGCTATAATAAATGATATATTTTGATGCCAACCAATTTAAAAATATATACCAATTTCTGTAGGAAGATTGCAGGATATTTTGCTTCCGCTAGTACAAGTATTAAATACAAGATCAAAGAGTGGACTAGCAACTTCTACCTGAAATAAAATAAGCGAGTGATGCTTGATGTTACAATATTGGTAGTAGATTGTAGATTAGCTTAAGAATTGATTTCAGGGGACCAGTGATGATTTCAGGGATCAATCGAAGGGGACTCCTCCCCGATAACCATAACATTCCCTCGGGACCACACAACCTATCGTGCTCCATGTGAATTCCCAGTATTTTCCTTAATAATACATTTCATCCCTAGTATATTGAAATTCGCCACCACCATAAAAAAAAAAAAGAACAACTCCTGGAATCATGACTGATGGGAAAAATTGATTCAACAGTTATACATACAGGTATTTCATCGTGAAAATGTTATTCTGTCTTTTACATCCTTTTCCCTGTTGGAGTTTGCCTACATTTCCCAGTTAGCATAGATAAAGTTGAGGAGCTCTACTATCCATTTTACCACTTATGATCTAACGTCTTCTGCATTGTTGATTTCTTATCTGTTCACCAGCTGCGTACACATTTATAAAATGCTTGCAAACTTACATGTTATGAATAAATAAGACGAAAACCATGCACAAATGTGTGCTAAGTGACCAACACAAGCTAAGTTTGCATTTATTCTGATTCCAAGCTGGGCAACATTTGAGTGATCACGCGTGAATTTGTCCGCGGAAGCAGGCACATTAGCGAAGGTGGTGTATGCATAAGGAAAGACAAGTGTGGAAATCATTAACCTCCTGTTTTCCGCTGTAATTGCTCAAAGTACGCATGGGTTCACATGTACCTCTTATTATGGAAACAGTGTTGAGATTGAGAACCATGGTTCATAAATATGCAATTATAATGCAAAACTAGGTTCTAGTGACCATCTACTACAGATTGATGCGTGTTTTTTTTTATATACTAATTTTAAGCATTATTTGAGCAGACAATTATACCAAATTTTGAAACATTTCTTTCATTTTCAGGTTAGGTTAGAGCTTTGTATCTCTTTTAGCAGAGCATGCATTAGACGAGCTCCATTACTACTTACAGATTGACTTCAGGAGGGATCAGTATACATACAGTGTGGATATATGGCATGAAAACTACAGTACATAATCAACGAATCAACTTGTGCTATATGGCCAAAATCACGAATGGTATCTAACTGAGTTAGGGTAGGAGCGCATCAGGGGGACCCGAGTGACAGCGAGCGGGTGCGTCAGCGATGGGGTATATCTATATACCCAGATAATGGAAAAGCACACTTACACATACAATACTTTCATTGTCACTTAAAATTCATTTCAATATCCTGTCATTGATGGTAATTACTTATATTCACACTCTCATTCCTTCACGAAAAATGTAGGGCTTCACATCGTATTTTACCTATAAATCTTCCGTTTCGTAGAACCACCATCGCATATTCGACCGTTCCATATGGAGGCACCTCGACTATAGCCCTCCAGCTTCATCTTGGCACAAACCGTAATAGATGCAAAAAAAAATGCTTGTAATGATCAGCTTGCAAAGTTTGGTGCCTGGTTTGAGTCATGTGGCTTTCATTATATGTACTAGCTAAGTATGTATGTGTAATACAATTGTACGCAGTTGGTTGATAACACTCTAGGAATAAGTAGATAATAAGTTTTACGCTATTTGCATGGAATTTCCCCCCCCAAAAAAACTGTATTGTTAGACATAACTTTTATGCCCTCCTAAGGTTAACGTTTATTCGAAAATTGTTTAGAAAATACATTCTCGAAAATACTATGGGCTGATTTTGTCCAAAGAAAAAAAGGTACAATGTATATGTAATTTATCTAGAGGGATCTCTATTGTAAAGCTGCAACCTCACACGTTTTCTAGCTACATATCCTCCTTATTTCTTTTTGCGAGTTAACAGACTTTACCTGAAAACTAAAAGAACTGTATTCCTAATCTACACCGTTATTTTTCCGTTTTTCTTATCCTCATATCTTTTTGCGAGTTAACAGACTTTGAACATTAAAAAAGAACTGTATTCCTAATCTACACCGTTATTTTTCCTCCTGTGCAAGAATAAAGTTCGGAACATTTATTTCATTTTTTTCATTTAGCATACACTAGCAGCGTTCACCCCGCTTCGCTGCGGTCACCCCGGAACGCAATAAACGTTGTTACTTAGATAATTTTTACTTTTTCGCTTTCAAGTGATATGATAAAAACCATAGAAGATTGCATTAAATGTTAACATTATATCGCCTGTCATTTATGTTAACCCGCCCCGCTTCGCTGCGGTCACCCCGGAACGCAATAAACTTTGTTACTTAGATAATTTTTACTTTTTCGCTTTCAAGTGATTGCAGTAAATGTTAACATTATAGCGCCTGTCATTTATGTTAACCCGCCGAGTGACACGGTCATGCGGGTTGCATATAAATACGTTTATTTTTACCTATGATGATCTAACAAAGGATTTGTGGACACCTGAATGGTCAATTATCTCAAGACACTGGTAATTGAAAATTAAAGTGATATGATAAAAACCATCTAGGGTCCAAATCCTAATAACCCCCCAAAAATGAAAGAAATTGGTTCAGCCGTATTAGCGTGATGAGCGGACAAAGGATTTTGTACGTTCTCTTTTATATATATAGATTGTATCTATCAGTTGCTTCTAACGATGTTAATGCTTTATCACAGTAGAATAGAACTTCGGAGTTTTACCTTCAACTTTTTTTGACAAAATTTTAGCCTCGCTCGAGGTGTGGCTAGACCAACCAGCCCTCAGTGTTAACCGTACCTGTGGGATCACTTTGGAAGCTTTATGCATTGCACAGTCAAGGGGAAGGTTGAGGTATCCCACAGGTACGGTTCGTCTAGGAGACCCCTACGTGGTCGACTATGCATATGGCCCTTAGTCACCATTGTCGTTGATGCCATCTTTAACTAATGAATAATATGTTCACTCTCGAAGACGTATTCTATATGTATGACCATTAAATCACCTTGTCCTCATTATCTTAAGAATTCGCAGGATACCTTTCTTATCTCTCGATGGAAATAATAATAATAAAGGACTCTCCTGCGTGAGACACAAAACTTAATGCATTCACACAGGATTGAAAATTTTCAAGCTCATCAATTTTCCTTAACATTGTGTGAGAACATGATGTCTTAAGAAATCCCACGAACAAAGATCATTTCTTTGATCACATAGGAAGTAAATCGTAAACGAAATAAGCTGAATTGCATAAATAATGAAATTTGCAACTAAGTAAGTTAACGAATAGTGTAATGAGAGAATTTACTTATTATGGGTACAAAAGATTTATTAAACTAATTTTACAACTAAACAAGGGCTAATGTTATATCCATACATATCAATTATTTATTAACTTGAGAAAGGCCTACGACTCGAATATGTGGGAAACAAAATTTGAAATACCGAAAAAAGTTATTTAAACTAATTAACATATATTTAAATGAATCTAAAAGTAATAAATTTTTCTTCACGAACTTTGAGATTGGTCTGAAACAGAGAGAGATGCGTTGACGCCCTTATTATTATACTGAACATCTAGGCTAGTAACACATAAAGGCAAAATTTGTATGTGATGTCTTGTACTTCCAAGTCGAGTTGCCATATTACACGATTTAACGGATATCTTCCAATTAAAGCCTTAATTTACAACAGTGAAAACAGAATGAATCCTTTTTCTATGACTTTTATAAGGAGTTCTGTCCGACATTGGATCTCATCATAAATTTTTGTAAAAGTATCGTCGATCTTGCTTCTCGATGTATTCTATCTCGTCTCGAGAATGAACTATATCATGAGGGACGTACCCTTCGCCACAGAATTAAGATTTCTTGTTCAAAGTAATTCTACTTAAGGAACGTCTAAGACGATTTTTCGTTTCTTTTATTTTTTTATTAAAATGTAAATCTCCAAACCTAGCCATAAGAACAGAAACACGACTAAATGTAGAATGTTACACATGTTGATCGGGAAAACAATTGTGTGCAACGATAAAGATGAAATCTTTCAGTTTAACGCCCCACGAATATCTCTTTTAGGCTAAGATGAAAGGATGATTAAGGTAAATGAAATGAAATTATGAGATGAAGCGGAAATACCACATGAGAATCAACGAACACGATGTTGTCCATCACAAATTTATTTATTTAATGTCCTACGATTATGCCCATTATGCTAAGGCATCATGAGCTAATATATTCGGTAGTCGAGCTAGGGACCATCATATACCAAATGTAAGCGCTTTGCCGCTGTGCCGTCTGCTCATCTTTTCAGCACCTCCAGCTGATCTAATAGCTAACACGGACATGTGGTGAACGTGGTCATGAGTTCGATTTACGGATGGGAGAGCATTGGAAGTCAAAAATAAAGCAAGTTTATTATGATAACTGTTTTCAAGAAACATATGAGCTTTTCCAAGCGAATAAAATCTCCCCACCTCTCCCCTGCTACATTTAATATCCTTATTCAATTTCATTTCCTTATTCACACACATTATTTGATAGATGTATCAAAATATCATCTTTAGTAAATCTTATCTATTAACAGACTTATTTTTCATTACACAAACTCAGCGTTTTCGCATTCAGATTACACTATCTTCAGTCGCACGTGAGTATGTTCATATGTGAAGACGACAACAAACATACATGTAATCTCAAATGCTGTATACGTTTGAAAATACGATATTCACGATTCATGCAATGCGATATTCGCCTGAGCAACTAAGGTCTATTCGATCAAAGAACAGTCTGCAAACAAATTCTATTCCCATGAACACTTACAAGTGAATTCGTGAGAATCCCAAGACCAAATTAGATAAAGCAAATAGTTCATAACCTACAGACATTTCGTGGGGCGTAATCTTTTGTGCTATGGGAATGTTATAGCGCAATATCTCATCACGGCTTCAACTTAAGTGATTTTAATTACTTGTCATAACAGACATCATCATGTGAATATCCATATAATACTTTTCACATGCAATACAATCAACCCTGCTGATTTGAGCATACAAATTTTTTCATCCTACGTTTTTAAAACATTATGATATGCTATGAGAAGCTTCCGCTACCAATGCGTTTTAAAAACATCCATGAACTGCAACAATCGTCTTATCAACTCAATTTCCTGAGAAGGTTCCAGACGAAAATTTTCCAGACGTTTCGTAAGAAACTCCTCAAACTCTTCGCAGAAAATCTGGGAACTTCTATTCTTAGTATTACAAGATGGGTCTGGTGGGGCTGAGGTGGAGGGGGGGGGAATCTAGCAAGACAACTAGAAAAAAAAAGGACGAAAAGTTTTTTTTAATAAAATCTAATCTATATGCGAGGCACTGACGTTCAGTGATAGAGTGCCCACCTCAAGTTGGATTACTCCGTGAAATTCTTTTTTTTTCATGCGAGGATTAATTCAACTCTAAATCGTGAAGTACTGGTCTCGCGTTCGATTCCGATGTACAATCTTTATTTCATAAGTTAACGAAGCTACAATCAAGGTTAGTTGTCTGCTTCACTTTCACTCCCAGAGAAAGCATTCTTTTTTTTCTTCGCAGAAAATCTGGGAACTTCTATTCTTAGCATTACAAGATGGGTCTGGGGGGCTGAGGGGGGATACATGAAATTCTTTTTTTTTCATGCAAGGATTAATTCAACTCAATGGTCATGAAGTACAGGTCTTGCGTTTGATTCCCGTGTCCTGCTGATTCGATCCTCGATGAGAAAACATTACACATTTTAAGACATGAAATTAATTCGATCCTTTCTGTCGTGAAAACGAAGTGAAATTCTTTTTTATTTCATGCAAGGACTAGTTCAACTTTAAAATCATGAAGTACCAAATTCGATCCCAGCTCCCTACCAAAGTAGAATTTTGTGTAAAGTCTTTATTTCATAAGTTAGCGAAGCTACAATCAAGGTTAGTTGACTGCTTCACTTTCACTCCCAAAATAATAATAATAATAATGTAATGCTGTATTTTTTAAATTTATTTTTATGGTTGTTATTTATGTTTTAATACCACTTTGGTCCGGGTTCGATTCTCGATGATAGAGAGAGAGAGAGAGAAAGAGAGAGAAAGGGAGCATTGAACACTTGAAAGCATTATAGTGCTTCGAAATGAAGAGCTTCGAACAATGTACATATCATATGCTACGCTAAAACCAATACATGAAATTCTTTTTTTTTCATGCAAGAATTAATTCAACTCTAAATCGTGAAGCACTGGTCTTGCGTTTAGTGTACAGGTTCGATTCTCGATGAGAAAGCATTGAATATTTTAAGATATTAAGTATGCTCTTCGCTATTCAATACATAACGAAAAGACGAAAATCAATCAATCAATTGGGAAGCTTCGAACTTGATATTCAATCAATTGGGAAGCTTCGAACTTTGCTATTCCTTAGCCCGCCCTCTCTCTTCCTTCCTATCAATCCGCCACCTTATATCCACAGAAGTAACAAGGAAGGTTGGAAGAGAGTATTAAGCGGGAATCTTGCTTCTTTAGCTCTCTAGGGGTATGTCAAAGTAATAAACAAGTAAAAAAAAGAAAAAAAAGAAGCCAAGATTCATAGATTATGGGAGGAATGCCTCCCCCTTCGTCGCTTCTCCAGCCTATCAAGGGAAAAATTTATAAACATAAATTAAGGTCGACCAAAGAGTATCAGCTTAAATAAAAACCTGAAATTGCCCTGGAATAACTCTTTATTGACTAGTTAAAATATCTGTACCATGAGGTTACTCGCTCTGTAACCGCAAGCTCTCCTAAAGGCAGAGACCTCCACTATTAGGCCTGCTGTCTCCTAACAAGTTCCTCTAATTTCTCTAAAGAACCTTAAATTATTATTATGGACTCGAACAGGAACTCAAGCCTCGCTCCAGCCTTCGTGAATTCCCGAGCCCTTAAAATCATCCGAGAACCTCATTAAAATTCTCATCCCGGCAAGCACCGAAAAGGTAACTGCCCAAGTCGTTCTCTCAGACAGAACCAGTGCCAGCATTAAAATCTAAAGAGAAACCCTCATTTTGGGCTACTCTGGCCTATGTCCCTAAAAAAAAATAATGATCTAGCTATTGTTTACGAAGTCGCAGGCTTCATCACTTAGAAACCTGCTCAAAACTATCAGGAGCAGCTCATTCCGCCCGCTCCGTCCAAAAATTCTTAAAGTAAAAAAAAAAAGAACTTTATTCACCTACGTCTGGACATAGAGACAACCCTCTTACCGGAACAAGAGAGTCCCCGAAGAAAATCTTATAAGAAGTGAATCCTGGAAGAAGGGGTGGGTTGACTTATATAGTCTCAAGCCTCTCGCCAAGTGGTCAGCCTTCCACACAATTTCCCCCTTCTTCCCCGTAAAAAAAAACGAAAAATAGAAAGTGAAGCTTCCCACGGCGTATAGGGGAGTCAAGTCCAGAGCTCTTTTTGTAACTTTCTAAAACTGCTAAAATAAAAAAATTGTTAGAGGCATAACAAGAATTCATTTACACAAGATTCTTAACATTTTAAAATATATAAAAACAAAGCAAGAAATTAGCACTATATACATAAGTACCTTGGCCAAGGATTTTTCATACCACTAAAACAATACTAAAATTATATTAAATACTAATTTAATTACAAAAATATTTACAAATGAAACAGCTATGCACCAAAGGTGCTATAGCATAGCCTACCTCCTTAAAAAAAAAGGAAAAAAAAAGAAAATTCTCTGTATTATAGTCCAAAGTCTTTGAATTCATTCTCAATTGTTCATTATTTTAAATAATTCCCTTTTCACTGTCTTATTAACAGAAAAAAATGTATATCAAAATAATAAAACACACGAACTAATTCACTCATAAACTCAATAATTGTTCAAAGTCTGGTTCAGTTCTATATTTCACAAAAATTCATATCTTAATTTCAATACACACTTACACTTAGATAATTGTTCCTACTGAACACAGTCACTAACACCACTGTAGAGTCCTTGTAGTAGAGATTTTCCCGGAGTCAAAATTTCAGTTTCCTTCTAGCCGGAGAATCAGTTATAGGGACATCTTCAACGTCAATGTCACGTCCTGGAGTTAGTGGAAGAAAATCTTCGTCGAAACAGAGGCAAAGAACATCGTCGTTCCCTGCTTCGTGGTCGTGTGAGGGAACTCGACCGGGGGTCGAACCAGTTCCCTCAGGTTCCGGAGTCGGAGCCGTATCTTTTACAGCTTGCAGCAACCTAATCTCCTGCAGCGAACATGTCGACGGGTCTATTTTTTGGATCTTATGGTCGGGGTTATTTTCATCTGATCGTTTTAATCTTCGCTTATTGTTCTTGTTAGAGTCCACATTGAACAGGAGTATAAGTTCTATAGGATTAGCAGGATCCGGTCTGGCTGCGCAAAATACATGTCTAACAGACTTTTTCGGTTTCTTAAAATAATTCTTCTTCTCCATATTTAGACTGAACTCGGAGAAGAATCCTCAGGGTTTATCTCGGTCAGGCGTAAAAGCAAATATGTCCAGTTTTCAAAGTTCACAATTCTTATATCACTTTTTTTGAAAAAAAAAAATATGTGGAAAAGGGGGGAACAACAACAAAATCAAAGAAGGCACTGTACAACGAATGACCACCCAACATTAGAAAGTTTTTTCTTTTTTTTTTAAAAAAAAAAAGAAACTATTTCCCACTCTTTCCTATTCAAGCTTAGTTACTAATGACAATTGACGGCAAAGTAAAGTAGTGAACAAAGAAAGAAGTATTTTGACGCCAATAACGAATTTAAGAAGTGGAAAGTTTGTTTTCTCAATCCCTATATATACTTTTGTTCCGGGACTTTCAAGCGCGTGTGTCCCTCACAACTATTGTTAACCTTTTTCCTCGGCACATGGTAGTCTTCTTTCTGTTCAGGAAGATGTCTTGCAAAGGCCGGGGGCTCATAAAATTTCTTAAAGAAGTCACAATTGACCCTTATTTCCTTGTTGTCAAAGACATTCCTGACTAAATAAGTGTTTTCTGCAAGCTTCGACTTTATTACGTAAGGACCATCGTATTTGGGTAAGAACGACTTCGTAACAGATTTCGCTAGGCAAGAAAGCCTGACTGATTTCACCCACACCTTTTGTCCGATTCTGAAGGGGTTAGGCAAGCGCGACCTGTCATAAATCCTTTTCTGAGTGGCGTGTCTCTTCCTTTGAATTTCATTTGCACGCTCAAAAGCCCGTTTAACCCTAGACTTAATTTCCCACGCATAGCGGGGGTACGAATCCTCGCTCTGTTCTCTTTCAACTGGAGACAAAAGTGGGTCCAAGGGAGAAGATACACTGCGACCATAATGCAATTCAAAAGGAGTATATTGAGTGGCCGCACATGTTCTCGAGTTTAGAGCAAACTCAATAAATCTCAAATCTTTCGCCCATTGGTCATGCTCTTCATTATACATGGCCAACATCATCTTGCAATCCTTAACAACTTTTTCAGATTTATTCCCCTTTGGCCTGTATAGAGAAATCTTAATGCTCTTCGACCCTAATATGCGTAAAGTTTCCGTCCACAATTTCCCAGAAAAGCTTTGATGGTTGTCACTGATGATCTTTCGGTACACACCGTGTCTGCAAAAAAATTCCACCAAGCACGACGAAACCGCTTTTGCTGTAATCTTCCTTAATGGAAATAAATTCACATATCGGGTGAAGCTGTCAATAACAATAAGGCAATATGAGAAACCTCCGTTCTTAGAGCGAGTCACGGGTCCAAATGTATCTACATAGGCTGTACGGCCGGCCTCACACTCCAGTGTACTGGACATTAAACCAAATTTTCGTTTGCCATAGTCCTTGTACTTAGCGCATACCACGCAACTTTTACAAAACTGCATAATATCCCTATGCATTCCCAGCCAAAAATATCGTTTTCTAATTCGAGAAAACGTCTCCCTGGGATGAGGGTGTCCGGAAAATTCAGCGTTGTGGGCTCTATCACAAACTATGGCTCGCAGTGAAGCGGGGACCCACACACACTGAAACTCAATTTCATCAAAAAGCATCTTCCTAATTAAAATTCCCTCGTCCGATATAAAAGTTCCCTTAGACCAGTTTTTAAACTTCTTCATCTGCTTCTTGGGAATAGCATTTCTTTCACCTCTAATAAAAGCCAGCAATCTTTTTAGAAAAACATCCTTTTCCTGATGCTCGACTAATCTCGCAGGAACAATAATGTCCTCGTAATTGAGAGAATCGTTTCTTTCTTCGTCGTCCCCTTCTACCTCCACTATAAGACAGAAAGGTAAGACAGAAAGCATTTCTCTCTTCTCCTTGGGACTAACTTCTATGTGCCTAGGAAGCGTCCTCATACTATCCCTCTTTCTTTCTCTGAGTTTCCTCTTAACCTCCTTAATATCTTTACTAACTTGCTTGTCGATGAAAAAAATCTCCTCACTCTGGAGATCTACTGCATCAACAAGCCGTCCATCTTCACCTAACACTTTTAAGAAACCAGCGTCGGTCTCACTTTGAAGTGGCAAGAGCTCATTAGAAATTTCTGAACCTTCAAAATCTTCTGGTTCGGTAAAACCGTCTTCGATGCGGCTTAAATAGTCGACATAGTGTTTGGCGCCTTTTACAAATTTGAGCACCACCGGAAATCTAGAAATTCGAGTAACCCACCTAGTAATCATAGGAGGGGCCTTCGTCGTTTTTAGAAGCGAAAGAAGCGATCGATGATCTGTATGAACAACTACCATCGGACTGTGCATAATATAAAGTTCGTGACGCTCTAAACCAAGAAGTATTCCAAGTAGTTCACGATGAGACGTGCTGTACTTCATTTGTACTTCATTGAATTTGCGTGACCCAAATGATACAACACAAAGTTTTCCATTTTCATCCTTCTGTGCCAGAACATAACCGGCGGCAGTCCCGCTCGAATCGACGAACAGATGAAAAACTTCATTAATTCGGGGCAATAAAAGCTTCCTATTTTGCGCAATCTCCCTTTTTAATGCATTTAGTGCGTCTTCATGCTTAGCTTCCCATTTGAATACACTGTTTCGCTTTAAAAGATCGGTCAACGGGCTTACTATTTTTGCCATGTTCGGTATCTGAAATCTAAGATACTGGCAAAACCCAAGAATTGACTGCAGTTTCTTAACATTCTTAGGTCTCTGTAGCTGTTCGGCCATTTTAATTTTCTCATCAGTACATGATATTCTTCCGTGACAAACACGGTAGCCAAGAAACTGAATTTCTTCCGTAAACAGTTTCGTCTTAGATGGACTGAACGTTAAGTTTGCCCTCTTAAATCTTTTTAAAACCTCCGAGAAGAGTTCTAATAACTCCTCCTTATCATTCGAACCCAGGATTACGTCATCATAATATGTTACGACCTTCGTATAATACAGTTCCTTAAGAACATCTTGCATCAATCGGTTCAAACTAAACGGGAGGGAGCTTAACCCGTAAAATCCTCGAAGAAAGTGGTAAGTCCCGAAATGAGTCAAAAAGGTTGTGTATTTTTGACTGTTTTGTGCTATAGGAAGCTGAGCGAATGCATAGCTGAGATCCGTAGATATCCAGTACTTTTTATCACCTAAATAAGAAAGAGCCTCCATCATCCCCGGAATTCCCATCGTAACCCTTTCCGTTGCTCTGTTCAAGGATCTGGAGTCCATTATTAATTTAAAAGTTCCATTTTTCTTCTTGTGAAGAATGGGATTGCTAACCCATCGAGAGTTATTACATTTCTTAATGATTCCCTTTGCCTCCATGTCATCAAGTAGTTCCTTCATAATCTTCTTCTTCTCCTCCGAAAGAGGGCGTAACCTTGCACTAAAGGGGCGGGTATCCTTCAACACAATTTCGTGTTCCAACAAATCAGTTAGACCGGGGTCCTCTGAAAAAACTTCTTTGTTATCATAAAGAACTTCCTTCAAACGCTCAAAAAGATCTGGCTCCAAATCTACGCTCTTAAGCATTTCAGCTATTTGATCAATCTCCGGTTCTAAGGCAGCGACTTCCGAGCATTTTTGAACGTTCTCAGCCTTAGGAATGTCAAATAAACAAATAGAATCCTCACCGCTACTGATTGACCATCCGGATTCCGAAATATGAAGAGCGATTTTTGCATTAGACAAAAAATCTCGGCCAGTTATGAGGGGTCTTGTACACGAGGCGAGGACGTGAAACTTTTGTCTCACCCTGTACTTGCAGAAATTAACATATACAATAACGTAGCCTTCTGTTTCCGTCGTTCCAGAGGCAAGAGCTATCTTTAAAGGTTTTCTCTTTAATTTAACGCCTTTATTTATCCATTTATTTGCTATCTCCCGTGATACTACACAGATAGAGCTTCCTGAATCCAAAAACGTTAGATATTCATCCCCTAGGATCTTACATCTTAAAAGAGGCTCTCTTAATTGTGCTTTCCCCCCTCTACAGGCGAGGAGAGAGTCTGTCCGTTTTTTTGCATTTTCTTGAAAAATTGTCTTTTTCCATTTCCTGGTCTGGGGCGACCTGTTTGTTTGTTTCTTTCTCCTTCCCCCTCTTTTCCCTGTGAGGACCTAAAATGAGCTGTCTGGGTAGCTTCCCTCCCCCTGCTTTTTATGACTTTCTTCTTGGCCGAGGGACTCGACCCAGTAACTATGTTTTGACTATGGTTAGTATTTACAAGGCTTTTCTTGCTTGCTTGTATCAAGCCTACTGAAACTGGAGGCAACCAGTTTTTCTTTTCCTCTTCTCTGGGAAACACAAAGGGTGTTAGGAAATTTTCGTCTTCAAATTTCCATGCACGTTCCCTCAGAAAAAGCGAAATACCTGCTTTTGATAGTAGATCAAAACCTGCAATAACCGGCAATGCCAGACTTTCCAAAACGTAAAAGGTGTGGACAAACCGCTTGTTCTTGATGCAAAACGGGATTGTAATCTTCCCGACGCAAGTAGCCCTTCCGCTTGCTAATTCCACCGTTAAGTTATCCTTCCGTAATTTGGCCCCCTGTTGAATCCACTTAGAAGCAGTATTTTCATCTACCAAACTAATAAAGCTGCCACTGTCCAGGTACATGAAGGTCTTATTTCGCTGTACGTAACCATACAAAAACGGTTCCCGGTTTCTTTGATTTAGAGGGGTGACTTTCCTAACAGAAGCTGAAACCTTCTTCTCGTCTCTTCGTTCTCTCTGTGCTTTAAAACATTGTTTACGACGGTGACCATAGTTACCACATGAAAAGCATTGAATCTGCTTCTTCTCCTCCCCCTTTCCTTCCTTGTTTACTTCCTTCTTACCGGAAGCGCTTATTTCAGAAGTCCGGCGAACGAACCCAGGGTCCAGAGCTTTTAACGTAACTGGTGGTATTCCATTTTCGTTTTCCTTTGCTTTTTCAAACCCAGTAAGCGCTGCGACTGAATGCTTAATTGACTTGCTTTCCTGAATGTTATACTTCTGGGTGTACGTGAATTCAGACAATAGAAGGGACTGAATCTTCAAGGATTCCCGTTCTAATTCCTTCAACGTATCAAAGCTCTTTTCGAAAAGAAACTTCTTGTAACTCGGATGTGCCTTCTCAACAATTTTCGCCACTTGTTGTTTCTCAGGCAAAGGATCTTTTACACGAGAGAACAAAACGGCCATCTCTCTGATAAAGAATGACAGAGTTTCGTCTGGTGATTGGACCCTAGAGTTAATTAACGACTCTATTTCTGATTCATAGGTGAAACTAAAGAATTCTTGCAATAAACTATCTTTAAAATTACTAAAATTGTCAAACGGCTTTTTGAAATTATACCAGTGATGCGCATTATCTGTCAAAACTCTGGGAATAACGAACTCGAGTAAATCATCCAAACTAAGATTCTTTTGTTTCGCATACTCAGTTATCCCGTCTAAAAACTCAAAAGGTAACTCCCCTTTCTTACCAGAAAACGTGGGAGGTGCCAGTTTAAGCTCCGGCAGATCTAAATTGCACCGACATCTGCATTCGGAGGCGCTCTCATCGCTTCCACGTGAGCTGTTAACTTTCAGCCTCCTAATAGCTTCTAACAATTTTTCTGTACTAGTATTCTCGTCTCCTTCCAAGCCTAACTCGGAGCTTAAGGCGCTTAGATCAATCTGACTCGCCATTTTCTGCCCTCTTGTTCTACCTGACCTTAAAATCATAGGCTAAAGAAAACAACCAAATATCAATTAATCGAAGGACACTAAAACCCATAAACAAGAAACGAAAGAAGAAAATATATCTTTAAATCTTAATTACAACTGCGAGGTTATAATCCCGGAAAAGAGCCCACACTTCTATGCTATTCCTTAGCCCGCCCTCTCTCTTCCTTCCTATCAATCCGCCACCTTATATCCACAGAAGTAACAAGGAAGGTTGGAAGAGAGTATTAAGCGGGAATCTTGCTTCTTTAGCTCTCTAGGGGTATGTCAAAGTAATAAACAAGTAAAAAAAAGAAAAAAAAAGAAGCCAAGATTCATAGATTATGGGAGGAATGCCTCCCCCTTCGTCGCTTCTCCAGCCTATCAAGGGAAAAATTTATAAACATAAATTAAGGTCGACCAAAGAGTATCAGCTTAAATAAAAACCTGAAATTGCCCTGGAATAACTCTTTATTGACTAGTTAAAATATCTGTACCATGAGGTTACTCGCTCTGTAACCGCAAGCTCTCCTAAAGGCAGAGACCTCCACTATTAGGCCTGCTGTCTCCTAACAAGTTCCTCTAATTTCTCTAAAGAACCTTAAATTATTATTATGGACTCGAACAGGAACTCAAGCCTCGCTCCAGCCTTCGTGAATTCCCGAGCCCTTAAAATCATCCGAGAACCTCATTAAAATTCTCATCCCGGCAAGCACCGAAAAGGTAACTGCCCAAGTCGTTCTCTCAGACAGAACCAGTGCCAGCATTAAAATCTAAAGAGAAACCCTCATTTTGGGCTACTCTGGCCTATGTCCCTAAAAAAAAATAATGATCTAGCTATTGTTTACGAAGTCGCAGGCTTCATCACTTAGAAACCTGCTCAAAACTATCAGGAGCAGCTCATTCCGCCCGCTCCGTCCAAAAATTCTTAAAGTAAAAAAAAAAAGAACTTTATTCACCTACGTCTGGACATAGAGACAACCCTCTTACCGGAACAAGAGAGTCCCCGAAGAAAATCTTATAAGAAGTGAATCCTGGAAGAAGGGGTGGGTTGACTTATATAGTCTCAAGCCTCTCGCCAAGTGGTCAGCCTTCCACACAATTTCCCCCTTCTTCCCCGTAAAAAAAAAACGAAAAATAGAAAGTGAAGCTTCCCACGGCGTATAGGGGAGTCAAGTCCAGAGCTCTTTTTGTAACTTTCTAAAACTGCTAAAATAAAAAAATTGTTAGAGGCATAACAAGAATTCATTTACACAAGATTCTTAACATTTTAAAATATATAAAAACAAAGCAAGAAATTAGCACTATATACATAAGTACCTTGGCCAAGGATTTTTCATACCACTAAAACAATACTAAAATTATATTAAATACTAATTTAATTACAAAAATATTTACAAATGAAACAGCTATGCACCAAAGGTGCTATAGCAACTTGATAACTGAAAGGACTCTCATCAAGATCCGGTAGCCGCCCAAGTGTATGAGCATAGTAACAACGTTCGCTTACGTTCTTCGCAGGAGGGAATGGAGGGGTTTGGGGGGTTCAAATCCATAACGAAAAGACAAAAATCAATCAATCAATTGGGAAGCTTCGATCATGATAACTAATAGAACTCTCATTCGTCCAAGAGCATTTAGCTATTCAATACATAACGAAAAGCAAAAATCAATCAATCAATCAATTGGGAAGCTTCGCCGTCCAAGAGTATGAGCATAGTAACAACGTTCCCTTACGTTCTTCGCAGGACAGAGTGGAGGGGTTTGGGGGTTCAAATTCATAACGAAAAGACAAAAATCAATCAATCAATCAATTGGGAAGCTTCGATCATGATAACTGATAGGACTCTGATCCGTCCAACAGTATGAGCATCCAAGACTATGAAGACCAAGAGCATCTAGCTATTCAATACATAACGAAAAGCAAAAATCAATCAATCAATTGGAAAACTTCGATCATGATAACTGATAGGACTATGATCCGTCCAAGAGCATGACCATCCAAGACTATCACCATAACAACAAACTGTTCTCATAGGGGTTCAGATAAACCAAAATTTTCCCACGCGCTTCTGTACTACCCATAAGAGGCTATGAACATAGCAACCAAAGGCTCGTCGAAACTTGCCTCCCAATTCCAGGAAATGATATCGATTTCTAGGAAAACAAGATCATTTTTTGCTGACTCGGCCATCTATACGCGGGGATATCTACTTGCTCGCTTATTGCTTGAAAAGGAAACCGATTTTAATGTCGCTAGTCGTTCCGCCTAGTCTTACGACTTCCTGTACATCATAGAGTAAAACTATGTTTAATTAAAAGCTTTAATTGTTTACATTTATTTTTTTAATTCTTTAGTTTGCCTACCATCAAGTGTGTCCATAAGGCCGGACAACGGAGGCGATCATCCTCCTTGGCATTCCAAACTTTTTTTTTTTCAATATAGGAAAATAGAGACAACACAAGCAAAATAAAGATTTCATTTTCATATGACATATAGCATTGGTTTGGAACTATAATACTGTTGTGAGCTACTAGAACCGCACGTACTGAAGGACGTGTGTTGACCACGTGGTTACGTGAGAGTTTAAAGTAGTTTTGGACCTTCAAATAATTTTATTCTAGCTCAAAGGATGGAACCATCATCACCAATGTTATTGTATGGCAAGATATACATAAATATAATCATTAAAAATACCGAACAATTAAATAATTCAACTAAAGCTAAATAAGTAATAAAATGTAAACATCAATTCCTAAGAAATATGTAAATTTTCCGTATTGTTGATTGTCATTGTAGGAAGCAACAATTGTTTATGAAACAATTACAGATAATTCGATAATTTTCATTTAAAAGCAATTAAAATTTGCTTGGCACTTATTCTAAAGATATCTAAGGAACTGTATTTGTGAAATTTCAATATTTTGATCGTAACCGTTGTTGGAAGCAGGCATATTGTTGCGAAACGGATTCTAACCACCACGAAGTCAGACTAAATGTATAATAAAACAAAAATATTCCAAACGTTTTCAGAACGACTAATTCGCTAGTTCCAAAGCCTCTTCACGCTATAAAAAAAAAAAAAAACTTTGTACTTATTATCGGAAAGCCACTGTTGCAAAATAGTTTAAAAACAGAAGACTGAACTACAAATTTACAATTTAAACGGGATTCGATTTCTCGACCATTTTATCCTTGAAAACTGTGATCGTTTTCAGTGCCATTCCAAATCATATAGAATCGTATTTGTAGAATTTCGATATAGCCTATTATTTGTAACCATTGTTGGAAGCAGAAGCAAATGAGACTATCTCAGAGTCAGACTTAGTTTATAATAAAATAAAAGACTTCTATTATTTTCAGAACAACTAATTCACGAGTGTCCAAAGGCTTTGTTCTCACTAAACACTTCTCGTAACTAATATCGAAAAGTCATATATATATATATATATATATATATATATATATATATATATATATATATATATATATATATATATATATATAAAGTTACAAAACACAAGACTGAACTGCAAATCTACATTTCAAATGGGATTCGATTTCCCCTTTATTTTATTCTAGAAAGTGGTAGTTGTTTTCAGTAGTATTTCCAATAAAGATACCTAGAGCGAATTGTATTTGTAAAATTTCAATGTTTTCTTTGTAACCATTGTCGGAAACAAATACATTGTTGCGAAACTATATCTAACTACCACAAAGTCAGATTCAGTTTGTAATAGAAGGAAATAGTTCCAGCATTTTCAGAACGACTAATTAATGAATTTCCAATTGCTTTGTTCACACAAAACACTCCTTGTAGCTCTTATCGAAAAGCGATTGTTGCAAAACAATTTGCAAAACACAAGACTAAACTTCAAACTTACATTTTAATTGGTACTATTCCAAGTAAAGATATCGAGGGAACAGTCTTTGTGGAATTTCGATATTTTCTTTGTATTCTTGTTAAAAGCAGGTACATTGTTGCGAAACGGAATCTAACTACCACAAAGTCAAACTCGGTTTATATGAAAAGAAAAAGGTTGCAATAATTTTTGAATGACTAATTCACAAAGTTTCCAAAGCATTTCTTCCAACTAAACATTCTTCCTAGATATTTTCGAAAAGGCATTGTTGCAAAACAATTGCGAAATAGAAGATTGAACTAAGATTTTACATTTTAACGGGATTCGATTTCTCTGCCATTTTATCCCGGAAAGCGATATATATATATATATTATTCCCATTAACCCTTTTAGGACATGTTTTTTTTTCAAAAGGTAATTTGTAAACTTCCACTCAATTAGCTATTGTATCAAGACTATTCACTCTAGGATCATGGCTTGACCCTCATTTTGTTTGGAATGAAGCAGTGTTTCCAACTGTACAACTCAATTTTTCCTATTGTGCACCTAAGGCGGGAAATTCCCATCCAAAGTAAGAAAAGTGGGAATTTACAAAATAAACTCCTCGTTTGTCGCCAATTTTCCTCCTTAGGTACATGACACGGACATGCAAATTGTACCAAAAATTAGTTTGCTTTATTATGAAGAGAATAAGGTACGAAGATTGGTCCTAGCAGAAATAGTCTTGATGCTCTAGCTGGTTTACCAATTTTCGCTAACCATTTTTAGATAATACATTTTTAGTCAATTTTTATCCAATCAGCTCTAACAAGAAGACTATTCATCGTAGGACCATGAATCGTATATCGTTCTCTTTGCAATGAAGCATCCTTTCTAACGGTACCACTCCCATTTCGGTATCATATACTTGAGGAGAAAAAGTCCCCTAAAAATGGGAATTTTTCTGAGAAAATCCATTTGTTCAAAGTTTTTGTCTTTCTGGGCGCCCCTTGTGTTATCACTCGAAACTCAAAATCACCTGAAAAATACTACTTAATGTATGTAATACCTGTGGAAAATTTCAGTCTCATATATTGAAAACTGAGTCGGGAAAAATATTTACCTATTTACGAAGAAAATCCAACGTTCTGACAGAGAACATGGTATTATTTAAAATTTCCCGACACATCCCTAGTAGGACCATGAATCATACTTCGTTCTTTTCGGAATGAAGCATCCATTCTAACACGGTACCACTCCCATGTTGATTTCATGTATCTTAGGAGTAAAAGTTCCGTAAAAGGTTTTTTTTCCTGAAATAATCCTTTTTTTTAAAAAAAAAAATGTGCGACCCTCGCAGAAGAAATTCCCTTTTAAGGGTTTTTTCTCCTCAGATACATGATACTAACACGGGAGTGGCACTGTTTGAAAGGCTGATTTATTCCAAAGAGAGAACGAGGCACGATTCATGGTTTTAGGATAAATAGGGATAATACTGTAGATACTTTACAAAACAAATTGACTAAAAATGAATTATAGGAGAAACATAAAAAATTCAGATTTTTTTTGACACTTCCCTACTTATCCTAGGATCATGGTTAGTACCTCATTTTGTTTGACATGGCGCTAGATTTCAAACGGTACCACTCGCATGTCCCTATCATGTACCTGAGGAGATACATTCCCGAAAAACGGAATTCTCCTGAAATAATCCATTTTCCCATTTTGGGTGGTATTTTCCCGTCTCAGGTACATAATAGGAACACGTAAGTGGTACAGTTGGAAACAATGCTTCATTCCGAACAAAATGAGAGTTGAACCATGATCCTAGGACAAATAGGGATGTGTCAGGATTTTTTAAGATAAAACTAAAAATTTGCCCTCTTTTTCTTTAGACAAAGTTTGTGACGTCACTGGGCGTCACTCCAGGCGTGACTGCAAAATGCCCATGAAACATGTTCTTTCAGCTTCCACGCTTGAATGAATGCAAAACACCCGGTGTGAAAAGCTTTACTAGAGAGTTATAAAGCAAATTCCAAAAGTCTACCCCATGTTTATGTCCTAAAAGGGTTAAAGATATCTAGGAATTTCTGTATTTGTGGAATTTTGATATTTTCCTTGTAACCATTGTTGCAGACAGATACATTGTTACGAAACGGGATCTAACTACGTACCTCAGAGTCAGAATTAGTTTACAATAATAGAAAATGGTTCTAAGATTTCCAGAACGTCTAATTTACGAATTTCTAAAGCCTTTTACTCATAATTCTTCCTTGCTATTATCGAAAAGCCATTGTTGGGAAAGAAGTAGAAAACACTAGACTGAGCTGCAAATTTACATTCTACACGAGATTTAATTTATGACCTACAAAGTGGCCATACATTAAAGTGGCCAGATCACACATTAGACCTTCGCAGACTACGCGACTTCGTGTGTCGAAGACGCGCAACAGGCTGTGTTATCGCGTCGCTGATATTCGACACACACCCGCGACGCGACAGACGCTAGATCTTACTTCATTTGTCGTGGGGATGACACTTTTTTTTTTTTAAGCCAGAACAAGGGGACAATGCAGTAGCCTGAAGGTGGCTGTCCAGCTTGAACCGCGGACTAAATCCGGAGCCTAGTTAGTATATTGCTAAATCCGCCACTGACTACATGAAATATTATCTTCATGCCTCGCGTCCTCTCCTTATAAATTTCATTAAGGAGTGCCACAAGGCATTAGCGTTATGCCTAAGTGCTTATAAAACACTATTTTTCGTATTTTCGTACAGTATAATATTACATACATAGAACATATAAAAAATAACGAAATGTTATAAAATTACATATTGGCCTGGGGGATCGCAGTTTGTGAATGTGTAAAATATATTTGGGAATATCTGATCATTTGTGCTGCGACCCGCTCGGGAGAGTAATACTCCCGGAAGTACGTTTTTCCGCGCGCTACTCTAGCCAGCTGTTTTACGCGCCAGTTGTTTTAAGTTGGTCACAAAATTTATATCATGAAGTACAAGGGGAACAAAATGAGCCCTATATCATGGAGTACAAGGGCATAAGTACTACAACTACTTATCTGCACAAAAGTAAATAAATCACTTTTTTAAGTATTATTTTCATATTATTTTAATTTAATAAGTGTTATAAAATGTTTAAAAAATGTAAAAGAAAAAACTTTCCACGGGCCGGGTTTGAACTCACGCCGAAAGAGACTTTCATTACTAGCATATAGCGCCAGCCCACTCGGCCACGAAGGCCGAGAGCAGCAACTGTTTGATTTCTGCTATTTTAATGCAACCTGGCAAGAAGTGGATAACGCCAACCAATCAGAACTGTGTTGCTCGTTTCTACTTCCGGGAGCATTACTCTCCCGAGCTAGTCCTTTTGTGCTACTTTTAGTCTAGCGTAAGTAAAGTGAAGCGATAAACAGTGTAGTTTTATGTTACAATTTCCACAAAACAGTTGATCGGCTTGGTACCGAATTTTGAAAAATGTAAGAAAGAACAAAATGACAACATTCAGTGTACTACCGATAAGATTCTTCTCTTTCGATGGCATATCCTTGAATCCACTATAGAATGCACAACACACTTTTCCCATGCTTTCGTCTTTTAAATTCTGTTGTTATCAGAATCAGTGCTGGAGTTCCGAATACTAGGTTCTGCCTGAATTTCTGTAATGAAAGCGACTGTATCGAAAGCTTCTATTGAACTCATCTTTCAGAATGAATATCGTATCTGTTTGCTGAAAAGATAAATTGTCGCGCGACTTCGACACACGAAGTTGCGTAGTATGCGAAGGTCTTAGCTTGTCGCAGGTGGCGGGTTCCCGCGACAAACCTGCGACAGTGTCACGCTTGTCGCGTAGTGTGCGAAGGTCCCGCGTCACATCCATGGTAACAGATGGAAATTCATTACCCCGCGACAAGCCTGCGACAGAAAAAAAAAAATCATCGTGCGTCTTCGACACACGAAGTCGCGTAGTTTCCGAAGGCCCATACACTAAAAGTCAATACATGCAATCCATTTCTTGGTTTGTTGTGTTATAATATTGTTAAAAGTGATTGTTGTGTTTTGAAGTGGAAAATAATAATAATAATAATAATAATAATAATAATAATAATAATAATAATAATAATAATAATAATAATAATATTTGGTCTAGGAATTAATTCGTGCGGTTGGTACGCACACATTGAAGCTGTAGTACAAACACAAAATACATAAATACCTTAAGAAAAATATTGTCCATCGCTAGCCACCACTTTCGCCCATCTGTCAGGCAATGTACGGATTCCGTGGCGAAAGAAGTCCTCATCCTTGGAAGCGATCCAGTCAGAGACCCATGTTTCGATATCTTCTGAAGAAGTAAACCGCTGTCCAATCAAATCGTTGTTCATGCAATCGAACAAGTAGTAGTCCGAAGGAGCAACGTCTGGTGAATACGGCGGGTGGGGTAAAACTTCCCATCCGACATTTTCTAAATAGGTTTTGACCGGTTTTGCGACATGTGGGCGAGCGTTATCATGTTGAACAATAAGTTTATCATGTCTGTTCTCCCATTCTGGTCGTGTTCTGGCCAGAGCTTGCTTCAAACGCATTAATTGTCGTCGATAACGTTCTCCATTCATAGTTTCACCCGGTTGCAGCAGCTCATAGTACACCTCACCTTTCATATCCCACCATATGCACAGCATAACCTTTGCACAGTGAATATCTCGTTTTGGTTGTGATGGACCTGGTTCACCTGGTTTCACCCAGGCCTTTTTTCGTTTAGGGTTCTCGTAATGGATCCACTTCTCATCACCGGTAATAATTCGATGCAGAAACCCCTTTCTGCTCTGTCGTTGAAGCAGCAATTCGCAAATGGTTTTTCGTCTTTCAACGTCTCTGTCTTTCAATTCATGTGGAACCCAATGTGACATCTTTTGAATCATTCCCATGGCTTTCAAGCGTTTGGAGACTGTTGTTTGATCAACGCCTAATGCTGCTGCAAGTTGTTCCTGCGTTTGACACGAATCCTGCTCGAGCAATGCTGTCAATTCTTCGTCTTGAAATTTTTTTGGCTGTCCAGCTCGCTCTTGGTCTGCCAAGCCGAAATCACCACTTCTAAACCGTGCAAACCACTTCTGACACGTTCGCTCAGCTAGAGCATGGTCACCATACACTTCCACCAAAATACGATGACTTTCAGTCGCACTTTTCTGCATGTTAAAGTAATGCAGCAGGACACCCCGCAAAAACACTTTATCAGGCACAAATTGCGCCATGTTCACTTAACTACAAACTGGTGTTGTTGACGCTTTAATCCACTGCCCAATACTACGAACGATACGCGATGACAGGGGTTTGCAACACATGTGTGGATACACTGAACTGTGGGACGCTCCGTTCGTTGCGCCATCTCTTGTCCACCCGCACGAATTAATTCCTAGACCAAATAATAAAACACGAAGTAATGCATTCCAATATTAGAAGGATTACGTATAAAGCAGGGGTAAAAGTGGATCTGAAAAGGTAGGGGGACGGAGGTAACGGTACGATTCCACACCGTCCCCCTGCCTATCTTTGCCCTTTGTAATTTCTTAGGAACTGGGAACACGCCGTACAATTTTTATAGGTGGGGGACGGCGTTCCCCTGCACTTTTACCCCTGGTATAAAGTGTTAATACTTTGTAGAAAAGAAAAAAATGGAGCAGCTGCCTGTGCGGTAGACAGAAGTGTGAACTGAAAAAAGTAACCATACTATTCAATGCATGCGTAAACCCGTACTGCAGATCAGTGGCATAGGGGAGGTACTAACGCGCTTAAGCTTACTCCTCTTAGTACAGTGATATAAAAAATAGATTCTCCTAATATACAGTATATTTTATTTGTGATTCCCGGTAATGCCACTTTTCTTATAATTTATCACATGTATTGTACAGTCATTTTAAAACGTGTTTCCCAGAAGCTCCTTTTAACATGAAAAAAAAGAAAGGAAACAGGTTGCTCAAGTTTTTTTTTATTATTATTTGTTGCCTGCCTAGCTGAATTGTTAGCGCACGCGACTTCGTAGTGCGTGGTCCTTGGTTTGATTCCAGATCGCACCAACGACCATTGCATGGGTTTTCTCGTGTTCCCTCTTTTCCTATCCTTTCTTTATTCCACTATTTCGTTCATTATTACCTCTCCTAGCCTCCAATGCGTAATCATGGGTCGTAATTTCGCATTTCATTTCATTTTTTCATCATCATGGGGCAATTGAAGGATCACATGAATTAAGAAGTAGCTAACTCTGGTCCGGAAAGTCAGAAATAATGGCACCAGAGAGCTTATGTACTGACCATGCATTGCTACGTTCATTGTGCTACGTCTGACTAGCCACTTGCTCTTCATGGATTGTAGGTAGCAGCAGAGTTGAGTACTTCTTTTTATCTGTTAACCAATTTCATCAGTATTTCAAACCCGTATCATTATAAAGAAAACTAAGGAATTAGACTTATTTGTTATCTGTCACCCCTACAATTCGATTCACTTCTGTGTACTGAAATAAAATATTTGACGTACGTGGTGTTTTTCTGGCTCCGCCACTGCTGTAGATGTATTAAATTAATGTCTTTTGATATTATTTGCTATTCTTAATATATACTATTTGATATTCTTCAAAAGATGAAACTATATTATCATCAGTCTTCCTGCCATTTAGCGAGACCTATTTAATGTAGCGTTCAGAGAAAGAGCCAAAGCGTATAGCAAGATGTGGGTTTGTGAAAAAAAAATCCTTACGTGATAGAGCTTTTTCGATTATTCCATTGAAATTAGCACTCCGAAATCTATAAGAATCACTTACTACTTTCTAAACACGTTTTCCATCGCAGGCTAGTGTAATTAATTACAGAAATATTTAGCTCATACAGTGGTGCCCACCCCCCTTATGTCCATGGCACCCCCCAATTGTCTATCCATAGGTGTTCTTCCATGAAAAAAATCTTTTCGATTAATTTTTACACTCCCTCAAACATTTTTATATAGATTTTTACCCCCCAAATATTTCAATGACGCAGTTTGCGTCATAGCCCCCCTTGTGGGCACCCCTGAGCTCATATGAAAACTGTAATTGCACTACAGGAATACAATAAATAGACTACTCAATAACATTTTTGTTTTTCTGGTATTATTTATTACACTTTAATATAACCTGATTGTGTTTTTCCTAAATTTGTTGTGTCTGTAGTGCATTCGGCGAAAATTATTGATGTTGTTCATCTGCAAAACAGATTTTTGGATGTATAATCCAACATTCCAGTTGGCACTTTGAGTAACATTTTGCATTTGTGGAAACTCAGAATAAATCAGAGTCAACAGAAACGAAGAGCACTGTGAATAAGTTCTTTAAGATTGCGTTGTCAGTGGGTTCTTCTGACTTTTCCTTTTTATTGTTGTTATTAGCTACAAATTACAAATGACTCATAACTTCGTACCACTAACCAATAGAGCAAAAATAAGCACAGTATTGAATTTTTGAGAAAATTTGCTATTAAAATGACACATCACATATTATGTTTTCTATTTAAGAAAGTTGAGGAAGGTTCAAGATGGCGGATTTCAAGATGGTGGACGTGATTGTCATGTATCATCAAAAACTTTCTCTCTCCCCTATTAACCATATACATTGCTTATTTGGTTTTATTTTGCAGCATTTGACATTTATTAGGAAGTTTCAATACTTTTTGAACTACTATGTAGAGCACCAAGGTCAATGACCTTTCAAGGTCAACAGAGGTCAAGCACAAAATGTTTCCACATCTTGAAATAAACCTTGTGGCATATACATCATATTCTAAAATTTTCATGCTTTAGTCATAAAGTGCACAATTCTTATATTTCGAGTTAACCCGCCCCACTATGGACTTTCGCTTCGCCCATATAGAATGGTGGTTCTCAAGGGGAGGGGGGTTGTTTTAGTATATATGTATACAATTCATGAGTTTTCAATACATTTCATACCCTCCCTTATTGCAGAATATCAACAGTGTAGGTATTAACACTGAGCATAATGTTTAGTTTTAGCATCAATAAACAGTTGCACATTCTGTTCATTTTTAATGTCCATTTTAGTATGAGACATGAACCTAGAATTTTGTATAGGATCGAAGCTAAAAGGTTGTATAGGTTCAAACCCTGCTCCCAGCAAGTGAACTTTGTGGTGGACAAACACCGTGTGCGTGGGTTTTCTCGGGTTTCTCCCGTTTCCTCCCACTTTCTTCATTCCACCATTTCATTCATTACTCAGCATCACCGTCTCCTTTAGCCTAACATGCATAAGCGTGGCACGTAAAACTCAACAATTTCATTTCATTTCAAATCTAGGCCTATTCTATTTTCTTCCAAAATGCCTTTCTATTTCTAATTGTTAATTATTTCAAGTTTTATTATTTTTTTCACAATTTTTCCTGGAACTATGTTAATAAACATGTCTGAAATGTTAGCTGAATATGTCGATATGTTTCTTTTGAGAAACAGGCCGCAAATGGAAACTTTTGCTTTTCGATCAATCAACGAATGACGCATTCAAAGAAATAAGTTATTTTCAAAGTTAGGCCTACGTGAGCAGGATTGGGCATGCGTGACTACATAAGACATCAATTTTCAACATCGATTGGCATAATATGTGTGTGTCTGGGAGGTGAGCAATCGGACAGTTCAATGTTAATAACGAAGCATTGCATTACTCAGTACAAGTGAAATTGTGTTTCAAGATGGCCATTTATGACGTATAGCTGTGGTAGCTAATGATAAGATATCAACAAGTGGGTTATCGTTTCTCATCTTTAGGTGAGTTAAGAGCTTTGGTTAAAGCACTTATTTAGGTCTTCTTCCATACCTGAACATTCCTTCATGCTAGTGTGAAATTCAGAAAAAGGCGCATGTGCAACTACCGATTTTGACGCCATACTAATTTATGTATATAGAGGTTACGTTGAAGAGATACGCATTGCAATTTCGATTGTTTTGGTATATATATACTTCTGGCAAATATTAAAATAAAATTAAACTGGTATGAAGAGAGCATCCAAAATCTTTCTGTTTTGCGTCCCTCGGTTATGCCGACGAGGCTGAAGGAGACGGTGATAGTGAGAAATTAATACAGTGGTGGAATGAAGAAAGTGGAAGGAAACGGGAGAACCCATGCACACGGTGTTTGTCCACCATCAAGCTCACTTGCGCGAACTGGGATTGAACCAAAAGTCCAATACACCAGAGGTGAACGTTTTAGCACTGAGCCACCGCGTCCTCAAGTGAGTACCCGAATTGAAGGACGTAGGGTAGGCTCTTCTTATAAGTGGTTTGTGTGAGGTTTACCTACCGTTTCAGCATCACGGCTATATGAGACATGAATATAAAGTTTAGCATGATATCTGAACACATGAGAGCCGAGATCTTGTAAGAGTTCCCTTGTAGGAGAGATAATGTGTTGAGGAACAGCTTATGCTGTGAAGATGCGCATTTGCATGATAATCTCTGCTTCCTCAACTGTACCGGATTCAATTGGCGTGGGAGATCCGGGTTCGATTCCCAGCGTGAACCCATGTGGTTCGGATTCCACGTTAATGAGTAGATCCTGTCTCAAATAGCCTCGCTGCTGAAACGGACGTTAAAATCAACTCAACTGTATCGGATTCAAGCTCCAGTCTTGGTTCAGAGTATACGTTAATATTAGGCCTGTTCTTCATAATCTAGGAGTCCCAAATCACAAAAACTAGGACCAGAACTTTATACACAAAAGGCTTTAATAACTATTTGGATACAACAAAACTCTACTCTTCAGCATTGTGTCTATGTAGGTAGAAGATGGACGGATAGTTTAACGGAGGAATCTCAACCGTATCCGTCGCTTATAATTATGGCTACGAATTAACTCTATTTACTAGAGACCAATTTGTCTTCTGATAAATAATAACAATTTTTGTTAGGTAAACTTTTGTACCATCCATTTCATCAAGCTCGTTAAAATTAACGTATTATTAAATACTTTAGTGGTCCATCAAAAGAATTTACCATTTTACCACTGTCTGTTATCACCGGTTATAACCAATTACTCATTTAAGTTAATAAGATTTTAAACATTTAAAGAATCTAAAAATAATCCTTAAGCTTATTTGAAGGGTTAGAAGTTAGATTTCTGGGCTTTCGGTAGCCGGGTAGAACCCCGAGAAAACCCACGAGCACGGTGTTTGGGCACTACAAAGTCCACACGGCGCGAGCTGGGATCGAACCAGGGACCACAAGCACCGGAGGTGAATGCTCTACCACTGAGCCACCGCGCCCCCAGAATTGTGAAGGAAGAAGTGACCTGGGACTATTATGTTAGGTATCATCCCGACATTTGTCTAGTGTGAATGAGGAAAATCTAGGAAAACCTCACTCAGGATGGCTGGCCCGAAAAATCTGGTACACTTTTTCAACCGAGTATCCACCGGAATCGAACTTAGACTTAAGCTTATTTGAAGAATATTGGTTGCTGTTGTAGATCTCTTTTCTCTCGCCCCTTTTCAGCACTGAGTCTGTATTAGATGTAGACCTACAACTTAACGTGGAAACCGAATCGCATGAGCTCTCACCGAAATTCAAACTCTGTTATCACGCATCGAAAACGAACGTTGATGAAACTGATGCTTAGCGTCTGGTGTTCTGGTCGATATCTGGCTCAGCGGTATTAATATAATATTCTTATAGTACGAAAATACGGACAAGTGAGACGAAGTACGTATAACGTGAAATTACAAATTATATTGTAGCAGTTTGGTATGTTAGACAATTTTTCGTATCAAATCTAGTTTCACCTACGGTGAGATAAATAATGCGGATTAAATATCTACTCAAATATGTACAGTATGTAATGTGCCTGAGAGAGTTAATAAGGGATAATCTCCCTTTACATTACGATTTACCAATTTAGCTTACCACCAAGAACCAATTTAGCTACAAACACAAAGCACATTTCTAATGTACTTCTAATTAATACTTTTTTTTAAAAAAAAATAATAATAATAGTCGCTAGTTTTTATTGGAGTTCAAATAGATATCAAGTAATCAATAGTCTCATAGGCAAGTGCGCTGATTTCTCTGTAAATTTGGGGGAGGGGGCATTCAGATGCAGAAGGTATATACATGAGGATTTCAAGACAAATTGCATTCAAATTATGCCAAATACTGTATACTCATAAATACAATAGGGGAGTCCACATGAGCTTTGGGGGGCCCGGGCCCCCCGGCCCCCCAGGATCGGCGCCCTTGCTCATAGGATCGCTGTATTTGTGATATATCAAAAGACTGGTATAATCTTAGTACAGGAATATACAACTAAGGAACTGCCTGTTTCCGAAGCAAGTAGTTTCATTGTTGCAGGACCGAACTCAATTTATTAATTGATGCTAGTGAAATGTTCACTTTGACGTCTGGCGGGAAACTCACCTCAGCAACACAGCACAGGGATGGACTGTAGTCACGCGTCTAATTTCACGAATTCAGTACACGAAGAGTGAATAGGCTGAGGCACCCAGCCACACAGGAAGCAGTGCATTAGTGAGCAGGGATGTACGAAATTGGAGCATGGAGTACACAATGGTGATGTTTTTGTGTGACTTCAAACTGAGACAACCTGCTCAGGAAGCCGTGAAAATGTTAACAGTGTACTTGTACAGAGGGTTTTTCGCTGTATATCCGACCATATTATATTCGGTGCTGCCACCTGGCATGTCATGCTGGAACTACGTGGTTGCGTCGAAGCAATGTTATGTCTGACTTTGTATGTGCGTGAGTGTTGCTAGTAGGTGTTATCAAATGGCACCGAAATTCAACTGGTATTGAGAAGTTCCACGCTAAGTTTTCGTACGGACGCGTTGTGAAAGTGTGTCAGAAGAATGGGTTAACACTCGGGATGACTACTGCGAAAGCTAATGTAGCGCGTTACACACAACAGGCTCCCCTAGCGAAACATTCACCCAAGAAAACTACCAGAAGAAGAGGTGCAAGCAAAGTGACACTCCTAGTGCTAAGGGGCACGTCGATTGGCGTGCCAAGAAAATTCCCCGACGCAACGTGATATCGGCCACAAATTCCACCTCGCACCGTCAACTGTGAACAAAAAATTTGCAAGCGCCACAGGATGAAGTGTGTGTGAAAGGTTCGTGTACACCACCTGCTCGTGCCTCACATTGCCGAATATAAGACAAACTGCAGGAAACTGTATTGAAAGTACCTGGCGGGTTCCAAGTTGTTATAATGGATGAATCATGTGTCCATCTCACTGCTGATGATCACAATTCGCATTTTCCCTCGTGGCTTTATGGTTGTTACGGGATTCGGATATGAGGGTAAGTTGATGATACACAAGGTGGACAAAAAAGTGAAGATACTTCCAAGAATCCATTCTGACACCTGTCTGTCGGAAAGACATCCCACAATTATATTGAATGGACGCGAAGCAGTTGATAATCTATATGGACAAGGCTTCGAGTTATACCGCCAGAACATCCCTATGTTTTTATCAGGAAATGGCAGAGGAATTATGAATTCGTGTCATTCATTTGAAGACATTCCTGTGAAAAGCCTGGACGCCAGTCCAATGAATTTTTTCGCATTTGGACTGTTGGAACGACGTCTATATTACCGCCCGTGCACCTTGGATGGTTTATGGAAAGTGAGGAGGGAGGAGTGGGACAGAATTTTCATGCCTGTCCTGCACTGGAGCTTGCTGCGAAGAAATTCCGATGCCGTGTGTTGGTCTACAGTGCTGGAGGTCCAATAGAACACGATCAGTGATGGCGGCGGGAAATGTCTTAGGGCCGTAATATAAGTGAGTACCCGTCAAAAATGGTCGGTATAAAGCGAACAACCTTCTGTATTTGGGCCAGGAATGGCAAATGAACGCACCATTCACCGTTGGTTTGTCAAATTTCAGATGAGTTCGTCAAGAACACTGTGGAAACACCTCGAAAAAATGTGTCTTCCATGCAGAAGAGGTAAACATATATCATATCACTGTTGTTCGGCGACCCCGTACAATCAGTAAGGTGAAAAAAGTTGGACTCATAAGTGCCACGAAAGTTGACACATACCAACAAGAATCGCTGTCAAAAGGTGTGCAATTCTCCGAGTGTATAGAATAGCTTAGATGGTTTCTGCATTTGATTGTCATTTCTACAGTGAAAACACAATCGTAAATCGTCAGGGCTACCGATGATTTCAGACGATTTCTGCAGGGAAGGAATCTCAATACGCAGGGAGTGGGAGGGTTAAAGTAGTACTGCGAAATTACTTGTAACCCTTATTGAGCACGATCGGAGATTTGCTCTGAAAGAACATTTTTCGTAGCTCCGGGGAAAATTTCCCTGGCCACTCCCTGAAATCATCACTGGTCAGGCAGTGGTTGGGTCCTGATGAACGATTCTAATCACCACTCTACCCGCAGCGGTTGTTGCTGCTCTTACGCTGGGTGTAATCCATCTTTTCTTTCTCCATGGAGACAAAACCATCACTCAGGATCGTCATAGTCCTGAACTCCATGGAATAAAGCCCAAACCAGTCTGCAATGCCAACAGACAAGGTGCCATGTTAACACGTGGCTCAAAAGACAGTGCAGAAAAGGCAGACTCTCCATGAGTCACAATATGAAACCCTTTCTCAATAATTATTCTGCTGATGTCTTCCTCCGACTACTACCTCTTCTGAAATCTCTTCTCGACCACTTCTTGGGAGAGAAAACTTTCTCTGGCGATTGAGGAATACAACGTGCGTTGATAACATTTTTCCCATCTCAGAGTCCGGACTTCTTTCGCGACGGAATCCAGTGGTTAGCTGAGCGATGGCAAAAGTGTATGGTTATAGATGGCGTCTATTTTGATTAACTAGATATTGTAGTTTTTTTTTTCGAAACAACATTCCTGGGGCGAGCATTTCATACGCTTCGCACTTAGTAAGTATTAGAAAGACTACATTATTGCAGTGATACATACTGTCGCATTATTAACAGGATACTATTGTAACAGTTGAGTTGAGTTGATTTTGAGTTTAACGTCCCTTTTCAGCAGCGAGGCTATATGAGACGTGGACCTACTGATTAACGTGGACTCCGAACCACATGAGCTCCCGCCAGGAATCGAACCCGGGTCTCCCGCGCCAAAGGCGCGTACGCTAACCGCTTAGCCACGGAGGAGCTCACTATTGTAACAGTCATCAGTATTCCTTTAATACCTAGTAGCTAAGAAGTGCGTTTTTTTCTATGCGCATAGTTGAATCCGTAGTGAGGTTGCTTGCTTCGGTTAGAAACTCAAGCAGTCATTCGGATTCCGCTTTACGTAGTAGGTCCCTTTTCATATAATTTTGATGCTGAAATGAGACATCAAGCTCCAATCAATCTAGCACTCATTATTTTCATCGTAACTATTCTACGAGCATCAATATATTATTATTACGAGGGTCATCTAGAAAATAAAGGCCGTTATACAAAATGAGGAACACAATATTTATTTTAAAAAATCTGTTATATACCTGAAGCTTCACTCACTTCTCTACATAATTACTACCTTCATTTAAACAAACATTTGTCATACCTATTCACTAGCTTCAGAATTCCCATTTTATACTTTTCTGCCGCTAGTTCATTAAGCCAGGTGCTCACTGCATTCTCCAACTCTTCATCGCCTCCGAAACGTTTACCGCCTAGAATTTCTTTTAGCTTATGAAGAAGGTGGAAATAACTAGGAGCAAAGTCCGAACAGAGTGGATGATCAAAGACTTCTCATCCGTATTGATCCAGGAATTCTTGAGTTTCAGCAGCAGTGTGAGGACGGGCATTGTCGTGAAGAAGCACAATTTTTCCAGAAACATTCTTCGCCTCATGTTTTTGATGGTTTGACGTAGTTTTCTTAGAATCTCATAATAACGATTTGCATTGATCGTAGTGCCTTTTGGAATGGAATCAACCAAAAGTACACCTTTATGATCGAAAAAGACGGTTGCCATGAACTTTCGTGTTGAAAGAGTCTGTTTGGATTTTCTCTGGGGATGATGCCTCTCAAGTGAGTGGCGCTTGCTCTCTGGGGTGAGGTGATACATCCAGGTCTAATCACTAGTCACTATCCGATTAAGAAAGGCTTTTTCATCTGTGTGATATCGTGTCAAAAATGTCAAAGCTGAGCCCATTCTCTGAGTTTTGTGTTGGTCACTCAGTTGCCGCGGAACCTATCGTGCACACATTTTGTTGTAGCCGAGATGTTGCAACACAATTTCACCAAGCAAAGAACGAGAAATATTTGGAAACAAAGTATGCAATTCGTCAAGAGTTACTCGTCTATCTTGAAAGAATCTGTTGTTCACTACAAACTTCAGGTTTTCTGTGGTAGGCATGTAATGGATTTCCAGGTCGAGTTTCATCGTGAACATTTGTTCATGTATCAACATTTCACACCATTTGCTCACATTTCTTTCGTTCATTACATTATCTTCATACTGCTTTCACTTGCCGTTAAATTTCTTACTCATCTTTACATATGATATTATCTTTGTTGACAATGTCACTGAGAGCTGGACTTAAAGATCACCTTGAGTGTCACTATTTATCTATGCGATTGAAAATTACGGGTTCGGTAATAATATTAGTCGTTTTCGATCATCTTTTGTGAACTTACATAGCACCGGAAGTGTCACTATTCATCTCATCGACTCCAAAAACTAAGCATTAGACATTATTATCGATCTTTTTTTGTTATGTTTCCTTTTCCCATGCCCCTTAGGGGTGGTAGGTGGAGGTCTTCGCGGGCTCGGGCCTACAAAGCATATATAACTTCGGGTCCGGGCCGAGCTCGGGCTGTAAATTTTTAAATATACAACCATATTTCTCGGACCTTTTCGGGCCTCACTTTGTAAACATACTGTACAACGTTATATATTGCACCATTCTTTCTGGAGAACTTTTAAAGCAATATTACAAAATTAAACCTCTAATTGGTGTCAATAAAAATACAATTTTGCGTTAATTATTAAGTTTCTGTAATTCAGGCTTATTTTGGGCTCATTTGATTATCACGCGAGCTCGGTCCGGGTTCGGGCCTAAATGCTAAAACATATTTCGGACTCGGGTCGGGCCTCACATTGTGAATTCACGGGCCTGGCCGGGCTCGGGCTAAAAATTCCGACTCGTGCAGATCTCTAGCGATAGGAGATGTTATTCGTACTGGGAGCTGACCTTGGACTTAAAGGACATCTGGATTGTCTCTATTTATATATGCGACTTCAACAACTATGAATTCGATACTAAAATTGATTGTTTTCAACCATTTTTGTCCCTCCTCTCACCTAAGTGTGCTAGGGGATCTTACTCCCCTGGGGGTGAACTTGGACTTAAGCAGGATCAAGTCTGTCACGAATTTTAACTTAGCCATGCTGAAAACTATTACCTTGACACTAATATCGGTCTTTTTTTACATGTCACCATTTCATTTCTCGGGTGCTAATGGGTGCTGAAATTAGACCTAAACGGTATGGTTAGGACAAGTAAACAATTAGCTCATTTAATAAAACACGATCTTAACCTGTAGTGTACAGAAGGACGAAGGCTTGGGCGCAACAACAAGAAATACCAGTAATAATCAGGAGTTATTTCCAAACAGTAACCCTGTAATACAGCCAAATTGTATTGTTATTATAACGACCCACTAATGGCGACTCTTATGTGTCAAAATTGGATTACAATTTCCCACTATTTAGAGTGAGGGAGAATTGTCATATAACTGAGAGCAGGGGCGGATCCAGGAGGCGATCGTCCAACCACCCCAAGAAGAGGAAACTTTCTTATTTTATATATAAATAAAACCCATCCCAGAGTTTGGAGATCTTAAAAGTAGCTGTAAGTAGCAGTATTACAATCCACCGTCACTGGATCCGCCCCTGCCTGAGAGTTTAATGTGCAATGCAAGCAAAGAACTGTACAGTACCTTTGCACATGATGATGATTGTGATTTTGAGTTTAGCGTCCCTTTCAATAGCGAGGACGTGGACCTACTGATAAACGTGGAATCCTAAACACATGAGTTCCCGCCGAGAATAGAACCCGTGTTTCCCACTTCAAAGGCATGTACTCTAGCAGTTTGGCCACCAAGAAGTTTGTGACTGCACATAAATTTTCATTAAATGAATTTATGAGGAGTATTAAAATGATTATTTAATTTTATGAATACACCGTATCTCCTTAAATTTAACGAAAAGTTGTGTAGTAAAATATTTTCTTTTGGTTGACGAGGCTTAGCATTCAGATGTCAAATGCTGGAATAGAAGTGGAGGCTGTTGCCCTAAACCCTCTACTCCTTGCTACTGTACGTAGGTCAGTATATACCTAATGTATTTCCTACAATCATAGTCGTATTAGTTTCATTTTTAATGCAGGTTTGGCGTGCCTGTAGGATTGATCATTTTGTGGAACAACTCGGTAAACAAAACGATAAAACTTCAATCGATTGGATGAGTCATTGTCGAAGTTACTATGTAATAGCTTTTATTGGCATGAATATTTTAACCACTAACACAGGCAAACAATGTACAAGTTACGAAAAGGTAAAGGAACACCCGTTCTATCGTGCAATTGTACTTGCTAGATACTTACAATGATATACTGTACTTAGGCTCAAGAAGAAAAAAGTAGTTATTGTAACTCAATATAGTGCAACATGGAACTTTTATATCACATGGGATGTTATAGTTCTATAACATAGCGTTTCAGCTCTTTCAATTACTATTCGTATAGATTAGTAGGAACGATTCGAGAAATTCTTTTGATGTGTAACACAAAAGAGTTTGTCGGTCTTACAATTAGACACTTCAATTTCTCAGAAGTGAACTTGGACAAATTTGAAGAGGGAATGGAATGAATATTTATGGATTTAGAAAACGCTATAAGAAGAAAGAAAAAAGAGAGACAGAGAGAAGCTTGCAATAACATGGCAATCGTTCGGAATACTTAGAATAGGGTTTAACATAGGGGTGCAATAACCATTCGCCCACTCACCCAGGGCGAGTGGTTAATCTTTGCGGGCTAGTATTTAATATCATACAGAAGTAAGTAAATGATTTCTATTGTGGGATATGGGCTAGTAGCTTTTTCTCTTGGGCTAGTAAAATTTTGTTGCTTATTTGCATCCCTGGTTTAACAATATTATATTCATCAATTGGAGCAATTGCAGTGTTTACTTGAAGCATACAAAAAAAGAATAATTTATTGCACACGAATAAAGTGAAGCAGGGTTTCACAGCGTATTCATCGCTTAACGAAAGTCAACACAGCCGCTGTTGTATGAAGAATTTAGGATACTGGTCAACACAGTATATAGTTATATTTTTTGCTCATGTCTGGAGTGAAGAATCTTGAAAGGAGTCTGTTGATTTGAGTTGTGCGCTTGACTTCGTCAGAGCCCTTGCTCCTCCCATCTGCAGTGACTTAGAAGTGTCTTCATCAAACCGTATCTGTCTTCCGCCAGCTTCTTCCTTCTTCCACTAGTGCCTAGTGCTTGATACTAATTCTGTTAAAATTAGTGGGGAGCACAAAAACAGGTTTTTCGGTTTCCGGTTTATAGGAAACCGAAACAGGTTTTTGAAAACTAAAAAAAAAAAAGTTTCTCTCCAAAATCTTTTGTTTTTCATCGAAACCGGTTTCAGTTTTTCCAAAACTAGTTTTATTTCTGACCAGAATAGTATTTCGTTGTTCTCCGGAAACCGATTCCGTTTCCACAGAAATAGTTTTATGTGTTTTCCAAAAAACAGTTTTGGATGTTTAGATTTTACTAAATCCAGTGCGACTTTCGCCGAAGCCGGTATTGGTTCCTTCTTATGAGAACTTACATATGTTTTAGATCTTCAAATCGGTTTAGTTTTCAATCAAAATTGGCTTACCAGTTTCGATGAAAACCGAAGCGGTTTTGGAGAAAACCGAAAACGGTTTCGGTGAAAAACCGAACCGATTTTGCATAAAACCAAAATGTCGGATTTTTGGATTTCGTTTTTTCTAGAAACCGGTTTCCGGTTTTTATAAACTGGTTATGGCCATCCGTAGTTAAAATACGAATAAACCATTATTAGAATAATAATTACTTCTATCTGCCGTCCTAAGCGAAAACACCTTAATTCCACATTTGTCGAAAATCGAGATATTGGAAAGGGAATGTTCGTAGTACAATTCAGCATCTATCTAAAGTGAAATTGACGTGGTTTGACCAATAGGTAAGGGGTAATGACATCATGAGTGTTTACCTTATGTTCAAAACTGTAACTGAAAGAAAGCAAAAAGTGGCAATTCATAAGCAAAAATATTTAACTGTATTACGCCTACCACACAAATTTTAGATCGTGAAAATATATTTAATAAAGTTTAATGAAATACAACAAATTTGAACGCGTTTTGCTTATTTTTTCGAAAGTATGTGAAATGGAGTTGAGGCCTTTTCGCTTAGCACGGCAGTAATATTCGTTACTTACTATAAAATCGAAACAAATATTCGGACACTGGAATAACATAAGAAAAATATTCGCATAATTATTTGAGTAATTTTAACAGAACAACTTCATACTATCATCCATGTAAAAATTACCAATTCATCGGTTTATGCCATGTTAGAATACATCAACCAAATGCTACCAGCCAGTAGCGTACGCAGAATTTCGTCAAGGGGTTGGATATTCACGCTCCCATGTTAATAGAGTTTTTTAAAAATATTTTAATATGTTAAAAATGCTTATTTTTTCAGAATATCTTGTTCAAGGGGCAGATAAAACCCGGAGCTCCTATCTTGCGAACGTAACTGCTACCAGCGAATGCGTCCGTTGCTAAACGAATATGTTGCTGCGCGTACAACGACTCACCAAAGGTAGTCGTTAACCCTGGTTCAGTTATATCTTTAGTGGCAATAATCGTTTTCACCTTAAAATATCTTCTGAAGTTATATTCACTAGTATGCTCACCTTTTCTACTGAAATTACAAGTCCATGATGAATATTAAATAGTTTATTCTTTGATTCCCTTTTAATGAATATTCACACAAACCGACTTGCAATCAAACATGTTAACTGAGTATCCATAAACAACGACATAGCAACCAACTAGACAATAATGTATATTTCTTATATATTAAAACATTCTTCTTTTATTATTTTTAATTAACATTATAACAGGTATAGTGCTTATGTAAAAGCACTTTCTGCCCAAGATATATGTAATTATGAGCCGATACAAAGTATCTCGTTATATAAAATGTCGCCCGATAAAGGGACTAAATATAAAAGTTATAAGGGAGCTTGACTTTTATATTTAAGAACCACTGATCCGTTTATAATAATGACATGATAATAATTGTGTTCTCTACATTTTGATCGCCCTTCATATATAACTTCATTAAGTTTCCTTCATATAAATACATTTATAATAAAACTTTATTCCATTATTATTTATCTTTTATCATTAAAAATGTCGTCGCTTACTAATACAATCAACGAAGGATGCGAAATCAAAAGCGTAAGAGATAATTACATTTTAAAACACAAATTAAAATGATCAACGATTTCATTCATCATTAAAAACGGTCATGTTAAAAAAAATGTTTGCTCTTTCCAGGGCGCATTATATAACAATTACGTAAGATGGTATTTTAAAGTATACATCATATCAACAAGGCGTCATGATACAAAAGAATCTTATCCAAGTATCATATAAGGTGACACATGAGTACAGTCGTCGGATAATTAGCTTAATAGAATGAACCTTCTACTGAATATAATCTTTGACAATAAAGTTTCAACATAAATCAATATAATATAAATAATCTTTGTTTTTAATCAGTAACAACATTAACATCTTCCCGTATGGTAGATATAATAATCTATGTTCAAGTGAACGAAAAGAAGAACTTAAATTTATTTTCACACATAAATATTCATAAGAATCAATAGCTGATATGGGTTTAACCCCTACCACATCAACTGCAATCAGTTTAGATTCGTACTTGTATATGCTTCCAATAAAGTACATTTTACTGCACAATCATGATTATGTCCCGCATTATTATTCTGTACAGGAATTGTGTCATTATTTTGATTTTGATACGAAGTGCCATCTCTTGAACTATGGTTACGTCTATCAATGTAGTTTACAGTATTTCTAGAACTTTGCCATGTATTTCGTCTGTTTTTGAATCTACTTTGGTTAAATGGTCTGACATAATTATTGTCACGATTAGTTAGGTTAGGTGTGTTCCCATCATATCTTTGCCTATTCTGATTGTTCTGATTGTTTAAATTTACTCGATTTAGGTTATGTTCCGTATCGTCTACATTACGGATATTTAGATTCCGGACTGGTACTGATCTAAAGTTATCTGAATTGTTTTTAATTTTGCCTATTCCCGCTTGATGATTCTGTGCCTGGTATTGAGTTTCATAACATTGAACAAGCATCAATAGATGATTAAAACTCATGCATTGCGTAGAAAACAGGATTTGTTGTAATTTAAACGGTAGTAGATTTCGAATAGATGCGATCACTCTAGATTCAGATTGTAGTTTACGATTTTTAATTCATTATACGTATTCACAACAAAACCAACAACAGATTTGTGCAAGCGAGGATTAAAAGGTTGATTTCTTATCGTAGCGTCTCTGTTTGCAAGTAGAAAGTCATTCTCATAATTTGCAATCAGCGCTGCCTTGAATTCCTCATATGTGTTGACGTGTTCCCGTACCGCTTTAAACCATAAAGAACACGGTGGAAGTAATAAATGAGGGATTAGTTTCATATATTGAGATTTATCTATACACATTATACTGCATTCGTCCTGAAATTTTTCTAGGAAAGAAGTAGCATTTTCATTACATCTACCACTAAACTTACTCATAGCACGTATTTCGCTCATTTTTACACTTAACTTTACATTTCTTTCACCATTTCGTGTTCGTGTTGAGTGAAAATTTCTACATACTGCGTTATGTGTGGTTCCACCATCTCTTTTCCGCCCATTTGTATTCCTTGGTTGAATTCTTTCCAAAATAATATCCTCATCGGATGGGTTACTTGAAGAAGAGATAACGCAAGGTCCACGTCGATCTACTGCGGGTGAATGCGAGGTCATCTCTTGTGAATGAGGGAACTCCAAACGATCATTAACCATGTTGTTGTTGTATGCGTTGTCTTTAATCTGTAATGTCCTAATTTCCTCCTGTAAGGTAGATATCAATTGTGTATTTGCACGTATTTGGTTAGAATTATCTGTCACCTGAATCTTTTGCTGACGAACAGAAGATTCGATTACTTCAAAATCTTTTTTTTACAATATTAACTTCTTGGATTACATGATTGTAATTATCCTTGCAATCTTCAGATAATCTTTTTAACTTCTCGTCGAATTGTAACGTGATGTCTGTCACAGCTTGTATTACAGATTGTTTCGCTTCTTCGGACTTTTGATCTATTTGTTCTAACTGCCTACCCAATTCTTCATGCTGTCTCTCTAATCGTCCATTCAATTCTTCATACTGTCTTTCTAATCGTCCATTCACTTCTTCATACCGTCTACTCAATTCTTCAGATTTTTGCTGTACTGTTTGCTTTACTTCTTCGGACATCTGGGCTAAATTTTGTTTCATAATTTCTAAATCATCCTTTCGGCTTTGTTCCTGTCGCTGCAATGCTAGTAGAATTCTGTCTTCTAATGTCAACATTCCGGGTGCAATAGGAGCTATATTCTGCTCGTTGTTAGCACTGTCAACAGTTTCATTCTCTACTGTCTCACCAATCATGATTTTTCTTGTGATTACTCTGCCACTTCTAAGAATAGTTGAGTTCGTATTCATGAACCTTCTTACTAAGGTAAATTCACCCTTACTTTAGACTTCGGGATATGAATTTACAAGAATCCCGGGTGAAGTAAACCAAAAATTTTACAACGACTCACCAAAGGTAGTCGTTAACCCTGGTTCAGTTATATCTTTAGTGGCAATAATCGTTTTCACCTTAAAATATCTTCTGAAGTTATATTCACTAGTATGCTCACCTTTTCTACTGAAATTACAAGTCCATGATGAATATTAAATAGTTTATTCTTTGATTCCCTTTTAATGAATATTCACACAAACCGACTTGCAATCAAACATGTTAACTGAGTATCTATAAACAACGACATAGCAACCAACTAGACAATAATGTATATTTCTTATATATTAAAACATTCTTCTTTTATTATTTTTAATTAACATTATAACAGGTATAGTGCTTATGTAAAAGCACTTTCTGCCCAAGATATATGTAATTATGAGCCGATACAAAGTATCTCGTTATACGCGTCATTTATAATCAAATAAGTCTGACAAATAAAAGACAGGAGCAGTTTTTAAGAACCCGGAACTTCTAAGATTCCACTGTACGTTGTGCAAATACGTATGCTGTTAGGTGCCTTTTTGACGTTTAGTGCTTCATCTGCGAGTCTTGCTGATGCTTTTACGGCGACATTCAAGACAAAATCACATCGCCTGTGTCATGATTAGCAGGTATCTAATAATATGACAAAGATGGACGCAACAGTTTGCTAAGTTTCTGCACGCCATTTAACTATCATTTCAGTTGGAAGGCAGGGTGGGTCACTTTCTAGAGGTGCACTCAAGCTGCTGAGCGCCAAACATATGTGTCTATCTTCAGAAAGAATATGTATATTCTGATGCGTAATCCTACTACGTATCAACATGCACGCATAGCTTTACAGCTGTAAATTTAGTGAGAACTTGGAGATGAAATCAACATATCCTCATAGGATTCATTACGATACGATAAACTTCGAAAAGGAACTAATAAAGATAAATTAACTTACATAATTAATTACGAACAACTTAGGAAACTTAAATTTTCAACCTAAACTCTTGAACACTGACGTACAGTATTTCGTTTTAAATGTAAGTCGTACAGTTATCCTATATCTCGTAGTGTCTGATGAAGCCAAAGAGTTAGTTGGTGAAACTGTAACACACGTTTAATTTTTAATGAAAATATATAGTTTTGCTCAGCAAATAATTAGTGTGTATTTAATTATATACAAAGCAAAGCTTCTACTTGTGGAAAATATTACTCCTGTTAATGTTTATATTTAGTACTTTTTTGTTTCATACAGTCATATACGATTGAATTTGTGGTGAATAATTGGAAGTTACATCTCTTGCAATGTATAAAATATTTTTTGCACATCATCATCATCATAGGTACGTACTCTGCCATTATTGACAGGTCACTTGCTACAATTGAGGAGCTTCCATGCTCCACAGTCTTCCGCCAATCTCCTCCTTCACGTATGATTTTTCTGTTTTTATATCGTTCATTAATAGTAGTCTCCTCGTCCCCTCCCTCTCTTTCCTGCCACCATACTTCCTAGCACGTCCCTCATGATACAGTTCCTTCTTACCCAATATCCTAATCAGTTTCTCTTTCTCTTCTTAATAACATCTAAAATTGTTCTTTTCTCCCTTACTATTCCTAATACTCTCTCGTTCATTTTCAGCTCGACCCAGCTAATATGCTCCATTCTTCTCCACACCCACATTTCGAAAATTTCCAGTCGTTTCGCACGAGGTACACTTTCTTTTACGTCATAATAACTTACGCAAAATAGGTTGAATCCGTAAAATGATGCGGGATGAATTTCATCGTAAATGTTTTCATAGGAGACTGGATATGCAAACTCGCTGCACGTTTACCTTCTTAGAATTATGTACAAATTTTCTATCTGGAAACAAGAGTGAAGAGATCGCTTTGCTGAATTGGAGCGTAGGTTGATTTTGTATTTCCGAATTGGAAGGATGTAAGTTTGATTCTCAGTCATACTGATTGATATTTGCCGTGGTTTTCCCAATTTTATTAGACGGACACAAAGTGGAAAAATGAAGAGCTAATTCTCTTTCACTTCCATTCGAGGCCTACTCAGAATGAAAGCGTTTCCAAAATTTTGAAACCACTTTCAAATTGTACGCGTTTCACTTTCTTGTCTCGGAACATTATTTCTTAGAATTATAAAGAGAGAACTTCCAATCAGTTACAGTGTGAAACTAATGATATACTGAAGTACACTATTATCTATAAAAAAAAAAAAAAAAAAAAAAAAAATGTGGAATAATATTGCAGGAAGGTTACATGATCAATTGGGTTAAATAAATAATAGCTATACTTATATTGGATTCGGATGACTCATCGCCTGCCTTTTCAGCCTTAAACATGTTTAATCGAAATGTCATGTTTTCATTTTTCACTGTTAAAGCAGTTCTTTAAAATTTGAGTATTTTCATCAAAAGTTAAACTGTGTTTTCATGTTTAATATACAAATAGACGTGACATACTTATCGATTCATGACTTTTTTTTTTAAGAGTAGCCAGTTTATTTGAAAGAAAAGCTATGTTTAACAGGAAATTGAGGAGCAACATTTGTCTTCTGTCTGGTTCTACCGTGATCGATCAGCACGTGTTATTGTTGTTGCGAACCTTTTCTTAGTTGTCACATCAGGGTCATGCTTTCACGCAAAGTATGTAGGTCGATATCTATTTTACCACTACATTTCCCGTTCTCTTTCTGTTACTTCTTTTGCAATATTCCTATCCATTTATAGGCTGACTTGTGACAAATATCTATAAGAAGTAATTAAGGAATAAATAATAAGCGTAGGCTTGTTGGAATCAATAATCGGAGTTTTGTGTTCTATTGAAGAAGTCTGCCTTACCAAAATTACTTTATATCTTTACAATGTCCGTCCGTCCGCCCCCTAGCGGAGAAAAATATCTCTAGAATTACTTGATCAATCGTGATCAAATTTGGTCACAATGTAAAGGTTCAAAAGTTAGAAATCGAGTTCATTTTTGGACCCGATATTCAAAATAGCAATGAGGGGGCGCGGTGGCTCAGTGGTAGAGCGTTCACCTCCGGTGCTTGGGGTTTCTGGTTCGATCTCAGCTCGCGCCGTGTGGACTTTGTGGTGGACAAACACCGTGCTCGTGAGTTTTCTCGGAGTTCTCCCTTTTCCTCCCACTTTCTTCATTCCACCATTTCACTCATCTCCCATCATCACCGTCCCCTTTAGCCTAACCGGCATAACCATGGGACGTAAAACTTAAAAATTTCATTTCATTTTTTTTTTTTTTTTTTTTCAAAATAGCAATGGTAGACATTAACCATGTCCAGTTTTAATGTTGATCATTGTAGAATGAAAACGGCTATAAATAGAGAAACGGTGTTTCCTGCAATGGATCAAATGTTTCAAGAATACATTACATTATTTTTCTTTGCCAGGCAGAAGTGGTTGAAATCTACTACAACTTCGTTTCAATATAAATCTACATAGAGCAAAAACGGTAACAGATAGCGAGACGCATTTTTTAAAAAGCTATCAAGCGTTCTAACAATCTTCTCTCTTAATCCTCTATTCATACCGAAAGTGACATAAATCAACCGCTTCCGGTTTTAAAGGTGAAGGTTATGGAGAAAATGGTAACAGCAAGAGAAAGGCTGTTTTCTGCAATCAATTAAGCGTCCCAAGAATATATTCTATCTCTATTCTAATCTTTATGTTAAAACCACAAATGGCAGAAATGAACCACTTACGGTTTTAACGTTGATCACCATAGAATAAAAACCGCAATAGATCCCATTTCCACTCTTAATCTCTCTACTTATATCGGAAGTGCCATAAATCAACCACTTCCAGTTTTAAAGGCGATGGTCATGGAGAAAATGGTAACAGCAAGAGAAAGGCTGTTTTCTGCAATCAATTAAGCGTCCCAAGAATAAATTCCCTCTACACTCTAATCTTTCTATTAAAATCAACGGTACCAGAAGTGGCAGAAATCAGCAGTACCAGATAGGTGGTTTTAACGTTGATCAACAGAGAGTGAAAACGGTACCAGATAGTAAGAAGCGGCTTCCTCCAATCTATTAATTGTCCCTAGAATATATTCCATCTCCACTCTAATTGCTCTACTAAAACCGAAAATGTTAAATTCTACTACTTCTTTCACTTTCAATAATGTTTGACAAAATATCATGCCATAAAAAGACAAACTTCATCACGTATTCTACATGTGACACTGTTACTTGTTATATATGTGTGAAGTCCTTTATGTAAAGATAGAAAAGGCTGGAATACAGATAGTTATCAATTTAATGAGATTACCCGGAAAGATGCAAGTTTCCAGATTAATAAGACGTTAGACTAACTTTCGAAATGAAGACAACTCTGAATCGACGTAAATGGAGTCACAGAGGTCGTGAATGTTAGCAAGTGCAATATTACACCATTCCCCGTATAAGTGCATTACTCAAGTCCGCAAGAGCAAGGCAGTTGTCTGCGTTAAATTCGTGTCCCCAAAGTGGACTACATACAGGTGTTCAATTATGTTCATGTCTGGGTATTGAGCAGGCCAGAGGATGTGTTCAAATTAATCCCGATGTTCCTCAAATTACGCAGTTGTGTGAATGAGCGCATTCTCATCCGGGAATATGATGTCATTTCTCGGAATCAATATTTGGACTAGTGTTGCCCACAGGATGCGACTTGGAGTAATCTCGTCTCAATAAGGTGGCTTTCTTGTCCTGAAAAATCTATCTTTTTGTATTGGAAGACATCTTTCTTGTCTTGTATATCATCAAGAAAATCATATCTTGTGTCATCTCGTCTCATGGACACCACCAATCAAGACCATAGAATGCATATGCGTGCCTAAAATTGTGGAGATAATCACTGGTAGTGACAAGACCCATAAGCGTCAGTACAAGACCTACTGTAAAACAGGATATTGTGGCCCACAGTATCACAAAGCCGCCGCCATATTTCACGGTTGGGCGGAGACATTGTGAATCTTACGCTTCTTTAAGCGTCCGCCACACTTACACAACCCATAGTTTGAAGTAAGGCCATGACCCATCCAACGGTATCACACATTTTCAGTTACGAGTAGTCCATATTGCATGTTCGCGGTACCATTGGTGTCGTGCTAAAGCTTTCTGGTCCCATATTAGCGGTTTTGCCCATGCAGCCCGACCCCTATGTCCGTGGTTTGTAACTTGCCGGAAATTGTGATTTCCGACACAGTGCGAGCGAGGTGCTGTTTCAGTTTCTGCCTTACTTGCTTCACAGTCGCACGATGGTTGTGAATGACAATCCGCGTTAATGTTCGGGACAACCTGTCACTTAGGGTTTTCTTCCTTCGACATGTTCCTCTTCTCCGATGTGGTTTTACCGTGAGTTCTGTAGACCATCATTACCTTGAACACTGTCCCTTTAGACACACCCAACACACTTGGCACTATTAGAGCGCCTTCGTGGTTAACAGTTAGAAACGTGTCTCTGGCATGGGAGACCCGGGTTAGATCCCAGGCGGGAACTCATATGGTTCGGATCCCAGGTTAAGCTATTAATACACGTCTCCTATAGCCTCGCTGCTGAAAGGAACGCTAAAATCAAATCAAAACTGGGCACTTTCGTCACACCCACATATATCCAAGCGCAACTTTGGAATTAGAGAGATCGCCCATTTTAAACTGTCACCGTTTGTTTAGTTCACTGCATTCTGCCGTTCTATTGCTACCCATATAGTACGGAGTTTGACTTAACACAGCACTACCAACAGCTCGGTGCTGCGGTCGCCACCTGACCATTCCCAATCCAAACATCTGACGTGTTTCAAACTCTAGATGTTTCCATTAAATTGATAAGGATCTGTATCGCAGAAGCATTTATTTGAATTCATTTGGACGATGTTGATAAATTAATAGGAGAAGGCTTATACTTATGTGTTCTGTACGGAAACACGATGGCTCAGTGCTAGAGCGCTCACCTCTGGTGTGAGGATCCGGGGTTCAATCTTAGGCCATGGGTGTTTTTGGTGGACAACATCGTGTCCGTGGGTTTTCTCGTTTCCTCCTTCATTCTCATTTTGCCAATTCTTTCATAATTATTCATTTTCGTTAATCATCTTTTTTAAGCCTAAATGACATAGGCATGGAACATAAAACTATATGTTTCAATTAATTTTCAAGTGCTCTGTTTCAAGTAACACGATCGTTTTACTATATATTGGAAGAAGGGGGTGAGGGTGTTAGTTATTATAATAAGACATATATATTCGTACATTAAATGTCAGAGGTTTAGTTATTTCCTAACAAAAAAAAAAAAAAAAAAAAAAAACTTCTTTGATCTATGAAATTATCCTATAGATACTACATTGATGGAAATGAAAAATGCAAAAGTATAATTATGGAAATTTTACAGTAACATTATTTCCAGGTCAATGTCTTAGAGAGATTAAGGGATTTTGGTAGCTATGCCTAATTATTTCATTGACTTACTGAGTAAATCGGGCAAACTATTTTATTTTAATGAACTTTGCGACTGTTGGCAGGGATGTACGCAAGAATTTATTTCGGGGGAACCAAATTCAATAAGAGGATGAATTATATTAAAACTTGTAAAAATTACACCAAAAATTAGGCTAAATTTCCAGAGCGCTTGTAATCTCGGAGATAGGAGGTCCGGACACTCAGAATCCTCTTCCTGCGTACGTTCCTGACTGTTGATACTAGACCTATATTTTTCTAATAAACTAAACACCTGAATGCTATTTCTTCTTCAGTCGAAAGAAAAGGAAATGACCATGAGTGCGGAGGAGCTGCTTAACCTGACTTCTGCCTCAAGTGACTCAATCTACAGTTGCATAGCCAACTTCGAAATGGGAGAAAAGATTGGAAAAGGACAATTCAGTGTTGTTTACCGTGCTAAATGTCGAGTAGATGGTGCTTCAGTAGCTCTCAAGAAAGTTCAAATATTTGAGATGATGGATGCAAAAGCTCGGCTTGATTGTATGAAGGAGATTAACTTGTTACAGGTCAGTAAATTCTAACCATGTAAAAAGATTAAGAATATAATTGTTGCTCTCATATTTTTCTCGTTATTAAAATATTGTATATTTGAACTATGTCAAACTCAAAATAAAAGTAGTTCAGAAATAAAAGTAAATTATTAGAAATTTAAAGTTTTCAAACTATTTTGGAAATCTAAGAAAATATCAGAATTCCTTGATCTCATTTTCTAGTTCATACGAAAATAACATTTTGGAATTAACCCTAGAAATAGCACGTGTCTAGAGGGGAGGCCAATCTTGCCCGCGTACATATTTCTTTTTTTTTTCTATTTTACAAGGCAAAAAGGTAGCCTATAAGTTCAGGATTTTTTACGATATTCGTTTCAGTGTAATATTCACATTTGTTAGTTTTCTATTATAATATCTATCATGTTTTTTTATTATTATTATAAATAATTGATTTGGTGACCGCCTTCTTGGTAGTAGCTGTAGCCCATCTTCGTTTTTGGCCAAAAATGAGTTATTTTTGTGTCTAAAACTTGGAAAGAACTGTAATTTCTTTCTGTCATGAAAACACTGAAGCTTACAGACTCATTTTTAGAGTTTCACGTTTTCCATACTACATTATAATATTGATTAAATAACGCTCAGATTAGAAAATATTGGCATTCAGATTTGAAAAAGAGCGAGACTTTGCACATCCCAGAAAATAAGTTGGATTTAGAATCGGTTACGGCACAGATCTTACTCAAATAGTGCGGGTACTTATAGAAAGATCAAACGAATATGAATTATCGTCGTTCTGCGTTCATAGACTATGAGAAAGCTTTCGATTCGGCGAAGACGCCTCCTGCTATTAATCCTCTTAAATTAAGGCACCTCCAGATTACTAATAAATCTATATATTAAAATGCTAGGTTTATATGTTTGTCTCCAATCCTTTCGACAATAAGATCTCGAAAACCACGAGTGCTAGAAACATGCCGTTTTCACTGGATGATTCTAAATTTTGTGTAGATCGTCCCGTTCTAATTGAATATTTATAAAACATGGCCCTTATTTCTTTATTACATTTTTTAGGAGTACACTTGAAGTGTTGAAATTGAAAAAAGTAAAACATCATATCCTATGAGTTATACATTCCAATACCACATACTTGTATACATGGGTTATATATCTCTCATGTGCATGCTTAATGCCCAAAATAATGAAAAACGAAGGATAACATTTTTTCCAGTCTAAGATGAATCTTTATTGTTTGGAGTGTTTTGCCCAATGAACACCACATCTCACTAACAGTATAACTAATTGCATATGTAATGTATTTGTTTATTACATACTGCATGCAAGAAGAAAAAAATGTTCATGCATGAATTAGAAACTCCAACCAGAAGTAGGCTTAAATCTCGCAAACGGTGCTAGATATTGAAGAAATAATCGAAAAAAAAATCTTTCCTTTAGGGTACCCTTGCCGATTTTTCTCAAGACGTCTTTCACTTGTGTCTCTAAAGGGACATGTACAGATGTTGTGAGGAGTGACAAGGAAATTCATACTCATATGAGAATGATGCGCTGTGTAGGGAGCGAGGTTCAGTTAGTAACTTTTTTAAAAAAATTAAATTTTGTTTCCATTGAATTTCTTTACTCGCTTATTCAGAGTGTATCGAGAACTTTTCAAATAATCATTAATGTTGATTATACTTTAAGCTCATTGAAAATTAACGATGTAAAAATTTTAATTAAAATAGCTTACTCTTTTGAAACATATAATAATGTTTAATTATATCTTATTTTTCTGTATTATGTAGCAACTGAATCATCCAAATGTAATAAAGTATTTGGCGTCCTTTATCGAAGACAATGAATTGAACATTGTGCTGGAACTTGCAGATGCTGGCGATCTCTCACGTATGATAAAACATTTCAGGAAGAAAAATCGTCTAATACCTGAGCGAACTATATGGAAATTTTTTGTACAACTTTGCAGTGCCTTGGAACATATGCACTCCAAAAGAATAATGCACAGAGGTAAGTTGTTGCGTGTGCCTGCGAAGGGACTGTGACCAAATACGTTGCTCCTTATTTTCCTCTATTTACAAAATAATATCTATTTAAGCCAATGTTCCCTTTTGTGTCTTTATCTTCATGTGCTCTGTAAATGTTATATAGTATTTTTATTTTAAAGAGTACAGTTTTAACTTTAAAATACTACCGAAACTGAAGCACTGCATACGTAATTTTCTTATGTACTTGAGCTTAATGACTTCTTAATCATGAGGAGTCAGATGTTCTTGACTCTTGTTTCGCGTTATTTATAATTGATAAATTCACTGTATCGTCATTATGAGGTACTTTATGTACTTTTAACTTTTCATTGCTATTAAATGTCTAAAACCAAATCTAAATATTTCACTAAATTGTGCAGTGGATAATGTGTCCGAATATTCTTACTGAAGGGTTGTAAATTAGATTTAATACATGATTAGTCTTCCAGATATTCAGACTAAAAACCGGGATGCTCTATGAAAATGTACAGTATAGTCATAATTATTGCTTTTTGATGAAATATTAGAATTAATTAAGTAATGGCTCAACCCTCAGCAAAAGCGAGTAACAGAGAGTAGATTATTCTCATTCGTTGAGTATCGGCGACTAATAAAAGCTGTATTTTTTAAATATCACACGAATGATGTTAAATTATGCTTTGGGAAAAAAATCGGGATTTTGGGGTTTTAATCGACTTTAAGGGGGACAGATGACGTAATTCCAGGACACTCCTGGTTAAACTGGAACTCAGAAAATACTTTGCATAATGATGTGATTTCTTGCTCAGCAAGTTTGCTCAGCACGCCAAGTAGTGATCAACGTATTATATTTCCTGTAATCTTTCGCGTAATATTTGTAACATCTAACAAAATTTATGTTGTCAAAAGTGCTGTAATCTGTTCTGATGTTCTTACACTTGCTTTTAATGTATGTTAACCCATAACGACATTTTAACAATCAATTCCAAAATGCGGTGAATAGCACAGGCATGTTTTAAATTTTAACATACTCGCATGTAGGGTAACACGTGTTGAGGTTGCATACTCATTTTTTTTTTTTACTGTTTATGTTTAATGTCAAACCCTGTACCTCTGTATCTCTTATTTATTGCTCTTTACTGAAGTTGTTTGTGTGTCTGTTGGGGGAGGGGGGCTTCGTAATTAAGATAGGTATCGATTTCATGCATATCTCAGGGGATTGCTCGATAGACTTTCTTGTTCTGGCAAAAATATATGTATTATTATTATTATGGGAGAGAATCCTTCCTTTTATGTACAGGACAGTCATCTTCTACCTTCAACGTTTCAGTAACTCTCTTAATAAAAAAAATGTACAGAAATTATTCTCACCTCAGAGTATTTGCACACAGAAAATACTTTCTGCAGTATTTGAAAATTTATCTTCAACTGCTCCAGCAGTTAGAAGCAAAGTTCGGTCAAGAATTAGAGTCTGTAAGATTACACGGTATACAGCTATCGCATACTTGATTCCAAAATACAAAATACAATAAATCTACAACTGGTTATACTTATTTACATTTTCAGTACTTCGTAATTGTTTGGCCCTTGCTTGAAGGTCTGGTCCTTAAATAGTATTTTTTCCCTCCTGCAGACGGCTCTGGGGTTCACTTTCGTCAACCCTCGGAATTTCCTTCTTTTTGGCGGACAAGTGTATGTTTTTAGAAAAAAAGCCGTTAGACCAGTTGCTTTTGTGTGTGTGCGTCCCTATGATATGAACTCAACGAATAGCCTATTCATCTCAGGATTTTGAGCTTCAAATCCCTCGACAGAATTCGCGACAACAAAAGATTTAAAACTGAATATAACACGAATTCCCTGCTTTCAGTCGACATTTAATTTCTTCGTGGATATGATTTTGGTCTGTTAATTTGAAAGTATCCACTTTATCGAAACTATTATTTGCTACTTTGACTCATCCATAATTTGCAGTATTACGATCCCAGTGAACTTCCATGTATTTAGCTTTTTCTGCATTTCCTTCTAAGCTTGCAAGCGTTTAATAATGTCTCTGCATTTCTATCTACTGTGCTCCTATCGTCTCCTATCAGATTTACAACATCAACATACGCCATAACCTAGTGAATACCATTGAGCTCTAGGCCCTGATCGCTTTGATTTTCCTTATAGCGTACTCTAGAATAAAGTTTAATGAAAAAAAAAGTCGACAACGCGTCTCCTTGTTTCAGGCCATTTTTTCTTTTACTATTATCTTCAAGTTCATTAATTGAAGCTTTCAAAATATCGCGTTTCTCTCTTCTAAACATTTTGGTAGTTCCCCATCTCATGTCAACGAAATTTAGTGTAGTTATATCGTTCGGATTTTGTAGCCAATGCAGTTTCACCTATTTTCTCTTCCCCATTAGTTTGATGCATTCCTGGTCGAACCATGATTTGTTCTTACGTATTTCCGTGTGCGCCAATTATTATCTTGCTGAAATTTTAATGCTATTCCTAATTTGAACCTAAGTATCCACAACATTAGTGCTCTCAAAACCTTCTAGAAACGAGAATCTATTACACTTCAATCTGGTATTCCCGTCTCGCCTGGTTCTCCTCTAATTTCTTTAAACTAAACTTCTCCGTTTTCAGATGAATATTCTCTTTATTCAACGATAATCTTTCTCTCTCTCTCTCTCTCTCTCTCTCTCTCTCTCTCTCTCTCTCTCTTGCTATGGCTGCTACCAGGGTCATAGTCGGGTCCTCTGAATGAGCGAACAATTATGCTAGACTGTCTTCTTCTATCTACTAAAACGTAATCATTTTGATTGTGTATTCTTCCATCTGGGGAGGTCCATGTGTATTTATGAACGTCGCAATGTGGAAATTCTGTACTCTTCACGATAAGACTTTTGGATGTTCCAAAGTTCACGAGACTAACACAATTGTAATTACTTTCCTTATGCACACTTTCTTTCCCTATAGCCGGCTTGAAAATATTCTGTCGCCATAGCTTCGCATTGAAATCTTCTAATAGAATTGTCATACGGTATCGCGGGACTTGGTCGAATACCCGTGATACTACTTCTTAAAAAATGCATTTTATATCGTCACCCTTATCTTCTGTTGGGGCATGTACATTTAAAACAATAATATCACATCACCGACCCTTAAAAGTAATAAAAGAAAGTCTATTATTAATAAATTCAACTCATTCAATTGCTAACATTAAAAGAGTCGAAATTAAAATGCTTTTTGTGTGTGCACATACAGAATACACAAAAGTTTACAATTATTACTGGAAATTAATGCTGTCACTCATTTCGAACATTTTAAAGCCACATAATTTCTAAAGTATTGAAATTTCATTTCTTATCGACAATATGAAATGTTACCAATTGTAGTACTGTAAATTTCCATAACTGATCTTCAAGTGGATCTGTAAACCAACCAAAATAGTTTGTCAAGTTTAGCAAAAAGTCCAAAATACACCATTTGAAAACAGCTCTTATTTGTAAAAGAATATATAGGCCTAATGATCCTTTTTGCCTGTTGCAATGGTCTGTCCAAGTAGCTTGATTTTAAAAAAAATCAACATAGTATAGCAACAAAAGCTGCTTCTCTTATGTGCAAAGAAAGAAAAGGAGGGAAAAGCTTAGTGTGGTGAGTGTAGGGGCGCCGAAATTTGTAGCTACGGCTCTGGTAATAAGTCAGGAAAGGAATTAAAGACTTTCATAGAGGTATGACTTTTGTTTGAGAAGAAAATTATCACACAAATGTTTTATTTTGCAGTACACACCCATACAAACACATCTATCACCGATATTTTTGTTTCTTTACACAGGAGGATTTCCCAGTAATTCAAACACTGAGTACAGTATTTCGGTATTAGCTTATATTTAAATTTTTAACTAACGTACTTAATGTATAATGCATAAAATTACTATATGAGCTGTAATCACTTTGTGTAACCTCTCTGTAACAGACACCTCTCATTTAGGAACAAATAATCATGTTCCACCTGTGTCCATTATTTAGGCTAGTTTTAGACAGAAGCATTTATCGTAGCATTTCTTGTAGCAAAAATCGTATTATCGATATCCTATCGTGTAAAGTAGCAAATGCTATAGCATTTCCAATGCCATGGCATATCCTATGGCATTTCTTGTCGATAGAACCTGCTCTATTTCGTAACATTTTCCCCAGCATTTCTGGTCCGATTGCAGCGCCGTGGTGTGTTAAAAAGAAGCGAAAGATTTTGTGCCAAATATCCATGCTCTTTGTTTTATGTGGGAAATTGAATTGTAGTAAAGAAAAATGAGTTGGAGTACGGATGCTCTTTGCCTTCATACTTCTTTGTGATTTTCGTTTTTTAATATGACCGGCGAGAACTGTTGTTACAATTACTATAGCTTTAGCTACCTCACGCTTAATTTCGCTCTTCTGCAGTGATTTGTTTGCTACGTCACGACAGATGCTTATCAAAATGCTACTGTTTAAAAACACCATATACATTTGATGCCATAGAATATTATATGAAATTTTTGGGAGCACATCTGCTACGAGAAATGCTTCCGTCTAAAACTAGCCTTAGAGGCTTCACTGTACAGAGGCTTGATTATTTTATGGGTAGGAGCAATATATTACTTCATTTAACATTGCTGTTGATAATTTTTGGCTTTTGTAACATGCATACATTATGAGTTAGGTACTCAGTTTGATAATATACACATTAATTTCCAGATATTAAACCCGCAAATGTGTTTATAACCGCAGAAGGTGTGGTGAAACTTGGTGATTTAGGTTTGGGAAGATTTTTCAGTTCGAAGACTACAGCCGCACACTCACTAGTCGGAACTCCTTACTACATGAGTCCAGAGAGAATTCATGAACACGGTTACAATTTCAAAAGTGACATTTGGTCTCTAGGATGTCTATTGTATGAGGTAAGAAATTGTACTTCGGTTCTTTCTGCTGTTTATCACCAATTTTATTTTTGCACTCGCCCACAACAATTGATTGTAACAATTGATAACTTACAGAGAAAGACTTTCTCTGTCAAGACTCGAAACTGTATTCCAATTAGTCAAATTAGTTTGAAATTATAGGCAAAATTTATGTGTATATACCCACATTTGCTTGTAGCTGTCAATAAAGGTTGTAGACAATTTTAAAGATTCTCGTATTTAAAACTAATTTTCAGTGATACTTTTATTTTTTGATACATATTAGGTATCAATTTGATAAATTATACTAATACATATTTACAATAGACAACAAAGAATAATATCACAGTTTTGACTACATAAGAAAACAATACTTATAAATTTACGAAGTACAAGGACATAGCGTGAATTGTGTTTAACATGATAATGCTAAAACATTTATACGACTTTCAATTATGATGTTTTAAAGAAGGAATAGTTTTCTACGTAATGGAAACTACTCGTACGTCTTAGAAGTGCTGATATGTTTATATATTTTGAGCACTGCACCACTATTAAAGAGTAATTTTCATACAATCATTAATTTCAGTTACTTTGTAAAACTCGAATGTTTAATAAAAAATGATTAATCCTTTTTCACAATCCACTTCATGCCCAGTACGTATCATCTAATATCGTTGCGGATGCAATTATAAGCTCTTATTATTATTTTTTCGTAAAACGAGACTATAATTAGGAACTCTCGAAATGATTATAGTTTATATATCAATCACTAATATTCAAGATTTTCTTATCTTCTAAAACCTTGTTTCTATTGCCAAACACTCATTTGTTGTTTTAATCAGTAAGATGTTGCATGCGAATGAGCACATGGAATGAATATCTTAGTAACGTAGTTTAAAAATAAGTAATGAATTCCCTAACAATAACTCAAGAATGTTATAATATAGTACATCATTATATACAAGATTCTGCAATAGCCTATGATTTGCAATTTTGTTAATTTTTGATTGTTTCAAAACGAAAGAACGACACTTTTATTTACTGAAAATTTTACTCTTGTCTTTTAGATGGCAGCACTGCAATCTCCTTTTTATGGTGATAAAATGAACTTGTATTCCTTGTGTAAGAAAATAGAAGAATGTGATTATCCTCCGCTTCCATCTGACAACTACTCAGATGAGGTAATTTTTCCATGTTTTTTTATTTTTTATTATTTATTTATTTATTTTTAGAATTATGAGCCAGAGTAACGTATTTCAAGATGCATAGGATGAGCTGATTATTATTTCGCATTTCATAGTTTGTACACACAGTATATACAGTATGTATATTTGTCACTGCAATACAATATTACTCCTCGGCACTACAATTCAGGGTGAGCTTTGACTTTCTTTACGAGGAACCCCCATTTCTTCTTGTCGCATGCCAATTGTATCCATCTCTCCAACTTCATAAGGTTTAATTCCTTCATCATGTCGTCCATCTATCTTTTCTTTGGTCTTCCAACTCGTCTTTTGTAAAGTGGCCCCGCGTAACGTAGTAGCTAACGCTCTCGTCTTCGGTGCGAACAGTGAGTTCGGTGAGTTCGATTCCCGGTGGGTGCACTCGGTCGAAAAAATGTATAAAGCTTTTTCAAGGCAGCCGTCCTGAATGAGGTTTTGCTGGGTTTTCTTCATTCACATCAGGCAAATGCCGAGGTGAAACCTAACTTATAAGTTCCAGGCTGCTTCCTTCTTTTCCCCTTCGGATAGTGTGCTCGCCGAGGGACGTCATCCCTCATATATGACGGGCTAAATGGACATAGATGCCGAAAGCCCAGAAATCTAAATCCTAAATCGTCTCTTGTAAAATAACTTTTTCCTAATATTCTTGAGCCACGGTGGCTCAGTAGTAGAGCGTTCAGCTCTGGTGTGTGAGGTCCCTAGTTAGATCCAAGTTCGCACCAAGTTGGCTTTGTAATGTACAAACACCGTGTGCGTGGCTTTTCTCGGAGTTTTCCCGTTTCCTCCCACGTTCTTCGTTCCGCCATTTCCTTTAGCCTATACGGCATAACTGCGAACGTAAAACTTTAAAAAATTCATTTTATTCAATTTTGCTAACATTCTCTTTGGCATTGCTGTGTCATCCATTCACCCTAAATGTTCAAACCATCTGATTGTTTTACTTTTGATGATTCAATGCTCTCTCGTTGGGCTATTACTTTTAGTATTGTATAATGTACCTTTGTCCATCAGACCTTCACTGCTCCATAAAATTTTCGCGAAATTTTTCTTCATGTTTCTCTAAAAGCCTCTTCATTTTCTATAGTGAGTGTCTGTTCCGATGCATACGTAATAACGGTCTCACTAACATCCTATATATATATCTGTAGCTTTCTATTTCTTGAAATTGGCCTCCTTTTGAATATTTGAAGGTTTGGAAGGTGCAGTAGCGAAGCGTACTATGAGACTCTGAGGCCGGGCCTACCCTGTTTTCTACCCTGTGTATTTTCTTTATCTTTGGTTTCTTATAAAAGGAAAGTAAATACTTCAACATTTCGTTTTTTCGGTAACAAAATAGTAGGTTGGAAACACTCGGAGTCCTTCCGTCTAAGCCTCACCAGCTCTCTAGACAGGTTTACGGGCTTTGCTGCTCAGGAAGAAGCGAAGCTATTATCGCTGGGGTTGCACGCATTGTTGGGAAGGTGAGAAGGCTCGCCTCTGGGAGTTTAGTTTTAGCATTGGAGGCATCTTTCAATGCTAATATGTTATAAAATGATTTCTGTGTAGAATTGTTTCTATTAGTGATATCTTCTTTAATGTAAGCATATACTCTCAGGAGCTATTCAGAGTAGCTGTATTTTTCCTACATGGCGCCTGGTTCATAATAGCTAGTAGAATATAAGTCTGATACATTAAACATATGTATAAATTTACCAAACGCTACGGTCAGGATAAAATATTATTTGTGTGTAATTTTAGTTGTTTTCCATTTCATAGAATCAGTGGGGTAGTTAGGATTTTGTTTCGGGGGACTTTGCTAACTTTATTTTTGTAAATGTGAAAATTCTATAGTAGGCCTATATATATATATATATATATATATATATATATATATATATATATATATATATATATATATATATATAATGGCAATAAAATGTATATATAAAATTTCGGTGAGTGCTTACGCTTGAAAGCCAGCCCCATAAATATGCCACTCCATAGAATACAATATTAAATATCTTACGTTGATTCAAATAAAGTTCCTTCTGAGCATTAACATTTCTAGTGAAGTCGTTATCACGTAATGCATTAATTAAATGCAGTATTGAGCTTACTTTAAAGTGAGAGATGCAAGTAGCAAACACTTATCCAAGAAGTTTGGCAGCTAATTAAAGAATATACTTTCTTTTTCTCTCCCTCGATTTTCAAATATGCAGGAAATGAAAACCAGCAAGTGAGGAGGAAATTCCCTTCAACCCCTGAAAATCCCAGACAGAAGAAAAAATGAAATGAAATTTTTGAGTTTTACGTCCCACGGTTATGCCAGCTAGGCTAAAGGAGACGGTGATGATGAGAAATGAATGAAAATGGTGGAATGAAGAAAGTGGGAAGAAACGGGAGAACCCCGAGGAAACCCTCACACACGGTGTTTGTCCACCACAAAGTTCATTTGGCGGGAGCAGGGTTTGAACGCCCAGACAGAAGAAAGTATAAACTGCACGTTAAAATATTTTTAGTGGAGCTAAATGGGAATATTCCAATCATACATATTGCGTGTTTTCCTCATGTAAATATTTGTATAATAATAATAATAATAATAATAATAATAATAATAATAATAATAATAATAATAATAATAATAATAATAATAATAATAATAATAATAATAATAGATTACTTTCCGTCCGAAGGGTAAGCGGAAAAAAGAAGGAATGTCACAAAACTGCATTGTCAAGAAAACTGCGATTTAATATTGAAAACCGCGTAAGAAGAATAGGGTTAGTTACATCTTTTGCCCCTTTTTACGTGGAAATTTTTACATCTACGTATGCATGGCATATACAGTCAAATAGTACCAAGAGTCACCAACAGATAGGACAAAGCACATACATGGACATTCCTTGTTTTTTCCCCTTACCCTTCATATATTTATTATTTCTTGTTAAATTAAACAACAACAACAATTATGTATACATGCACATGAATTCTACTCTAAACAGTGTTAGAAGTACAGCTAAGAAAGCTCTTTAAAATAAATAAATTTGGTAGTTTTTTAAAACTCAATAAGGAATTAGAATTCTGACTGTAATTTTAAACATTTTGATACATACTTCGCCACTGGGAAGTTGTGCCTTGTTTTCCTCTTGCATTTTATGTTGTGTGCATGAGATCTTTTTTTATTTCCATTGTCTATAATGTTTTCTAAGTGAAGCTGTGCACTTCCTCAAATTCTTTGTCTTAGTTTTATATTACGTAGTTTTCTTCTTAGTTTAGACGCCGATAATATCATAAAGTTGATTTTATTTTGGTACACTGTTAACCATATTTTTGTGTTTCTTGTTCTAACTGTTCAAATGCATCGCCTTTTGTTCTGATCTTGTCGTTATTACTATATTGTCGACAACAATACAGTAGATATCCCAATAGTGAAATTTGAACTTAGTGTTCCTTGTTTTCTTGCTCTTGTTAAATATAAAAATGTCAATAAATGTGTAATAATATTAACGTTGCTTCCCCAATATCAATATGCAATCACATATTGATGTCAAGATTTCACATGTGAATGATACATCCTGCAATATTTACTAAGTTCCAAAGTTACTTGAAATTGAATTATAATATGGAAGTAAATTGAAAAAAAAAGTTTAATTGTTAAATAAGAGAAAGATTCAGGCTTTCACTTCTAGCGTTTAAATTCTTCTACATCCCTCCAATTTACATTACAAATTTACATTCTAACATCTGAGTTGGTACAGCGATGAAAAGTTAAGGTGAAGTTTTTTTTTTATAAGTATTTAAAAGCTAGATATCTTTTATGATTCTTATTTCGTGATGTAATGTATGAATTAACTTCCTTCATGCTGTCTACGTGTAAGAGTATTGTAAGAAATATAATTACTCGTATGATATTCTCTATTCAAATATATTTATAATGAATTTCCACCAGATTGCTAACAAGTAGGATAGTTGTGCTTGTCCGTGCTAATATATTGAGTTGTTTTCATTACTACTAAATAAATGGACACAAAATTCAAATATTGCCTGTCTAGATCTTAATGTATATGATTATCTGGGACAAATAATATTATTCCAATTTGTTTAAGATTCATTGCGAAACATCTCAAAATAGAAAAAACATTGGGCGATTATGGAGTACTAGAGATTGAACAATGTATATTCTTCTCAATTCTTTTGATGGATTTACAATGTGCTAATTTAAAAGAGTAGCATCTGGTATAAATTCGATAGGTAAATAACACTGAAGTAGCAAAATTTACCTTCAACATTCAGTTAGTAGAACGTATATTATAGAGAGAATAACAACTAGATAATGGTTCCATGTAAAATATTGCAGATATTTAGGATTGTAATGTTTACCTTAAATTTTTATTTTAGCTGAGAAATCTTGTGGATGCTTGTATCAACCCAGATCCTGATCAGCGACCAGATATAACTTACGTTCATAACATAGCGAAAGAGATGCATAGTCAAAACCAAGCACCTAACTCTGCAATGTCAGTGGGTAGTATTCAGAGAGGAATGATGTCCTCCATAGATTGTGAACAGTCTGAAATGGAAAAGAGTTTCCGAAAAGTTTCTGTTACAGATGATTAAGTTGTACGGAGAAATGTATATTCACGTAGTTATGGAAAATAATACTGACTTATTTAGAGTACGAGGGTGATCAACTATACTCCAAATTGTTTGAAATTAAATATTGTAAGCTGTGCGTATTGTTTTTGGTAAATTATATTATTAGTAGCTAATTGTGAACTAGAGCTGAAGTATACAGAATGTGCTACAAAGTTTATGTAGTATATTTGTTTAATTTAGATATATAATATTAATAATGTTTTTCTGAGTGAATGTTTATTATTCTCTGATGTCTAACCACATAACATCATAAAATCTCAAGATTCATACGTTTCCTTGATCATGTTGCATTAAACGAATCATAATTGGAACATTTAAATACAAAAATAATCTAATTTATCATATACGTAGTGCTTTGTAATTATTACATATCTCTAGTCCAGTAAATAAATGTATATATATTTTTGTTAATTACTTGGCCAAGCAAAAATATTTTATTTGTATGAAATTTTTTGTTGTATAGAAATAGTGTAATTAAATTCTATTATATATGAAGGGGTAATTTGGATAAGGGTGTGTCAACCTATTTCCGGTAAAATGAGATTTATATTTTCTGCAAGTTTGAGTATGTCCGTATGTGTCTAGGTG